>NC_092345.1:22937900-23537900 GCF_963676685.1 Mytilus edulis
TGTATGGAAGGACTGTAAGGTGTACATGTCCAACTGGCAGGTGTCATCTGACCTTGACCTCATTTTCATGGTTCAGTGGTTATAGTTAAATTTTTGTGTTTTGGTCGGTTTTTCTCATACTATATGCAATAGGTCTACTATATTTGTTGTATGGAATGATTGTATGGTGTACATGTCTAGCGGGCAGATGTCATGTGACCTTGACCTCATTTTCATGATTCAGTGGTCAAAGTTAAGTTTTTGAGTTTTGGTCTTTTTATCTAATTCTATATGCCATAGGTCAACTATATATGTATATTTGGTGTATGGAAATATTTTATGATCTTTATGTCAGTCGTGCAGGTTTTATTTGACCGTGACCTCATTTTCACGGTTCATTGCACAGTGTTAAGTTTTTGTGTTTTGGTCTATTTTTCTTAAACTATAAGTAATAGGTCAACTATATATGTTGTATAGAAGCATTGTTAGCTGTACATGTCTGCCTGGCATGGTTCATCTGACTTTGACCTCATTTTCAAGGTTCATTTGTCTTTGTTTAGTTATCTTGGTTAATGTTCATGTTTATGTGATAGTTGTAATAAAACTTAGCTTTATACTTAGGACTATCAACATAATATCAATGATTAGTATAGAAGGCGAGACATTTCAGCGTGCACACTCTTGTTTTTATACGACCGCAAAAATTTTAATTTTTTGGTTGTATATCGCTATCACGTTGGCGTTGTCGTCGTCCTGCGTCGTCGTCATCGTCCGAATACTTTTAGTTTTCGCACTTTAACTTTAGTAAAAGTGAATAGAAATCAATGAAATTTTAACACAAGGTTTATGACCACAAAAGGAAGGTTGGGATTGATTTTTGGAGTTTTGGTCCCAACATTTTAGGAATTAGGGGCCAAAAAGGGCCCAAATAAGCATTTTCTTGGTTTTCACATTATAATTTTAGTTTAAGTTAATAGAAATCTATGAACATTTGACACAAGGTTTATGACCACAAAAGGACGTTTGGGATTGATTTTGGGAGTTTTGGTTCCAACAGTTCAGGAATTAAGGGCCAAAAAAGGGCCCAAATAAGCATTATTCTTGGTTTTCGCACAATAACTTTAGTATAAGTAAATAGAAATCAATGAAATTTAAACACAAGGTTTATGACCACAAAAGGAAGGTTGGGATTGATTTTTGGAGTTGAGGTCACAACAGTTTATGAATTAGGGGCCAAAAAGGGGCCCAAATAAGCATTATTTTTGGTTTTTGCACCATAACTTTAGAAATAGAAATCTATGAAATTTAAACACAAGGGAGTTTTGGTCCCAACAGTTTAGGAATAAAGGGCCCAAAGAGTCCAAAGTTGAACTTTGTGTGATTTCATCAAAAATTGAATAATTGGGGTTCTTTGATATGCCCAATCTAACTATGTATGTAGATTCTTAATTTTTGGTCCCGTTTTCAAATTGGTCTACATTAAGGTCCAAAGGGTCCAAAATTAAACTTAGTTTGATTTTAACAAAAATTGATTCCTTGGGGTTCTTAGATATGCTGAATTTAAAAATGTACTTAGATTTTTAATTATTGGCCTAGTTTTCAAGTTGGTCCAAATGGGGGTCCAAAATTAAACTTAGTTTGATTTCATCAAAAATTGAATAAATGGGTTCTTTGATATGCCAAATCTTACTGTGTATGTAGATTCTTTATTTTTGGTCCAGTTTTCAAATTGGTCTACATTAAGGTCCAAAGGGTCCAAAATTAAACTAAGTTTGATTTTAACAATAATTAAATTATTGGGCTTATTTGATATGCTTTATCTAAACATGTACTTTGATTTTTGTCGAGCCTGCAACTTTTGTTGCAGAAAGCTCGACATAGGGATAGTGATGCGGCGGCGGCTACAGCGGCGGTGTTAGCTAACTTCTTAAAAGGTTTATATTTTTGAAGGTGAAAGACCTGGATGCTTCATACTTTGTATGTAGATGCCTCATGTTACGAAGTTTCCGTCAGTCGCATGTCCAATGTCCTTGACCTCATTTTCATGGTTCAGTGACCACTTGAAAAAAAAGTTCAGAATTTTTGTAATGTTGAATTCTCTCGTATTATAAGTAATAGGATAACTATATTTGGTATGTGCGTACCTTGCAAGGTCCTCATGCCCGTCAGACAGTTTTCACTTGACCTCGACCTAATTTCATGGATCAGTGAACAAGGTTAAGTTTTGGTGGTCAAGTCCATATCTCAGATACTATAATCAATAGGGCTAGTATATTCGGTGTATGGAAGGACTGGAAGGTGTACATGTCAAACTGGCAGGTGTCATCTGACCTTGACCTCAATTTCATGGTTCAGTGGTTATAGTTAAGTTTTTGTGTTTTGGTCTGTTTTTCTCATACTTTATGCAATAGGTCTACTATATTTGTTGTATGGAATGATTGTAAGGTGTACATGTCTAGCGGGCAGATGTCATCTGGCCTTGACCTCATTTTCATGGTTCAGTGGTCAAAGTTAAGTTTTTAAGTTTTGGTCTTTTTATTTAATATTATATGCCAAAGGTCAACTATATTTGGTGTATGGAAATATATTATGATCTATATGTCAGTCCTGCAGGTTTTATTTGACCATGACCTCAATTGCTCGGTTCATTGCACAGTGTTAAGTTTTTGTGTTTTGGTCTATTTTTCTTAAACTATAAGTAGTAGGTCAACTATATTTGTTGTATGGAAGCTTTGTTAGCTGTACATATCTGCCTGGCATGGTTCATCCGACCTTGACCTCATTTTTATGGTTCATTGGTCTTTGTTTAGCTATCTTGGTTAATGTTTAGTTTATGGGACAGTTGAAAAAAAGCTTTATACTTAGGACTATCAACATAATATCAATGATTAGTAAAGAAGGCGAGACATTTCAGTGTGTGCACTCTTGTTGATTATGGGCCCAGTTTTCAAGTTGGTCCAAATCAGGATTCCATATCAAGTATTGTGCAATAGTAAGAAATTTTCAATTGCACAGTATTACACAATAGCAAGAAATATCTAATTGCACAATATTGTGCAATAGCAATTAATTTTCAATTGGAGTTATCTTTCTTTGTATAGAATAGTAGTTGATAATATATGTTGGAAATTTGCCAGACATGACTATGATGTCATTTTCTATTTTTATTTGCCAATAACTTTATGTAAATAACTTCATTGGAAATTTGCCAATATAAAATGTTGCTGAGTTCATTAGACCACATTCATTCTGTGTCAGAAACCTATGCTGTGTCAACTATTTAATTTTAGATTTAAATAAGTTTGAAGAAGAAATCTTTAATTGATTTGTAAAATCTTGACATTTGTTTTGTGTAAAAAACCCATATAATGTCAAAAATTTGATCACAATCCAAATTCAGAGCTGTATCACGCTTAAATGTTTTGTCCATACCTGCCCCAACTGTTCAAGGATCGACCTCTGCGGTCGTATAAAGCTGCGCCCTGCGGAGCACCTGGTTTAATATACCAGGGACAATATTCCCCAATATTCATGCAATAGGTCCAAGACCACAATTATTTCGTAGTGCATTTCTTTTAGACAATAAATGCAAATTAAAAAAATCCAACCTGTGCTTTCTTAATAAATTTTTTACAGTGTGTTGAACTACTTTTGGAACAAATTATATCAAAATTATAGGAAACTTCATCAGCCCTTACCCAAAATATAGACAATTTTATGTTAAGGGGGTCTTGAAATCTTTTGACAGCTTCTGACGTGCTAATTTTTAACCTTTTCCAACTGGACCAAATCACTACTTTACTTTAAAATTCAAATATTGTATATTAAAAGTGAACAATTTGTGGTGTATGGGAGGCAACTTTTGATATCTTGTAGGTTATGAAAAAAAATGATGCATGGGATAGTGAAAACTGAAAAGAGAACATAGAAAATGAGAGTGTGAATAGGGGTGCTTCAGTTTTGTATTCTTTATTTTTTTATTTCATTTTAGTTTAGGTCCATTATTCTCTATTCTTTATTTTTTGTCTATTTTTCTGAATACTTTTTTTTTACCTTTAGTCTGCATGTTTTGCCTCTAAATCACTTTTTCTATAAAACCCACCAAGACCCTCAAATATTACTCTTTTTTGTTTTTATATGTAATTATATACAAAAATGATTTATGTCTAATGCCTTTAACCAATTAGTGATGTTGAAGTATGAAAATTCAGATTTTTTTTCTCTAAAATATACTCTTCTGTATGGTAAAATTTAAAATTTTTAATATAATGCAATACAACTACTATTTTTGGTATTACAATACTTAGAGACCAATTAAAATAGCTTGATTCTGGGTCCTACTTGTTTGTACCACTACTGTATATCTATATTATATATATCGCATGGTTTGATAAATTGAATAGACTATTGTTTGAACTCAGTACTATATTATAAAATTAATCCTATGATAAATGTTGAATAAAACCATATTTGAATTAGATGATAGGAATACAAGGGCACAACATGTGCAGTATACTTCAACGAGACAGCAAAAAAGATTTGATGGTCAATATGCAGTCATGTTCAGTCCACTAATAGACTATTTTGAAATTACTGACTTTTGACTCAAGAGTATATAATTATTCTGCATATGTATGCAAAAAGCATGCAGTAATACAAAATATCATTGCAAAATGTAGGATGTGCCTTAGAATTACCACAAAAGTTTTAATCTTTTTAAACTTCTCAAAAGTTTGGAAAAAAAATGATTACATGTACGTTCACCAGAGATACCTTACTTAAGCATGTTTAGTAAATGTACTGATAAGTCTTGTGAAAGAAAGCAAGTGTGACTATCAATT
This sequence comes from Mytilus edulis, assembly GCF_963676685.1. NCBI lineage: Eukaryota > Metazoa > Mollusca > Bivalvia > Mytilida > Mytilidae > Mytilus > Mytilus edulis. Next base: position 22,942,721 of record NC_092345.1, read on the forward strand.
TAACTACTTAATTTTAAAGCTTGTTCCAGTCTGTTAGAGGACAACTACTCTGGTTCTGGAGCAGAGGATTCAGAGACCAGCAGGAGTGGACAGGAATACTCTGGTATTAGATTTCCCGTAATGAATGACAGGGAAACAGATGCTTTAATGGATATTGAAACAACAAGAGGTACAAAGAGACAAGCAAGATGGGGAGTTAAAATGTTCAAGGGTTAGTTTATGTTATGGCAACTTGTATTGTATTACAGTAGTAAAAGATTACCATATATGTAGTCATTTTCAAGGTTAACTTAATTGTTCATGTAGTTTCTCAATGTCTGAAGTATGACTGAGGACATATATCTGAAGTTATGTGCTAAGAGAATACCATCTTTATATATCAACAGTTCAAGCTTTCAACAGCACTGAGGATAGAATATTTGATGTAATGTGCTAAAAGAGGGACGAAAGATACCAAAGGGACAGTCAAACTCATCAATCTAAAACAAACTGACAACGCCATGGCTAATAATGAAAAAGACAAACAAACAACAGCACACACGACACAACATAGAAAACTAAAGAATAAACAACACGAACCCCACCAAAAAACTAGGGGTGATTTCAGGTGTTCCGGAAAGGTAAGCAGATCCTGCTCCACATGTGGCACCTGTCGTGTTGCTTATGTGATAACAAATCCGGTAAATAGTCTTAATTTGGTAGGTCACATTCATGAAAGGGAAGGGGATTGTAGTTACGATGTAAGGAACATATCCGTTATCATTTGTGAAACGGTTATTCCATAACTGTCAACCAACTCGTGATGGCGTCCGTAAAATTTACGAAGGGATGATTTCAACTTCACTATTTGGAACTCTTGGTTTAATAGCTTCCTTGTGAGCAGCAACCCTCTATCAAGAAAATCATGATAGGAAATGCAAGCACGGGAATATCGTATCAATTGGGAGATATATACCGCAAACAGGTGCTGCTGGAATGTTGCTACTTAGAAATGGAAAGTTCACAATTGGAAAGCTGAAATCATCTCTTTTGTCATAAAGTTTTGTTTTCAACCGACCCTCATTGTCAATTTCTAGATGTAAGTCAAGATATGAGGCCAACTTAACTGTATCTGTAGTATCCTTTATCTCTAGCTCGATTGGATAGACGCGTTCCACATAGTCACCAAATTTTGAATTATTTAGAGAAAGAACATCATCTATATAGCGAAAAGTAGAATTAAAGGATATTGCTAACTTCTTATCTTTCTTCCTAAGAAGTTCCTGCATGAAGTCAGCCTCATAATAATAATGAAACAAGTCGGCAAGTAGAGGGACACAGTTTGTTCCCATTGGAATGCCGACAGTCTAATAAGAGGATCCCATCTCTTTATTATCAATAGTCCAAGGACATACATGTATATCTGAAGTTATATGTGCTATGAGAATACCATCTCTGTATCAACGATCAACAGTCCAAGCTTTCAGCAGCCATTTTTACACTGTGTTGTTGTTTTTGGTGGAAGAAGACTTCAAGTCTTCTGAAGGCCAATGGTGCCGACTTTAAATTCATTGAGCCTCCGTATGCAGCATTCGTTTCTGTGTATTACAATTTCATAACAAATTCTGATTACTGACAATGATTTTTATACGACCTGCAAAAATTGAAAATTGTTTGGTCGTATATTGGTATGATGTTGGCATCGTCATCTGCGTCGTCGTCGTCCGAATACTTTTAGTTTTCGCACTCTAACTTTAGTAAAAGTGAATAGAAATCTATGAAATTTTAACACAAGGTTTATGACCACAATAGGAAGGTTGGGATTGATTTTGGGAGTTTTGGTTCCAATATTTTAGGAATAAGGGGCCAAAAAAGGCCCAAATAAGCATTTTCTAGGTTTTCACACTATAACTTTAGTTTAAGTAAATAGAAATCTATGAAATTTTGACACAAGGTTTATGACCACAAAAGGAAGGTTGGGATTGATTTTTGGAGTTTTGGTTCCAACAGTTTAGGAATTAGGGGCAAAACAAGGGCCCAAATAAGCATTATTCTTGGTTTTCGCACAATAACTTTAGTACAAGTAAATAGAAATCAATGAAATTTAAACACAAGGTTTATGACCACAAAAGGAAGGTTGAGATTGATTTTAGGAGTTGAGGTCCCAACAGTTTAGGAATTAGGGGCCAAAAAGGGGCCCAAATAAGCATTATTCTTGGTTTTCGCACCATAACTTTAGTGCAAGTAAATAGAAATCTATGAAATTTAAACACAAGGTTTATGACCATAAAAGGAAGGTTGGGTTTGATTTTGGGAGTTTTTGGTCCCAACAGTTTAGGAATGAGGGGCCCAAAGGGTCCAAAATTGAACCTTGTTTGATTTCATCAAAAATTTAATAATTGGGGTTCTTTGGTATGCGGAATCTAACTGTGTATGTAGATTCTTAATTGTTGGTCCCGTTTTCAAATTGGTTTACATTAAGGTCCAAAGGGTCCAAAATTAAACTTAGTTTGATTTTAACAAAAAATGAATCCTTGGGTTTGTTTGATATGTTGAATCTAAAAATGTATTTAGATTTTTGATTATTGGCCCAGTTTTCAAGTTGGTCCAAATCGGGGTCCAAAATTTAACTTTGTTTGATTTCATCAAAAATTGAATAATTGGGGTTCTTTTGATATGCGGAATCTAACTGTGTATGTAGATTCTTAATTGTTGGTCCGGTTTTTAAATTGGTCTACATAAATAAAGTCCAAAGGGTCCAAAAATAAACTAAGTTTGATTTTAACAAAAATAGAATTCTTGGGCTTCTTTGATATGCTGAATCTAAACATGTACTTAGATTTTTTTTTGATTATGGGCCCAGTTGCACATTATTGTGCAATAGCAAGAAATTTTCGATTGCACAGTATGGCACAATAGCAAAAAATCTTCAATTGCACAGTATTGTGCAATAGTAAGTATTTTCAATTGCACAGTATTGCGCAATAGAAAGAAATATCTAATTGCACAATATTGCGCAATAGCAAGAAATTTTCAATTGGAGTTATCTTTCTTTGTTTAGAATAGTAGTTGAATCAACTTAAATCATTGTTTTATACAATATATATACAATGTATATTCACTTTTACTACCAACTGATAAATTTAAACCATCTTTACCATTCAGTGATAACAAGCACTTTATTTTACATTTTAATTTTTTATGATGTATTTAAATGAGTTGTTTTTGTTGCAAACTCCATTAGAAATTTGAATTGAGATCAGTTTAGGAAAAAGGGAAAGGGGGATGTGAAAAAAAAAATGGGGGAGGGGGTAAATTTTTCTCATTTCAGATTTCATAAATAAAAAGAAAATTTCTTCAAACATTTTTTTGAGAGGATTAATATTCAACAGCATAGTGAATTGCTCAAAGGCAAAAAAAATATTTTAAGTTCATTAGACCACATTCATTCTGTGTCAGAAACCTATGCTGTGTCAACTATTTAATCACAATCCAAATTTAGAGCTGAATCCAGCTTGAATGTTGTGTCCATACTTGCCCCAACCTTTCAGGGTTCAACCTCTGCGGTCTTATAAAGCTGCGCCCTGCGGAGCATCTGGTTATACCATATTAGGGTACTGAAAATATGTGTTATATAGGCATGGTGATAAATTTTTGATGGAGCATAAAAGTTGCAACTTCCTGAATCAGTGCAAAGATCAAATAGTTTGGTCCTTCTTTCATGTCTTATTTGGTTATGTAGCATCCCAAGTATTTTTGGAAAGTTTGCTATAGCTACTTTCCATAGGCGTCGGCCTCAACTTTCAGTGAGACAGACTATCGCAATGTTCTGCTCCAAGATAATGTAGTACTAGTGTTTGAATTTTGATTCTTGGATATTTTGAGTAACTACTCTTTTAAAAAGATTACAGCTTAAATAAATGAAGGAATGAATGTTCCCGACAATTCAGATGAATTTAACTTCATTTTGAAATAGGTATCGCAAACACTACTTTGCGGATGCCCCGTTGGCTGAAGAGAAAATCAAAAGAAATCTATGCGAGATAGCGTTTCATTCATGAATATTTCATGAATGAACATTTTCCAGCACTATTTTTTACTATGTACGATATTTACAACTGTTTATTATTGAATAAGTAAAAGCCCAAGTGTATCAAAAGAATCCGGTATGCGAGAACAAGTTGATATTTGACCAAGTTGTCGGATAATTGACACGTTTTATTTTAACAATACACAGGTGATAGAATATAAAATAATTGATAATTATATGGCTTATATGTCTCACGCCAAGGACGGGTAAAGGTAAATACAGGCTTTAATAGAAGAGTACATTGTTTTTGTCAAACTGACATCGATCTGAAAGTTTTGAAGCCAAAAATCATTTGAAAACTTTTAATTCCGTTATTTATAAAATACAAGCTGTTTCACTTTCCAATGTGGATATAAGGACCTCCACTCGTTCAACATGCTCAATTGGATCAAACTGACAACAGAAAAACATTGTCTAAATTAAAGGATGCTTTTGTCCAGACAGAGAAACTATGCCATAATTATTTTAATTTTTGATTTGACAAAAACAGTTGAATTAAGGCAGTGGCTATTTGACCGGCACCGGCAAATTTGCTATTTGACCGGCACTGGCTAAATAGCAAATTTGCTATTTAGCCGGCACTAAATAAAACTGTTCATTGATGTGATTAGAAGAGAATAAAAAAGCTTAATAATAATTTTAAATCATTTTATCACAATATCAAGCATTAAAGATACAGTACAATAAAAAATAAAAGATTTCATAAATAAATAATTTATAACTTTATAATATTAATTAAAATCATGAAAACACATTTGTAAATACATTATTAAATATATTTTTTCTAAAATATTTATAACAAAATGTTGATTTTCAAATTTAAATCTGTGTAAAATCTATCATGGTTTAAATATTCTGCCAGTGATAAAAATAGTGTTATGCAAAACTACATCATAAAACAGATATGACAGACAATATTAATAGTTGTTTGCTATGAATTTCAAATGGACACATGATTTAACATTTGCAATTTGAACTTAACATAACCTCATAAAAATCATATAATAATTTGAAGAAAAAAAATAATTAGAGAAAAACACTCTCACAATCAGTTTGAAAAGTTTCAAGAAGAAATATTCAATTGCAGAGTATTGTGCAATAGATTTGTAAGATCCGTTTGACCACATTAATTTTGTGACAAAAACCCATATTATGTCAAAAATTTGATCACTATACCCAAATTCAGACAGTATCAAGCTTGAATATTGTGACCAAATTTGCCCCAAATGTTCAGGGTTCGACCACTGGTGTCGTATATAGCTGCGCCCTGCGGAGCACCTGGTTCACCTTTTCATTCTCAAATATAATTCTAAAAATCAAGGAACATATATCCTTCTTATACTGAAAAAAATGTGGCTGATGAAATTTTTATTTTTTCACGGTTTTTGTTTAAAAGACCAAGCCAGATAATCGCTTGATTATTATTGTATTTCTCAAGTCTTCCCATGGTACTGAAAGACCATTCTGCGATTGCATTGGCAACACAATCACAATGCTGGTTCCGTAAATGAATAGAGTATACTAGTTTCCGAAATGTATTATAGCTACAAAGTGACTATTATCATATCTGTATTTTAATTTTTAGCTCACCTGGCCTGAAGAGCCAAGTGAGCTCTTCCCATCACTTTGCGTCCGGCGTCGTCGTCCGGCGTCCGTCATTGTTAACTTTTACAAAAATCTTCTCCTCTGAAACTGCTGGGCCAAATTAAACCAAACTTGGCCACAATCATCATTGGGTTATCTAGTTTAAAAAATGTGTGGTGTGACCCCGCCAACCAACCAAGATGGCAGCCATGGCTAAAAATAGAACATAGGGGTAAAATGCAGTTTTTGGCTTATAACTCAAAAACCAAAGCATTAAGAGCAAATCTGACAGGGGTATAATTGTTTATCAGGTCAAGATCTATCTGCCCTGAAATTTTCAGATGAATCAGACAACCCGTTGTTGGGTTGCTGACCCTGAATATGTAATTTTAAGGAAATTTTGCTGTTTTTGGTTATTATCTTGAATATTATTATAGATAAAGATAAACTGTAAACAGCAATAATGTTCAGCAAAGTAAGATTTACAAATAAGTCAACATGACCGAAATGGTCAGTTGACCTCTTTAGGAGTTATTGCCCTTTATAGTCAATTTTTAACCATTTTTCGTAAATCTTAGTAATCTATTACAAAAATCTTCTCCTCTGAAACTACATGGCCAAATTAATCCAAACTTGGCCACAATCATCTTTGGGGTATTTAGTTTAAAAAATGTGTGGTGTGACCCGTCCAACCAACCAAGATGGTCACCATGGCTAAAAATAGAACATAGGGGTGAAATGTAGATTTTGGCTTATAACTCTGAAACCAAAGCATTTAGAGCAAATCTGATATGGGGTAAAATTGTTCATCAAGTGAAAATCTATCAGCCCATAAACTTTCAAATGAATAGGACAACCGGTTATTGGGTTGCTGCCCCGAAAAAAGTAATTTGAAGGAAATTTTGCAGATTTTGGTTATTATCTTGAATATTATTATAGAAAGAGATAAACTGTAAACAGCAATAATGTTCAGCAAAGTAAGATCTACAAATAAGTCAACATGACCAAAATTATCAGTCGACCCCTTAAGGAGGTATTGCCCTTTATAGTCCATTTTGACCAATTTTTTCGTAAATTTTTGTAATCCTTTACAAAAATCTTCTCCTCTGAAACTCCTGGGCCAAATTTAACCAAACTTGGCCACAATCAATATTGGGGTATTTAGTTTAAAAATTGTGTGGCGTGACCCGTCCAACCAACCAAGATGGCTGCCATGGCTAAAAATAGAACATAGAGGGGAAATGTAGATTTTGGCTTATATCTCTGACACTAAAGCATTTAGAGCAAATCTGACTAGGTAAAATTGTTTATCAGGTCAAGATCTATCTGCCCTGAAATTTTCAGACAAATCAGACAACCTGTTGTTGGGTTGCTGCCCCCCAAATTAGTAATTTTAAGGAAATTTTGCAGATTTTGGTTATTATCTTGAATATTATTATAGATAGAGATAAACTGTAAACAGCAATAATGTTCAGCAAAGTAAGATTTACAAATAAGTCAACATGACCGAAATGGTCAATTGACCCCCTAAGGAGTTATTGTCCTTTATAGTCAATTTTCAACAATTTTTATAAAATTTGTGTGTAAATTTTTACTAACATTTTCCACTGAAACTACTGGGCCAAGTTCAATATAGATAGAGATAATTGTAAGCAGCAAGGATGTTCAGTAAAGTAAGATGTACAAACACATCACCATTACCAAAATACAATTTCTGTCATGAAACCCAGATGTAGCCAGGTGTATAGTGAGGCTGATAGAAAGTGACATATTTGATGATAAGATCTTTATTGTTTTACTAGTTAACAAAGGTGGCAGGTAGTCCTGCAAATACACAAAAAGAAAGTTTTTATAATACAATTGTCTACATGTAGAACACAACTTCAGTTATAATGTACACTATAATGTAAATGATATTGATCAGCAAAATACATAGTTACAATAATTTGCTTGCCCTAGCCAATATTACTCAGTATTAATACCAATAACTCTTGTATACATTTAATATGACAAAGTATGGTTTATATGCAGTAAATAGTACTTAATCATTTCATTAACTCTCTTTCATATTCAAAATGAAGTTTACTTAATCAAAACACTCATTTAAATAGAATTACAAAATATTGTTAAACCTGCGTTCCATAACAAGACACATTAATGTTAAACAGGCTTTCCATAGTTTTTATAGCAAATAGCTCTCGTGTACAAAATAAATGTTAATTAAACTTTACAGAAGTGAACACGGATGGTTATTGTTCCATCATTATAGATGCATGTGATTAATATACCAAAACAATTATTTAACAATGAAAAATACAATGTTTATGCAACAAAAACAACTAACCTAAATTATAGTATTCTACGTGACATAAATTATGTGTCACATAATTACAGAAGATATAATATGATATGTTTGTCAGTATTATTAATTCATAGTGCTGCTGTAAACACCGATAATGATACAAAAATATGGAAATATGTCGGCAATGGTTTGCCGTATAAATATTGTTTGTTTTGATGTGTTTATCATGTTTATATATGTGTTGAAGACTTTACACAAACAATAAAAGCAATTTATAATAATATAAAAGCCAGGAAATAATTAATACAATAATAATTTACCTGTAGATGGTATAAAAAGGCTTATTTTAAGATGTTTCTTTCATTCATTCCAGCGTTATCATAAGTGCATATTAATACGTCATCAAAACGGTGGTTCCGGTTACAATAAAAATAGAAAATTACCGGTTACACATAAATAAATTCCGGAATCATAAGTGACTTGCTCACATACTCCCCTGCTTATAAAAGTAACGTCCTCGTTACTGCAACCATAACACAAAAAGTACAATTTTACAGTATAGGACTCAATTTCAAAATATGATACAACTCATAATCATAATAAAACACACACACAAAAATAATTTCTTACTAGCAAGGTGTGATTATCTTTAACTTCAAATGCAATTACAAGTTATCTTTGACTAGAACTTGACTTCAAAACCTTCAATGCAATAACAGATTTACACAAAAAGGAAAAAATCAGCAAAAAGTCCAATTTTAAAGTGTCAAGAAAATAAAAAAATTCAAACAGGCACCTTTTAAAAATGAATTAAACAATTAATCAAATAGCATTAGCAAACAACCTTGACTAGAAATGGTAACGTACATCCCTTTAAAAGTCATTAAACATTTTACATTGGTACAATATAAAAAAAATATTTGATTGTCAAAAATTGTCAAAGGCATGAATATACAATTTTAAACAGTTGATCTTGGTTCATTATAAACATTTGAGTGTTCACCAAAGTTAGTTCTGTTTGATCGTCTCAGCTGTCGGTATCCGTTGTATCCAACTGCAATAGGGTCTTCGTCTGAACTACTGTCACTGTCTGTTTGTGGTTTGAATTTGCACACTTGTAAATTTGTTCTATTTTCGACGCGAGGTTGTCCAGATTTATCAATTGGTTCAATGAGATAAACATGACGGTCAGAGTCTAAGCACTTTATCACTTGATATTGTAAGGAATTCCACTTGTCCTGAATTTTATTTCGGCCTTGTACTCTATTACGAATAAGTACTCGAGTACCAACTTCAAGTTTATGTTCGGACGCTTTTGTGTTATGAGCTTTCTCTCGTAAAACAGCTTCTTTCCTTAAGTGCTCCCCTGCTTTTTCATACGCAATCTTCATTTTACTAAGATGTTCAGAAATATATTCATGTCTATTGTCACTAATATTTCCATCTTCTTCAAAGTCAAAAAGAGAGTCAACAGGTAATCTAGGCTGTCTACCCATCATTAGATAAAACGGAGAAAAGCCTGTAGACGCATGAACTGTTGAGTTGTATGTAAAGATTAATTCTGGAAGAAAATTTGGCCATTGCTGTTTCTGTTTTGGTGTTAGTGTTCGAAGTAGGTCATGTAAAGTCCGATTAAACCTTTCACATTGACCATTACCTTGTGGGTGATAAGGAGTAGTTCTGCTCTTTTTGATGTTGTAAATATTACAGAGCTCACTAATAAGTTCAGATTCGAAGTTCCTCCCCTGATCCGAATGAATACGTTCAGGTATTCCATAACGCATGAACCATGATGAAACTAGTACTTTGGCGGTAGTTGCTGCAGTTTGATTTCGTGTCGGAATCGCTGCTGTAAATTTCGAAAATACATCTGTTATAACTAAAACATTTTCTCTACCATCACTTGCTGGTTCTAGAATAGTAAAATCTATAGCTAGGATTTCATTTGGTTTGCTTGCTAAAAAATGACTCATTGGAACTGATATGCGGGGACATGGCATCTTTGCAACATTACAACGTTCGCATGCCTTGCAGTAATTGTCAATATCTTTGAACATTCCTGTCCAGTAACACCTTGAACGAATCAAGCTTGTTGTTCTTTCTATACCTTGATGACCTGCTTGTTCATGTAACATTTCTAACACTTGCTTTTGTAAAGCCTCTGGTACAACGAATTGATGTGTTTCCCCTTGTTGTGGGTCAGTTACCTTTCTATATAGAATCCCGTTTTTGTGAAACATTCTGTCCTTTTGACGTAACATAGATATTACTTTAGGAGACTCTTTCATACGCTCACTTTATGACGGTTTTCTTTGTTCATTAAAGTATATCAAAAACTGTTTAATTGTATTGTCACTATTTTGAATTAGTTTCATGTCACTGTTACTATATCTAGGTAATGCACTTACTTCATTACATAACGCTTGTAATATTCCATCCTTGTCAGGCTGTTCATGTTTTTTCTCAACTTCATATTCGATTGATTCTACGGTTCTCTGGTATGCTATAACACGTAAATCGGTCGGTACGTCTGTCGTGTGACTGGGTAATCGTGATAAAGCATCAGCAGCGCCATTTAATTTTCCAGAACGGTATGAAATTGTAAAGTTGAACTGAGCTAACTGAGCTGCCCATCGTTGTTCCACTGCTGCTAGTTTCCCGCTAGTTTGTAAATGTGACAGAGGATTGTTGTCTGTTATAATTTCAAACTTAGAACCAAGTAAGTAGTCTTTCAATTTTTCAGTTACTGCCCATTTGACGGCTAATAGTTCAAGTTTAGCAGAACTATAATTGGCATCATTTCGTTCACTAGGCCTAAGTGTGCGGCTAGCAAAGGCTATTACACGGAGATCTTTTCCTTGTTTTTGCATTAAAACTGCTCCAAGTCCTCTGAAACTAGCATCAGTTTCTAAAATAAATTCAGATTTATAATCTGCAAACCCTAATATAGGTGAAGTTATCAGCTTCTCTTTTAGATGTGTAAATGCGTAGGAGCATTCCTCTGTCCATGAAAGTTGCATTTGTTTGTTTGACTTCTGTTTTGTCTTTTCCTTGTTACAAACACTGATTAGATGATATAAAGGTCTAGCTACGTGTGCAAACTTCGGAACGAATCTACGATAATAACTCGCAAATCCAAGAAAAGAGCGCAAGTCCTTTACAGTCTCTGGTTGCGGCCATTTCTTTACAACATCCACTTTGTCTTGATCGGTTGCGATGCCATCTGAAGATATAATGTAACCTAGATATTTTACTTGTTCTTTGAAAAAATGACATTTCTTTCCTTTTAGTTTCAAGTTATGTTCTTTTAGCTTCGTTAGCACTTTATCCAATCTTGTCAAATGTTCTTCTATTGTTGAAGAGTAAATAATCAGATCATCTAAGTATATAAGCAAAATTTGGAAGACGGAATCATTAAAAATGTGCTGCATCAACCGTTGAAATGTGGCTGGACTGTTGCACAATCCGAATGGCATTCTAGTATATTCAAATAACCCAAATGGTGTACTGAAAGCAGTTTTCTGTTGGTCATCGGGGTGCATTGCAATCTGGTGAAAACCACTTGCAAGGTCCAAAGTACTAAAATATTTTGCTCCATGAAGTGCATCCAAAGTTTCATCTATCCGTGGGAGCGGAAATGCGTCCCGGACTGTCTTAAGATTCAACTTCCGGTAATCAACGCATAGGCGTATAGACTGGTCTTTTTTCCTTGCGACAACAATTGGGGCTGCATACGGACTTATACTTTCTTTTATGATATTTTTTGCCAAAAGGTCTTTGATATGCGTTTTAACTTCTTCGTACTGACTTGGTGGTATACGTCTATAAGGTTGAGCTACTGGTTTATCATCAGACAATTTAATTTGATGTTGCATGGTAGTGGTGTATCCTAGATCTAGTTCTTCAGATATGAAAACATCTTGATGCTTCTCGATCAAATCCACTATTTTCTGTTTTTCAGTTTCGCTACAGTTTAATTCTTTTAAAAAGTCCCGAGAAATGTCTTGTTTAGAATTGATTTCATTAATTTCAGCTTTTAAAACTATTGTTTCTTCATTATCATTGGTTTTAAAATATTCAACTTCTGATTCCTCTTGGTTTACCAAACAAGTTACTTCTCTTATAACACCAATCCTAGTATTTGGTTTTAGCCATAGATCAGATGATTTCAAATTTGCTATCCTCACGGGATATCGGTTTCTTTCTGTAGTTGACACAGAGTCAATTACCATAACTTCTGTATTTCTAGATAATGGTTCAATGTTTATAATTTTGTCCTTTGACCTTGTCTGTGTTGGTCCTACAACTGTTACAATACTAACAGAATTAGCTGGTACACAAATTTCAGAACTTCCGGCTACTCTTGCAAATCCCTTAATTTCAGAATGTTCTGGTTTAATTGAGTTGTTTATAGTTTTGAAAAGATCCATACATTGAGATATTATGTTCATACCAATAAGGCCAGACGAGTCCTTCCTGTTTACTCCAGGAGAATCCTTTAAAATCAAAATTCCTCTGTCCTTAATAGTTTCACCAAATAAAGGTAAGTATACATCTGTTTCTATATATCCAACGTACGGAATGTCTAATCCATTGGCTGCCCTAAGCCGAAGCCAACTCTTATCTTGATGCAATTCAAAATTTGACTTTAACATCTTATTGAAAAACGATTCGGAAATAGTACTAACCATTGATCCAGTATCTAAAATACATGATACAACTACATCTCCAATTTTCATGTCAACAATAGGACTACTTCCAACGGATTTCTTAACAAGGGACGAGCCATTTGTACCAGCGCCTACGGACCGGCTCCCTGCCGTAGACTGTTTTCGTTTAAATCATTTGTTTCATTCTTTTGGTTATGTGTAGCATTACCTTGATCTCTGATGAAGCTGCGACAATTCCTTTTTATGTGCCCAGTCTTACCACAATAGTAACAATCTCTTGGTTTTCTATATGCTCCTTGTTTTTCTTCTTTTAACGTTTTTACTTCTGATTTAATGCTTTGGAGTTCAGATTTGAGATCTTCAAGTACTTTTGCTATGTCGGAAGTTCCAGATGGTTTGGCCTGAGTAGCAAAAATGGGGACTTCAAAGTCGTCTGTCCTGTTGTCTTGTTGTTGGCAAGTTTCTTGAACATCACCGTCCTCCATGAGCAAAGTTGCTTCCTCTCGAATGTCATTAAATGAAATTATGTGCGTACCTCTTATGCGTTTCTTTAATTCTCTTTTGAGCCATGTTGGTCTTACATTCTCAGCAAACTGGTTGCGCAAGACAATGTCTCGATCTGTTATGCATTTGTGGTCTCGCTTGCATATCTTGTCTAGCTTACACATGAGGATATGTGAAAATTCTTGTAGTGTCTGGGTTTCTGTCTGTTTGCAAACATAGAAATCTGACAATAGTTCTGATATTGTTCCCCTTTCACCAAATACTTCCCTGAGTATACTTAACACACTTTTTGTTGTTTTCTTTTCAGAGAGTGGTCGGTACCTAATCTCTTCTTTAGCTGGACCCTCTAACAGACTAATTATAAAGTTAACCTTTTCTTCCTCTGGGGTGGGCCTACTCTTTATTGTCAATTCAACATCTTCGATAAACTCCTCTAATGTTTGCGAGTCCTCTTTCCTACCTGAGAATTTCTCTATTTTCCTTTCTCTTGGTGTAAAAACAACCTTCGGTTCTACTGTTTCTTTACATGCTATTACCTTAGCTAATCTCAGCTTAACATCATCTAGTTCCTTTTTCAAAGCATTGACATCTCCGTCGGCCATCTTGAATGTTGTTCTCCGTCTACCACCTTCAGTAAAAAGTTGTCACATTAATCCTGTCGACGACGCCAAATGTAGCCAGGTGTATAGTGAGGCTGATAGAAAGTGACATATTTGATGATAAGATCTTTATTGTTTTACTAGTTAACAAAGGTGGCAGGTAGTCCTGCAAATACACAAAAAGAAAGTTTTTATAATACAATTGTCTACATGTAGAACACAACTTCAGTTATAATGTACACTATAATGTAAATGATATTGATCAGCAAAATACATAGTTACAATAATTTGCTTGCCCTAGCCAATATTACTCAGTATTAATACCAATAACTCTTGTATACATTTAATATGACAAAGTATGGTTTATATGCAGTAAATAGTACTTAATCATTTCATTAACTCTCTTTCATATTCAAAATGAAGTTTACTTAATCAAAACACTCATTTAAATAGAATTACAAAATATTGTTAAACCTGCGTTCCATAACAAGACACATTAATGTTAAACAGGCTTTCCATAGTTTTTATAGCAAATAGCTCTCGTGTACAAAATAAATGTTAATTAAACTTTACAGAAGTGAACACGGATGGTTATTGTTCCATCATTATAGATGCATGTGATTAATATACCAAAACAATTATTTAACAATGAAAAATACAATGTTTATGCAACAAAAACAACTAACCTAAATTATAGTATTCTACGTGACATAAATTATGTGTCACATAATTACAGAAGATATAATATGATATGTTTGTCAGTATTATTAATTCATAGTGCTGCTGTAAACACCGATAATGATACAAAAATATGGAAATATGTCGGCAATGGTTTGCCGTATAAATATTGTTTGTTTTGATGTGTTTATCATGTTTATATATGTGTTGAAGACTTTACACAAACAATAAAAGCAATTTATAATAATATAAAAGCCAGGAAATAATTAATACAATAATAATTTACCTGTAGATGGTATAAAAAGGCTTATTTTAAGATGTTTCTTTCATTCATTCCAGCGTTATCATAAGTGCATATTAATACGTCATCAAAACGGTGGTTCCGGTTACAATAAAAATAGAAAATTACCGGTTACACATAAATAAATTCCGGAATCATAAGTGACTTGCTCACATACTCCCCTGCTTATAAAAGTAACGTCCTCGTTACTGCAACCATAACACAAAAAGTACAATTTTACAGTATAGGACTCAATTTCAAAATATGATACAACTCATAATCATAATAAAACACACACACAAAAATAATTTCTTACTAGCAAGGTGTGATTATCTTTAACTTCAAATGCAATTACAAGTTATCTTTGACTAGAACTTGACTTCAAAACCTTCAATGCAATAACAGATTTACACAAAAAGGAAAAAATCAGCAAAAAGTCCAATTTTAAAGTGTCAAGAAAATAAAAAAATTCAAACAGGCACCTTTTAAAAATGAATTAAACAATTAATCAAATAGCATTAGCAAACAACCTTGACTAGAAATGGTAACGTACATCCCTTTAAAAGTCATTAAACATTTTACATTGGTACAATATAAAAAAAATATTTGATTGTCAAAAATTGTCAAAGGCATGAATATACAATTTTAAACAGTTGATCTTGGTTCATTATAAACATTTGAGTGTTCACCAAAGTTAGTTCTGTTTGATCGTCTCAGCTGTCGGTATCCGTTGTATCCAACTGCAATAGGGTCTTCGTCTGAACTACTGTCACTGTCTGTTTGTGGTTTGAATTTGCACACTTGTAAATTTGTTCTATTTTCGACGCGAGGTTGTCCAGATTTATCAATTGGTTCAATGAGATAAACATGACGGTCAGAGTCTAAGCACTTTATCACTTGATATTGTAAGGAATTCCACTTGTCCTGAATTTTATTTCGGCCTTGTACTCTATTACGAATAAGTACTCGAGTACCAACTTCAAGTTTATGTTCGGACGCTTTTGTGTTATGAGCTTTCTCTCGTAAAACAGCTTCTTTCCTTAAGTGCTCCCCTGCTTTTTCATACGCAATCTTCATTTTACTAAGATGTTCAGAAATATATTCATGTCTATTGTCACTAATATTTCCATCTTCTTCAAAGTCAAAAAGAGAGTCAACAGGTAATCTAGGCTGTCTACCCATCATTAGATAAAACGGAGAAAAGCCTGTAGACGCATGAACTGTTGAGTTGTATGTAAAGATTAATTCTGGAAGAAAATTTGGCCATTGCTGTTTCTGTTTTGGTGTTAGTGTTCGAAGTAGGTCATGTAAAGTCCGATTAAACCTTTCACATTGACCATTACCTTGTGGGTGATAAGGAGTAGTTCTGCTCTTTTTGATGTTGTAAATATTACAGAGCTCACTAATAAGTTCAGATTCGAAGTTCCTCCCCTGATCCGAATGAATACGTTCAGGTATTCCATAACGCATGAACCATGATGAAACTAGTACTTTGGCGGTAGTTGCTGCAGTTTGATTTCGTGTCGGAATCGCTGCTGTAAATTTCGAAAATACATCTGTTATAACTAAAACATTTTCTCTACCATCACTTGCTGGTTCTAGAATAGTAAAATCTATAGCTAGGATTTCATTTGGTTTGCTTGCTAAAAAATGACTCATTGGAACTGATATGCGGGGACATGGCATCTTTGCAACATTACAACGTTCGCATGCCTTGCAGTAATTGTCAATATCTTTGAACATTCCTGTCCAGTAACACCTTGAACGAATCAAGCTTGTTGTTCTTTCTATACCTTGATGACCTGCTTGTTCATGTAACATTTCTAACACTTGCTTTTGTAAAGCCTCTGGTACAACGAATTGATGTGTTTCCCCTTGTTGTGGGTCAGTTACCTTTCTATATAGAATCCCGTTTTTGTGAAACATTCTGTCCTTTTGACGTAACATAGATATTACTTTAGGAGACTCTTTCATACGCTCACTTTATGACGGTTTTCTTTGTTCATTAAAGTATATCAAAAACTGTTTAATTGTATTGTCACTATTTTGAATTAGTTTCATGTCACTGTTACTATATCTAGGTAATGCACTTACTTCATTACATAACGCTTGTAATATTCCATCCTTGTCAGGCTGTTCATGTTTTTTCTCAACTTCATATTCGATTGATTCTACGGTTCTCTGGTATGCTATAACACGTAAATCGGTCGGTACGTCTGTCGTGTGACTGGGTAATCGTGATAAAGCATCAGCAGCGCCATTTAATTTTCCAGAACGGTATGAAATTGTAAAGTTGAACTGAGCTAACTGAGCTGCCCATCGTTGTTCCACTGCTGCTAGTTTCCCGCTAGTTTGTAAATGTGACAGAGGATTGTTGTCTGTTATAATTTCAAACTAAGAACCAAGTAAGTAGTCTTTCAATTTTTCAGTTACTGCCCATTTGACGGCTAATAGTTCAAGTTTAGCAGAACTATAATTGGCATCATTTCGTTCACTAGGCCTAAGTGTGCGGCTAGCATAGGCTATTACACGGAGATCTTTTCCTTGTTTTTGCATTAAAACTGCTCCAAGTCCTCTGAAACTAGCATCAGTTTCTAAAATAAATTCAGATTTATAATCTGCAAACCCTAATATAGGTGAAGTTATCAGCTTCTCTTTTAGATGTGTAAATGCGTAGGAGCATTCCTCTGTCCATGAAAGTTGCATTTGTTTGTTTGACTTCTGTTTTGTCTTTTCCTTGTTACAAACACTGATTAGATGATATAAAGGTCTAGCTACGTGTGCAAACTTCGGAACGAATCTACGATAATAACTCGCAAATCCAAGAAAAGAGCGCAAGTCCTTTACAGTCTCTGGTTGCGGCCATTTCTTTACAACATCCACTTTGTCTTGATCGGTTGCGATGCCATCTGAAGATATAATGTAACCTAGATATTTTACTTGTTCTTTGAAAAAATGACATTTCTTTCCTTTTAGTTTCAAGTTATGTTCTTTTAGCTTCGTTAGCACTTTATCCAATCTTGTCAAATGTTCTTCTATTGTTGAAGAGTAAATAATCAGATCATCTAAGTATATAAGCAAAATTTGGAAGACGGAATCATTAAAAATGTGCTGCATCAACCGTTGAAATGTGGCTGGACTGTTGCACAATCCGAATGGCATTCTAGTATATTCAAATAACCCAAATGGTGTACTGAAAGCAGTTTTCTGTTGGTCATCGGGGTGCATTGCAATCTGGTGAAAACCACTTGCAAGGTCCAAAGTACTAAAATATTTTGCTCCATGAAGTGCATCCAAAGTTTCATCTATCCGTGGGAGCGGAAATGCGTCCCGGACTGTCTTAAGATTCAACTTCCGGTAATCAACGCATAGGCGTATAGACTGGTCTTTTTTCCTTGCGACAACAATTGGGGCTGCATACGGACTTATACTTTCTTTTATGATATTTTTTGCCAAAAGGTCTTTGATATGCGTTTTAACTTCTTCGTACTGACTTGGTGGTATACGTCTATAAGGTTGAGCTACTGGTTTATCATCAGACAATTTAATTTGATGTTGCATGGTAGTGGTGTATCCTAGATCTAGTTCTTCAGATATGAAAACATCTTGATGCTTCTCGATCAAATCCACTATTTTCTGTTTTTCAGTTTCGCTACAGTTTAATTCTTTTAAAAAGTCCCGAGAAATGTCTTGTTTAGAATTGATTTCATTAATTTCAGCTTTTAAAACTATTGTTTCTTCATTATCATTGGTTTTAAAATATTCAACTTCTGATTCCTCTTGGTTTACCAAACAAGTTACTTCTCTTATAACACCAATCCTAGTATTTGGTTTTAGCCATAGATCAGATGATTTCAAATTTGCTATCCTCACGGGATATCGGTTTCTTTCTGTAGTTGACACAGAGTCAATTACCATAACTTCTGTATTTCTAGATAATGGTTCAATGTTTATAATTTTGTCCTTTGACCTTGTCTGTGTTGGTCCTACAACTGTTACAATACTAACAGAATTAGCTGGTACACAAATTTCAGAACTTCCGGCTACTCTTGCAAATCCCTTAATTTCAGAATGTTCTGGTTTAATTGAGTTGTTTATAGTTTTGAAAAGATCCATACATTGAGATATTATGTTCATACCAATAAGGCCAGACGAGTCCTTCCTGTTTACTCCAGGAGAATCCTTTAAAATCAAAATTCCTCTGTCCTTAATAGTTTCACCAAATAAAGGTAAGTATACATCTGTTTCTATATATCCAACGTACGGAATGTCTAATCCATTGGCTGCCCTAAGCCGAAGCCAACTCTTATCTTGATGCAATTCAAAATTTGACTTTAACATCTTATTGAAAAACGATTCGGAAATAGTACTAACCATTGATCCAGTATCTAAAATACATGATACAACTACATCTCCAATTTTCATGTCAACAATAGGACTACTTCCAACGGATTTCTTAACAAGGGACGAGCCATTTGTACCAGCGCCTACGGACCGGCTCCCTGCCGTAGACTGTTTTCGTTTAAATCATTTGTTTCATTCTTTTGGTTATGTGTAGCATTACCTTGATCTCTGATGAAGCTGCGACAATTCCTTTTTATGTGCCCAGTCTTACCACAATAGTAACAATCTCTTGGTTTTCTATATGCTCCTTGTTTTTCTTCTTTTAACGTTTTTACTTCTGATTTAATGCTTTGGAGTTCAGATTTGAGATCTTCAAGTACTTTTGCTATGTCGGAAGTTCCAGATGGTTTGGCCTGAGTAGCAAAAATGGGGACTTCAAAGTCGTCTGTCCTGTTGTCTTGTTGTTGGCAAGTTTCTTGAACATCACCGTCCTCCATGAGCAAAGTTGCTTCCTCTCGAATGTCATTAAATGAAATTATGTGCGTACCTCTTATGCGTTTCTTTAATTCTCTTTTGAGCCATGTTGGTCTTACATTCTCAGCAAACTGGTTGCGCAAGACAATGTCTCGATCTGTTATGCATTTGTGGTCTCGCTTGCATATCTTGTCTAGCTTACACATGAGGATATGTGAAAATTCTTGTAGTGTCTGGGTTTCTGTCTGTTTGCAAACATAGAAATCTGACAATAGTTCTGATATTGTTCCCCTTTCACCAAATACTTCCCTGAGTATACTTAACACACTTTTTGTTGTTTTCTTTTCAGAGAGTGGTCGGTACCTAATCTCTTCTTTAGCTGGACCCTCTAACAGACTAATTATAAAGTTAACCTTTTCTTCCTCTGGGGTGGGCCTACTCTTTATTGTCAATTCAACATCTTCGATAAACTCCTCTAATGTTTGCGAGTCCTCTTTCCTACCTGAGAATTTCTCTATTTTCCTTTCTCTTGGTGTAAAAACAACCTTCGGTTCTACTGTTTCTTTACATGCTATTACCTTAGCTAATCTCAGCTTAACATCATCTAGTTCCTTTTTCAAAGCATTGACATCTCCGTCGGCCATCTTGAATGTTGTTCTCCGTCTACCACCTTCAGTAAAAAGTTGTCACATTAATCCTGTCGACGACGCCAAATGTAGCCAGGTGTATAGTGAGGCTGATAGAAAGTGACATATTTGATGATAAGATCTTTATTGTTTTACTAGTTAACAAAGGTGGCAGGTAGTCCTGCAAATACACAAAAAGAAAGTTTTTATAATACAATTGTCTACATGTAGAACACAACTTCAGTTATAATGTACACTATAATGTAAATGATATTGATCAGCAAAATACATAGTTACAATAATTTGCTTGCCCTAGCCAATATTACTCAGTATTAATACCAATAACTCTTGTATACATTTAATATGACAAAGTATGGTTTATATGCAGTAAATAGTACTTAATCATTTCATTAACTCTCTTTCATATTCAAAATGAAGTTTACTTAATCAAAACACTCATTTAAATAGAATTACAAAATATTGTTAAACCTGCGTTCCATAACAAGACACATTAATGTTAAACAGGCTTTCCATAGTTTTTATAGCAAATAGCTCTCGTGTACAAAATAAATGTTAATTAAACTTTACAGAAGTGAACACGGATGGTTATTGTTCCATCATTATAGATGCATGTGATTAATATACCAAAACAATTATTTAACAATGAAAAATACAATGTTTATGCAACAAAAACAACTAACCTAAATTATAGTATTCTACGTGACATAAATTATGTGTCACATAATTACAGAAGATATAATATGATATGTTTGTCAGTATTATTAATTCATAGTGCTGCTGTAAACACCGATAATGATACAAAAATATGGAAATATGTCGGCAATGGTTTGCCGTATAAATATTGTTTGTTTTGATGTGTTTATCATGTTTATATATGTGTTGAAGACTTTACACAAACAATAAAAGCAATTTATAATAATATAAAGGCCAGGAAATAATTAATACAATAATAATTTACCTGTAGATGGTATAAAAAGGCTTATTTTAAGATGTTTCTTTCATTCATTCCAGCGTTATCATAAGTGCATATTAATACGTCATCAAAACGGTGGTTCCGGTTACAATAAAAATAGAAAATTACCGGTTACACATAAATAAATTCCGGAATCATAAGTGACTTGCTCACACTTCCTTTGTTTAATAGTCACATAGACCAAGGTGAGCGACACAGGCTCTTTAGAGCCTCTAGTTAATTTATCTTATTACTTCACTTCTATTCATAATAGATTCACCATATTTTTATTTTTGTAAAATTTTCGATTTGTTCATAGTTTTTTTAATTATTTTTAGATAAGAAGTTTAAGTGTGTATATGATAAACAGGAACAAAAGTTTTTAAATAGAAAATTTTGATATTTAATTATTATTCTTAAATTTTAATTCTAGTTGGATATAATTTAATTTTCTATTTTGCCGGTGCCGGTCAAATAGCCACTGCCTTGAATTAATAGCGAGAGGACTGTACATATTACCTATGCGTAATTTCATTGGAAATTATAACTATATATTTTTTTTTCACCACAGCGAGATGCATTGCAGGGTACATAAAATATCGCACGTTCATTCCTCTGTCTGTCTTTCCGGTCATTATGGTTAATTAGATTTTTCATGTGTACAATTCTTGTCAAATTTCTTTTAAACTGATATCGTATGGACACGTTCGAAAATGAGTGCATATCAACTATCCTTTAAAAGATACAGCGAGGACTGTGAAAAAAAACACACCTGGTTTGGTTACTCAAAATTTAAAGTTCACCAAAAATATACAGATCGTTTGACCATCATGAAAAAAACCAACCATGACATTAGGATAATATGCTGTACCATGATTCATGTTTACGACGGACAGAGGGAAGCCGGACATTTGTATACCATAATACGTCCCATCAAAATTTTTGCATGAATTATTTGCCACTGGATGTTAAGCAACCAACAATTAATCAATTTAATTGGTATTAAGCTGGCATTGAAGATCTCACAGAAACAGTAATGTGTTTTATTTCTTATGGTTTTATTATACTGTTATCATGTCAGAATCAAATCCACTAATATAACTGGGGTAGAAGTAAGATGCGGGAGAAACAGAAATTGGAGCATCGAAAAATCCACATTTACGTTTCTAATTACGGAAAATTACACTCATTACGTCCCGAAAAAAGTGACGTTTTGCGGGAATTTAAACACTTAACGTCGTGCCAAGAGTTAACTCCCTTGAAACTGTATCGGATGCCCTTAATTAATGACAATTAGTAGCATAGCATCTGTATAATTTAAAAGCAACCAAGTCTTAATATACTTCTTAGAATATTATAGTTCAGTGTTTCCCCCGTAATTAATATTGCCAATAATTAAGAAGTTCCGGATCGAGTCCGACACCGATACCAATAGTATATTCACCTGTTACCTATTGCCATATCTGTACGTTTCGAATCTGACAGGCGCACCACCAAACGGTATTTTTAGAATTATGCTGTATACTGTTGAGTAAAAAATACTCCATTTCAGGCCCTTTTGTTTTCCAAATTATTAATATTACCAATAATAATTGATAGGTTCCAGGTCGACGGGTTCAAACAGAAAGATTTTGCAAGCAGAGAAAACTGTGCGTCTTATAATCGGCATGACTTTATCAGATGACAATACCAATACTAAAATAAGGCATACGCATAGTTATATACTTTAAGGTAGCACAATACAAAGATTTTTCATTCCCAATCAAGAAATCTTTAAACTGATGTAATTCCACTCATCTTTCTTCAAATTTCATAAATGAGGTACCAAAAGAAAGGAGAAGGATTAATCTTTCAAATTGTGATAATTTCATTATGACATAATTGTTATGTAATTAATTACTTGTCATTCTGTGATGTCCATACTTGAATGAATTTAGCTTCTTTGTTCTTCATAGCATCCTAAAAAATTCTATAGATTCTTGCACAACACAGTTTGACCTCCAAAACTGTGTCTCAGATTTTTCCTATTGTATTTCATTCTCTCATAAATCTTCAATGAAGTTTGCAATATCAATTCATTAGAGACCACTAAGTTCAATTGGGTATAAAATTTGTTCTATTGATGTTTTTGGAAATCTGAGACACAGTTTTGGAGGTCAAGCTGTGTTGTACAAGAATCTATAAAATATTTTGGGATGCTATGAAAAACAAAGACGCTAAATTCATTCAAGTGTGGACATCACAATATAGCGACTAATTACATAATAATTAATTATGTAATAATTATGTCATAATGAAATTATCACAATTTGAAAGACTAATCTTTCTTCTTTCTTTTGGTACCTCATTTATAAAATATAAAGAAGGATGAAGTGAATTATATCAGTTTAAAGTTGTCTGATTGGGAGTGAAAAAATCTTTGTATTGTGCTACCTTAATAAGTCAGCCATGGACCCGCGATATCACGGGTGTGTTCTAGTATAATACTAAAATAACGAGGTCAATTTGTCAGCTGTCATGGGGTAAAAATGACTAATCAAAGAATTCAATTATATATATATATCCAATATAGGACAATGGTGTTGATTAAAAATTACACCACTCCAGGCCCTTTTTTCCCCACATAATTAATATTGCCAATAATTAACAAGTTCAGGGTCGAATCGGATACCGATACCAATAGTATATTTACCTGTTACCTATTACCTTATCTGTACATTTCTCATCTGACAGGCTCACCACCAAACCGTCACGGTATTTCGAAATTTGCTATTTACACAGGTTAATTGATTGGACTTCAACATCATCAAAAACTATCTCAACCAAAAACTTTAACCTGAATGGGACAGACAGACAAACAAACAGACGGAAGGATGGACGCACAGACCAGAAAACATAATGTCCATAAATGGGGCATTAAAAGTGATGTTTGGAAATTGCTGCCGAGACAATGGTTTTGTTTGAAAAATCCAAACTGTGATTAAATACATATTTGAAAATATACACGCCTATAACCTATTTGAAATAATACACATATACAGTTGCAAACTTTCCAGAGATGCTATCCAACACTTTGATTTTATACATCATCAGCTTTCTAAACACTAATTTCTGAGCATTCCCTTATACAGTTAGTCAAGAAAACACCTTGACCTATATATAGAAATTTGACATGATTTTAAAACTGAACACAATGAATATAGGTTAATTATTAAGTTGGTATACATAGATAACTGTTTTATATATCAATTTTAAGTGTTGTTACTGTTTTCATTTTTATGTGACACATTGATAGTCTTGCTATTTTCCTTTCAGAATGGTTGAAACAAGGGGAATTTGATCCAAATTTTGAAGATTTATCCATAAAAGTTCTTGATGAAAGACTTGAAAAATTTTATGCTGAATTAAGAACTGCTGATGGTAAATTATATGCAGCAAACTCATTCCGAGGCATCAGAGCTTCCATCAACCGTCACCTGACTACTAACCCGTATAATAGGTCATTATCCTTATTCACTGATCATGACTTTCATAATTCAAACATGGTCTTCAAAGTTATGATGCGGAAAATAAAAATGGAAGTTGTGAAGAAAGAACTACCACCACCAATTTCAGGAGAAGACATGACAAAGTTAACAAGATCACCTGTTTTAACTATCAACACTCCCAAAGGATTGCAGAACAAAGTGTGGCTTGATTTGACCCTTAATTTCACATACAAAAATTGTCTAAAACAACGTGATTATAGAACTCATATGTTTGTTTTTAAGACTGATGACAATGGAATGGAATATGTAGAGATAAAGGATCCTAATAGACAACCTGGTGAAGTCAGTCCAAAAATGGTTGCAACTCGAGACATATATTGTCCAGTTGTCTCATTGATGAAATATTTGACTAAGCGTAATAAAGCTTCAGAAGACTTCTTCCAACAACCTAGGTGTCCGAAATCTATGACTGATGACAGTTGGTACACGTCACGTCCCTTAGGGGAAAGACAACTTGCAAATATGATGAAAATTATATCCAAAGAAGCAGGATTGAGTCGTGTTTATTCTAATATAGTGCTGAAGGAAACTATACTAAATTCTTTACTTTATATGCCTATGAAACCTGAAAAAGTATAGGAGTTCTTATTACAGTCTACACCTTTATTTATATTCAATTCAAATGACACTAATATTATCAGTATTTAAAAGAACTATTGTGTTTTAAGATTGCTAGCAATTTGATTTAGAAGTCAGTTTAGAAGATGAATTTTATATTAAGGTAGCACAATACAAAGATTTTATAACTCCAACTCCCAAGTTTTAACATGTTGTAACTTTCTTAATAATGCTTCAAAATTTATAAAAGTGGTAGTTTTGGATAGCTAACAGATTACTCTTTCAAATTAATGCAATGTTAGTATTATGCAACAATTATGTAACCAATTATAATGTTAGCTGAGTCTAAAATATTTTTCACAAAATTTCCACTTTCAAATGAAATTAGCTTCTGCATATGTATCCCTAGAGGGTTGATTTTATTATATGTTGTTCCTATGGCCATTATCTACAAAAGGGTGTCTCAGATTTCAGATAGAATGTATAGAACAAATTTTACACGTAATTAAACATTTTCTTCTTTTATGTGGTTAGGATGTTTACACTAATTAGAGATTGATGAGAGAATGGAACACCATAGAGACAATCTGAGACACCCTTTTGAAGCCCATGAAGTGTTGATTAAGATTTGGTTAAAATTTTCTGTATAGTTAAAGAGATGATAGAGCTAAATTCATTCAAGTGAACCTACCCAGATTTTGCCACTAATTACATAATGATTGCATAATAAAAATATAGCATTCATTTAAAAGATTGATCTTTTATCTATCTATCTATATATACCTCTTTTTTTATTTTCTATGCATTCATAAGAAAGTTACAGCATTTAAAAGTTTAGTGATTGGAAGTAAAAAAATCTTTGTATTGTGCTACCTTAAAAAGTCATTTTTTAGCTCACCTGCTTACAAAAATCTTCTCCTCTGAAAGTACATGGCCAAATTAATCCAAACTTGGCCACAATCATCTTTGGGGTATCTAGTTTTAAAAAATGTGTGGTGTGACCCCGCCAACCAACCAAGATGGCCACCATTGCTAAAATTAGAACATGGGGGTAAAATGCAGTTTTTGGCTTATAACTCAAAAACTAAAGCATTTAGAACAAATCTGACGTGGGGTAAAATTGTTAATCAGGTCATGATCTATCTGCCCTGAAATTTTCAGATGAATCAGACAACCCGTTGTTGGGTTGCTGCCCCTGAATATGTAATTTTAAGGAAATTTTACTGTTTTTGGTTATTATCTTGAATATTATTATAGATAAAGATAAACTGTAAACAGCAATAATGTTCAGCAAAGTAAGATTTACAAATAAGTCAACATGACCGAATGGTCAGTTGACCCCTTTAGGAGTTATTGCCCTTTATAGTCAATTTTTAACCATTTTTCGTAAATCTTAGTAATCTATTACAAAAATCTTCTCCTCTGAAAGTACATGGCCAAATTAATCCAAACTTGGCCACAATCATCTTTGGGGTATCTAGTTTTAAAAAATGTGTGGTGTGACCCCGCCAACCAACCAAGATGGCTGCCATGGCTAAAAATAGAACATAGGGGTGAAATGTAGATTTTGGCTTATAACTCTGAAACCAAAGCATTTAGAACAAATCTGACCTGGGGTAAAATTGTTCATCAAGTGAAAATCTATCAGCCCCGAAACTTTCAAATGAATAGGACAACTAATTATTGGGTTGCTGCCCCGAAAAAAGTAATTTGAAGGAAATTTTGCAGACTTTGGTTATTATCTTGAATATTATTATAGAAAGAGATAAACTGTAAACAGCAATAATGTTCAGCAAAGTAAGATCTACAAATAAGTCAACATGACCAAAATTATCAGTTGACCCCTTAAGGAGGTATTGCCCTTTATAGTCCATTTTGACCAATTTTTCGTAAATTTTTGTAATCTTTTACAAAAATCTTCTCCTCTGAAACTCTTGGGCCAAATTTAACCAAACTTGGCCATAATCATTATTGGGGTATTTAGTTTAAAAATTGTGTGGCGTGACCCGTCCAACCAACCAAGATGGCTGCCATGGGTAAAAATAGAACATAGAGGGGAAATGTAGATTTTGGCTAATATCTCTGACACCAAAGCATTTAGAGCAAATCTGACTAGGTAAAATTGTTTATCAGGTCAAGATCTATCTGCCCTGAAATTTTCAGACAAATCAGACAACCTGTTGTTGGGTTGCTGCCCCCAAATTAGTAATTTTGAGGAAATTTTGCAGATTTTGGTTATTATCTTGAATACTATTATAGATAGAGATAAACTGTAAACAGCAATAATGTTCAGCAAAGTAAGATTTACAAATAAGTCAACATGACCGAAATGGTCAATTGACCCCCTAAGGAGTTATTGTCCTTTATAGTCAATTTTCAACAATTTTTATAAAATTTGTAAATTTTTAACTAACATTTTCCACTGAAACTAATGGGCCAAGTTCATTATAGGTAGAGATAATTGTAAGCAGCAAGGATGTTCAGTAAAGTAAGATGTACAAACACATCACCATCACCAAAATACAATTTTGTCATGAATCCATCTGCTTCCTTTGTTTAATAGTCACATAGACCAAGGTGAGCGACACAGGCTCTTTAGAGCCTCTAGTTTTATAAATTTGTGATTAATTATATAATAAAGTGATACAATCCTAGAACTATTGTCAGTCCTTTAAATGTGTGTTGGATGCAGTTTTATTTCAATATTCTATACACAACAGTCCTTGTGGATTTTACTTTTTCCACCTGGACAGCCCATCTGTGCCCACTCTAACTGCTTTCCCTCCTTTTTAGCTCACCTGGCCCGCAGGGCCAAGTGAGCTTTTCCCATCACTTTGCGTCCGGCGTCCGTCGGCGTCCGTCGTCGTCGTGAACTTTTACAAAAATCTTCTCCTCTGAAACTAGTGGGCCAAATTAAACCAAACTTGGCCACAATCATCATTGGGGTATCTAGTTTAAAAAATGTGTCCAGTGACCTGGCCAACCAACCAAGATGGCCACCATGGCTAAAAATAGAACATGGGGGTAAAATGTAATTTTTTGCTTATAACTCAAAAACCAAAGCATTTAGAGCAAATCTGACATGGGGTAAAATTGTTTATCAGGTCAAGATCTATCTGTCCTGAAATTTTCAGATGAATTGGGCAACCCGTTGTTGGGTTGCTGCCCCTGAATTGGTAATTTTAAGGAAATTTTTGCTGTTTTTAGCTCACCTGGCTCAAAGGCAATGTGAGCTTTTCTCATCACTTGGCGTCCGTCGTCGTCGTCGTCTGTCGTCGTTAACAATTTTTCAAACATCTTCTCCTCTGAAACTGCTGAATGGATTTGAATGAAACTTAAAATGATTGTTCCTTAGATTATCCTGCACAAAGTGTGTGCTTCGATTTTTGATCCGTCAAAAAACATGGCCGCCATTACTTAAAATAGAACATAGGGGTCAAATGCAGTTTTTGGCTTATATCTCAAAAACGGAAGCATTTAGAGCAAATCTGACAGGGGGTAAAAATGTTCATTAGGTCAAGATCTATCAGCCCAGAAATTTTCAGATGAATCAAACAAACCATTGTTGGGTTGCTGCCACTTAATTGGTAATTTTAAGGAAATTTTGC
Organism: Mytilus edulis; assembly: GCF_963676685.1. Taxonomy (NCBI): domain Eukaryota; kingdom Metazoa; phylum Mollusca; class Bivalvia; order Mytilida; family Mytilidae; genus Mytilus; species Mytilus edulis. The sequence continues at coordinate 22,971,538 of NC_092345.1, forward strand.
AGTTTTTGGTCATTATCTTGAATATTATTATAGATGAAGATAAACTGTAAACAGCAAAAATGATCAGCAAAGTAAGATCTACAAATAGGTTAATATGACCAAAATTGTCAATTGACCCCTTAAGGGGTAAATGTCCTTTAATGACAATTTTTCACAATTTGTTCATCATATTTGCTAACTTTAAAAAATCTTCTCCTCTGAAACTACTGAATGAATTTGGATGAAACTTAGCATGATAGTTCCTTAGATTATCCTGCACAAAGTGTGTGCTTCAATTTTTGATCCGTCAAAAAACATGGCCGCCCTTACTTTAAATAGAACATAGGGGTCAAATGCAGATTTTGGCTTATATCTCAAAAACGAAAGCATTTAGAGCAAATCTCACAGCGGTAAAAATGTTCATTAGGTCAAGATCTATCAGCCCTGAAATTTTCAGATGAATCAAACAACCCATTGTTGGGTTGCTGCCACTTAATTGGTAATTTTAAGGAAATTTTTGCAATTTTTGGTCATTATCTTGAATATTATTATAGATAAAGATAAACTGTAAACAGCAAAGTAAGATCTACAAATAAGTTAATGTGACCAAAATTGTCAATTGACCCCTTAAGGGGTTATTGTCCTTTAATGACAATTTTTCACAATTTGTTCATCATATTTGCTAACTTTAAAAAATCTTCTGTAAAACTACTCAACCATTTCAACTAAACTTCATTTAAATTATCAGTACGGTGTATAAAATAAAGTTTGTGTTTTTAATTTCTATTTCGTCAAAAAAACATGGCCGAAGGCATTGTTTACCAGGTGAGCGATTCAGGCTCTTGAGAGCCTCTTGTTTATTATTATCTTGAATATTATTATAGATAGAGATAAACTGTAAACAGCAATAATGTTCAGCAAAGTAAGATTTACAAATAAGTCAACATGACCGAAACGGCCAGTTGACCCCTTTAGGAGTTATTGCCCTTTATAGTCAATTTTTAACCATTTTTCGTAGATCTTAGTAATCTTTTACAAAAATCTTCTCCTCTGAAACTACTGGGCCAAATTAATCCAAACTTGGCCACAATCATCTTTTGGGTATCTTGTTTAAAAAATGTGTCCGGTGACCCGGCCATCAAATCAAGATGGCCGCCACAGCTAAAAATAGAACATAGGGGTAAAATGCAGTTTTTGGCTTATAACTCAAAAACCAAAGCATTTAAGGCAAATTTGACATGGATAAAATTGTTTATCAGGTAAAGATCTATCTGCCCTGAAATTTTCAGATGAATTGGACAACCTGTTGTTGGGTTGCTGCCCCTGAATTGATAATTTTAAGGAAATTTTGCTGTTTTGGGGTACTATCTTGAATATTATTATAGATAGAGATAAACTGTAAACAGCAATAATGTTCAGCAAAGTAAGATCTACAAATAAGTCAACATGACCAAAATGGTCAGTTGACCACTTTAGGAGTTATTGCCCTTTATAGTCAATTTTTAACCATTTTTCTAAATCTTAATAATCTTTTAGAAAAATCTTCTCCTCTGAAACTACTGGGCCAAATTTAACCAAACTTGGCCATAATCATCATTGGGGTATCTAGTTTAAAAAAAAATGTGTCCGGTGCCCCGCCCAACCAACCAAGATGGCCGCCATGGCTAAAAATAGAACATAGGGGTAAAATGCAGTTTTTGGCTTATAACTCAAAAACCAAAGCATTAAGAGCAAATCTGACAGGAAGTAAAATTGTTGATCAGGTCATGATCTATCTGCCCTGGAATTTTCAGATGAATCGGATAATTGGTTGTTAGGTTGCTGCCCCTGAATTGGTAATTTTGAGGAAATTTTGCTGTTTTTTTGTTATTATCTTGAATATTATTATAGATAGAGATAAACTGTAAACAGCACTAATGTACAGCAAAGTAAGAACTTAAAATAAGTCAGTATGACCAAAATAGGCAATTGACCCCCTAAGGAGTTATTGCCCTTCATAGTCAATTTTTAACAATTTTCTTAAAATTTGAAGATTTTCAATAACATTTTCCACAGAAAGAACTGTTACAGATAGAGATAATTGTAAGCAGCAAGAATGTTTAGTAAAGTAAGATCTACAAACACATCACCATCACCAAAACACAATTTTGTCATGAATCCATCTGTGTCCATTGTTTAATATTCACATAGACCAAGGTGAGCGACACAGGCTCTTTAGAACCTCTAGTTTTATTTTTTTAAAGAAGATTGATTACAAATCCTTATCTGCTTTTTCCAATTGATGGTACATGCAAGTCTTTTGATTCAACAAAATAAATTGCATGTCTACTCCCACTCTGGGCGAGTGGACAAAGCAAAATCCAAGTGAGCTGTGGTGTACTGTGTACATTGTAACAAAAATGAAGCAGTTCTCTTGCTAAAAAAACATACCCATAACTTATTTAAATTTAAAAAAAAAAAGGCATTAGGGGTCTTCCATATCTAAAATACTGCATGGTGCCTTATATGGAGCAAGATCTGCTTACCATTCTTGAGCACCTGTGATCACCCCGTTTTGGTGGGGTTCGTGTCTGTAGTCTTTAGTTTTCTATGTTATGTCTTGTGTACTATTGTTTTTCTCTGTTTGCCTTTTTCTTATTTAGCCATGGCTTTGTCAGTTTATTTTTGATGTCCCTCTGGTATCTTTTGCCCTTCTTTTAAAAGTGCTCTCAAACCAAAGAGGAACATAATTAGACATGAAGAAAAGGAGATGTGGAGTATAAAACAGTCTAATGATATAAAAAGTAAAATAACAAAAATACTGATCCCTAATTGAAAGTCAGTCAAATGGCAAAATAAAAAGCTCAAACACATCAAAGGAATGGATAACAACTGTCATATTTCTGACTTGGTACAGGCATTTTCTTATGCAGAAAATACCATAAGACATGTAGTTTAGTGTTTGTACTGTATACAAAAGGGCATGGAGGAGCAAATGATAAAACTAGCATCATATATTGTTATCTAATGCTGAGTTCACACGTAATTCGAATTCGATTTGGTATTAACTAATTCGAATTAGAATTCGCATCAAATTCGCTTTACTGTTCAAACGTTGTTATCTTGTAATTCGCATTATCAATTAAGTAATTGAATAATTTAAAAAGATTTAAATCAAAACAAAAACAAAATATTTTGGGGTCAATTGCGTCTCTAACATTGCTCTTGTGTGGATGATTTTCCTTTTCAGTATTTAAACATTTCAAGATGTGTTTTATAGCTAATATTTCGTATCTATTAGCTTTATTCTATTTAGTATTCATATATTGAGTATATATTGACATTTGAGTTCCTTTATTTGTTTTAAGTTTTCCACAATTTGCAATGTTATTCACTTTTGCTTACCATTTTGAAGGAAGTTGTTTAAATAAAAGACAGGCGCGGATCCAGAGGGGGGGTTCCGGGGGTTGGATCAATGCATTTGAATGCGAACATATAGCTGGAACCCCCCCTTTACTCTGCGTTGGGAACCCCCCCCTTTTTTTTAAATGGCTGTATCCGCCCCTGAAAGATAATAATAATGTTAAATGATCACTCTGACAGAATGCATTTTCTGACTAGTGTGTATACATAAGTTGAGACACGAAGCCAGTTTGAAATATAAAAATAGAGACACGAAGCTGTTCTGTGGCATATATGACAAGAGATTGGATTTTGATATAATACACAGATCGACTATATTATACCTCGCTACCATTAATAAATCAATTGTTCAGAAATATAAAATAAAAAAATAATACATTCGAATAAGTATGTATGTGTCTGTCCCAAGTTAGGAGGATGTATAAATTCATTGTTAAATATTTGTTTTTTTGCTATTTTTTTTGTACATAATTTAGGCCGTTAGTTTTCTTGTCTAAATTGTTTTACATTTGTCAAGGCCTTTTATAACTGACTATGCGGTGTGGGCTTTGCTCACTGTTGAAGGCCATATATTGATCTATATTTGTTAATTTCTATGTCATTTGGTCTCTTGTGGAGCATTTTTTCATTGGCAATATATATATATATATATGGTGGTGTTTAACGACCTTGACTGGCTATACAGCACTCGCACGGTCGGCTCGGTGCCCGAAGCCGTTTGGTGAGCTTTAACATGTTTTGATGCCGTGGGTCAGGAACAAGTAGTGGAGGTCGCAATATGTAGGCCGCCATCTTGGTTTTGGTGAGTAGATTTTTCTTTGTTTACTATTTTGATGTTTATTTTCACTAACGGCTGCTTTCAGGGCCAGTTTGGTCAGCTTGGCAGCCCGCTAGCCTCGATGATGGAGTACAGGTAGATGATCTCGGACGTAGTTCGAAAGATGACAGGAAGCATTATCAAGACCAAAGCCGTGAGGCAGTGAAATGAAGGTCATATCACCCAACAGCCTAGGATACAGCCCTCGGACGTTAATCGGCATAACACTCCCCATAATACAATGGTTTTGGAGTGCATGTTAACGCGGGTACGCCAACTACTACGTCTATCTGTACGGCATGGATTGGTTTCTGTCATCTTAAGTAGTAAGTCGTTGATATCTAACTGTAAACCCTCATCGAAGATAGCGGGTAAAGGAGAGCTGGCCCAGCACGTCCGTTCAGCTGTAATGACTGAGACGTGACTGAATATGTGATTCTCATTGGCAATAATACCACATCTTCATTTTTATATGATGTTACTTGTGACGTCACAAATGACGTACGTGTTCGGTATTCCTTGCAAGACACAATATATGGAGCACATAATTCGCAAAAAAAATGTGGTATCCGGTCGTTCCGGCCCCAAACCGATCCGGCCCCAAGTCAATCCGGCCCAAAGTCGATCCGGCCCAAGTCGATCCGGCCCACGTCGATCCGGCCCACGTCGATCCGGCCCCAAGTCGATCCGGCCCCATAATAAAATATGAATAAACTATATGCACTATATGGAGGAATTTGTCACAAATTTGAACAGTATAAACGGAATTTGCAAAAAGTGTCGATGATGGACGACAACAGATAAGTGAAGTATTGGAGTACCAGTTAAAGAACTATTTTAAATCGATACGAAACTGAGTGTTATTGTGTCTGTTTGCATATAAATAAACTCATCATATATACCAGGACTGTATAGCAGCTCCAACATATTTTAAAATGTGAAGATATTTTCCATGTTGACTTTGAATGTCATGGCGATTTTTATTTTATTTACTTCTCACACAGAGTAGCTAAATAGATATTTACAGTCCAATGGAACCGTTAAAATTTAACTCATCATAATGTCTTGTTTAACCAAATCATTAGTCTATAATTGGTTTGTTTATTCAACTATTGTCTGATGATTGTGAACTAAGGTAATGCCAATCGTAATCACTTAATTCAATCAAATCCTGATTAACTAAAGTTACGAAATCAACGTTTGATCTTTTGTTTGGTATTTATAATAAGTATTAATTGACAATGTATATTTTTTTTCAGGTAACATCAGAGGCTTCTATAACACTTGTTTTTTTGTAATATCGAATATAGTCAATATATTTTTTTTAAAGTTGACAATATTTTGAATAGTTGTGTGAAGATAAATAAAAACAAGTTATATGAGTATCCATTATGCTTTATTGCAAGAAAATAACATGACATTACATGCACAGGATTAGGCAAATCAAACAACATTTTAGAAATTTAAAGTCATATGAAACCTCAAGTTAAAAAAAATATGCATATGTTTTTTAAAACTAAATGGATAGTTTTCATTATACAACTTATGTGCATATACTTTTTTCTGAGGAAAATTCTTTAATTTGTCCACATTTAGAAGAAGTTTACTTATTTTTAATTGCTTGCTGCCAGGAAGCAATTCGTCGACATATTTTCCGTATGCATAGTGACCTAAGCGTGACCCAGCCTCCTCGTATCTGAGCATACATGCAAGCTACGCCACTGATTTGTTATATACGTTTTAATATAATTATACAATAATCTTGAAAACTTGTAATAAAAATATAACCTAGTTGTTTTATACCAGAGACATATAATACAAAAGAAAGAAAATATTTTTCAAAAGGCCTTTTTTATTTTTTTTTAACGTACACCTTTTACATTATAATAAAAATCATAAACATTTATGAATTACAATTAATATATATCTTTATTTTTATTCCTTTTAAATATATTTTTTATTGGGGCCGGATCGACTTTACATATGGGCCGGATCGACGTGGGACGGATCGACTTGGGCCGGATCGACCCGAAAGCAAAAAATGTTTAGCTTTGTTCTTTTTATTATAATGAGACTAGTTTTTTTCTGTAAGAATACAGAGTAAAAGAATAAAGAGGAGAATGGTCCTTCAAAATCAAAGATAGAGGAGAAAACGAAACTTTTTCCTATCTTTGCAACGAAGGCGAAAAATGGCATGTATGTTGTTCATAGATCTTGCCAGCAAGCCATGCACAGAAAGAGCGTTGTTGGCAAAAGAGAGAACAAATGACATATACATTGATGCAATAAGTGTTTGGTGAAATTTGGATTGGAGGCACAATATTAGAATTTCAAAGGAAACTTTTAGTTTCTTGGAAGAAGAGCTTTGGTCCACATATAAAAAGAAGGATACAGTGATGCGGTCGGCTGTTCCTGTTAGCAAAATGACTCTTTGGTATCTTGGTACACAGATGGCCTTTGATCTTTGGCCGCATTATTTGGAGTTGGAAAATCGACAGCGTGTATTAGTGTACACGAAGCTTGCATGACAATAAGACAAGTTCTAACTAAAACATTCATAAATTTCACAAGAAACCAAGCGGCTGATGATGTAGTAAGCGTCTTCGCCAACTTAGGATTCCCACAAACCGTTGGTGCTATAGACGGCACGCACATACCTATAATTGCGCCTTCTGAGAACTCGAGTGACTTTTACAACCGAAAAGGTTATTACAGTATAATTATGCAGGCTGTGGTAGATCATTCTTATAAATTCATAAATATACATAAAATTGAGAAAGGAAATGGGGAATGTGTCAAAGCGACAACAACCCGACCATAGAGCAGACAACAGCCGAAGGCCAACAATGGGTCTTCAATGTAGTGAGAAACTCCCGCACCCGTAGGCGTCCTTCAGCTGGCCCCTTAAAAATATGTATACTAGTACAGTGATAATAGACGTCATACTAAACTCCGAATTATACACAAGAAACTAAAATTAAAAATCATACAAAACTAACAAAGGCCAGAGGCTCCTGACTTGGGACATGCGAAAAATTGCGGCGGGGTTAAACATGTTAATGAGATCTCAACCCTCCCCCTATACCTCTAGCCAATGTAGAAAAGTAAACACATAACAATACTAAACATGAAAATTCAGTTTATTTCAATAACTCATGAAAGGTTTTTTACCAAAATTTTAGCAGATTCTATATTTCATGCTTTCGATTGAAGACTCGAGTAATACCAATGCAAATATTAGGCAAAAGTATGCGTTAGCCTTTTCCATCCTCTGTTTATAAATAAAATATCTCGAAAAGGAGTTCCATAACCTATCAATGTTTTAAGCTTATTTTGTTCCTTAATGAATGCTCTTTCGACAAACAGTATTAATATTAAAGTCATGATTTTTAAGATCTAAATGAAATATTTACCAAATGTTTCGTCCCTCTTTCTTTTCCGTGACTTGCAGATACATGTAGGTTTCTTTTGATTTATTTTTTTTTTCTGTTCTTTCTCTTCAACTAATTGGTCCAAATTAGCATCAATGCCATCATTGAAATTCTGTGAAGTCTCTGTCTCGAATGGTTCGTTTTAAAAAAGGAATAAAAGTATTATGAATGATTCCACTATGATTAGGACAAACAACACTTGTTTTCTCAAAGTGATTAACGGTAATAGTGTTGTAAATCGTTTAACGTAATAACTGTAATTATCGGTCAAAAGGACCGTATCGAATATCAAAAACACTTACCATCGATCACCTTTTAAAGTTTTAAGATATTGTAATTCTAATATAAAAATAAAGGAGATTTGGTATGATTGCCAATGAGACCAATATCCACCAAAATTAACATAAAGATTAAAACAGATGTAAGTAATTATGGCCTTCACCAATAAAAAAAAACCCAGCTAACCGTATTGTAAAATACGAACTAAGAAAAACGGGCTTAAACATGTTTGCAGGCGCCAGGACTGTGCAAAGCGAACCCTTATATAATGTCTTAGCATAAACCTTCATCTTATCATAAAACACTGCAAGTGTAGCGAAGGACTTTATATATAGAAATGTCGATTAATCGTGTGAAAGATGTACAAAACTGTTTATTTGGCAAGAATAGTTTTCCAACATCACCGTGAAAACAAATAAAAAATAATTTTATTTCTTACCATTTGAGCTTTCTAATTATAAGTCGTCAATTGCAATATTCACATACTCAGCTCCAGCGTTCACCACCAACTCAGGTTGAACTATTGGTCTGGTGCCATGAATTTGTCTATTTCATCAAAGTATGAAAATCTTGATTTGCCATGTCCTGATGTGTTGTTATGCATTTTTTGCCTTCCTATATTGAACTCTGAGAGATTTGACTTTAGTTCTGCATGCCTCCCAGTTTCTTATATATATCCGTGCTCCTTCATTTTGTATGAAATTTTTTCAAACACATGCCGATTCCTATGCGTACCAGACAACTCGGCTTCAATTGCATCATCTGCCCAACATTGGATAAGGCAGAAAGTCTCCATTCAAAATCACAGTTATATAGACTTTTTTTTCAACGCTTTCAGATAATGGGCTGATGTTTTGCATGTGAGTTAACCAAGATGAATTACAGATCAAATTTAAGTTTAGTTCCGCTCGGCTAATTATTGCTGTAATTTTGGGCTTTGGTGATAAACTTTTCGAAAATCACAGTTATACGGACCTTTTTTCTAAATTCTTTCAGATATTAGGCTGATTTTTTTATATGTGAGCTATAACCATGATGAGTTACAGATAAAGTTTAAGATTCGTTCCGCTCCACTAGTTTTTGCCAAAATTAAGGGTTTACAACTTCAGATTTGAGGTGATTTTTGATATTTAAGACTACCATCGTGTTTGTGTCCGCATGTGTTATTGAAAGTGCAGATTTTTTTCAACTTTTTGAGACTGGGTCATTCGTGTCGCTTTGATACTCTTACAGATTGAATTTTAAAAGTCTTGCTTTGAGTCCTTAACACCACTAGCTTACTGGAGAATCAGTAAATACAAATTTGAAGTAATAATGTAAAAGTCAAAAGTGAATGGAAAAAAGTAAAAATGGTTATGCTTGTTAATGCATTTACATCATAATATTGTATATACACTAGTATAGTCATTGTAGGCAATGGAATCAAGTGCGTGAGCGATTCTAGTTTGACCAATCTGTGTTGAACATCTACACCTTTTGAATGGGCACTATCAGATACGTTGTCCTTTTTTTGACATTTTTACTCTTTGAGTATGTTTGTTTTGTTCATGCATCGTTGACAATGTAATGGAATTTGATGCGACTGTCATACAAGTGAGAGGTTTAGCTAGCTATAAAACCAGGTTCAATCCACCATTTTCTACATTAGAAAATGCCTGTACCAAGTCAGGAATATGACAGTTGTTATCCATTCGTTTGATGTGTTTGGACTTTTGATTTTGCCTTTTGATTTTTGATTTTCCTTTTTGAATTTTCCTCGGAGTTCAGTATTTTTGTGTTTTTACTTTTTAATTGTATGGTTTCATAGTTTATGAAATATAAGGAGTAAATAAACTCAGCATAGATACTAAAATTGAAATTATGAATTTGCGCCAGAAGCGCGTTTTGCTCGGTCTACAAAAGACTCACCAGTCACGCTCGAATAAACAAAAATAAAAGGCCAAATAAAGGACGAATATGAAGAGCATTAAGGACCAAAAATTCCTAAATTTTTGGCCAAATACAGTTTATATAATCTATTCCAGAGGTAGAAAAGCCTTATATTTCAAAAATTTCAAAGTTTTGTTAACAGTTAGTTTATAATTATGACTATATCAATGACAACTCAAGTCATCACAGAAGTGCTGACTACTGGGCTGGTGGTACCCTCGGGAAATAAAAACTCCACCAGCAGGCATCGATCCAGTGGTTGTAAACAAACTCATCATAGACATCAGGATTGAAGTTTTGAATTTGCACCAGTCGCGCGCTTCGTCAACAAAAGACTTTTCGATCAGTGACGCTCGAAATTCGAATCAAAAACAGTTATAAGGCCAAATAAAGTACGAAGTTGATAGAGTCATTTAAATAAAGCGTAACAAGAAGGTTTACAATTCATCTTTATTGACTGTTTTTTATTTGGAGTATTTAAACTTATTATAGGTTCGTGGTCTTCTCTCTGGCTAGAATAAATTATATGTTTTGCTTTTGGTATTATTTCTCTAGCATGCATCTTTTGCAGTCACGAATAATACAAGCGGATGTACAAGTGAGGTCACTAACAACAATATCATAAATATTTTGACCTGAAATAAAAAGTCAATTGCATATATTAGGTATAATAGTACTAACAATAATATAGAAGATATTTTTCAATTGTATAGGTATTAACCATATATAAAATCTGCTCATGAACATATTTGTTCGTTCTACTTTCATTTCTCAGCTTAAATAAAATTTAAACGAAAACAGGTATAGTAAAAACGACTAGAGGCTCTCACGAGCTTTTGTCGCTCACCTGCATATTCAGCAATAGCATTTTTTGGTAAAAATCATGATAGTGCAATTACTATTTAAAGTGTTAACTGACAATTTCGTTTTGTAGATCTTATCCCAGTGATCAGTTTTGCTTTTAAAAATTCTATCAATATTTGTATCTATTATATACTTCTAGCAACACCAAAAAACGACAAGTGAGGAGAAATGCTCACTTGCCCTTTGAGGCAGGTTCGCTAAAGATATGTAGCAGTATACTTCAAAAGTTTGGATCATGGCTCAATCTCTGGATCAGGTTGAACATGTCACAATCGAGACAGGATCACACGCACAGGCACTTGTCTCAGTCATTTTTTTTTCATTTATAACTTTATATTACACGTGTTATATTAATTAAGGTATACTAGAAAGAAAAAAAAAAATTCTGAGACAAGTGCCTGTGATCACACGTTCCTTTGTGTGGTTGAATAAAGATATTTAATTTTATTTTAAATACTCAATTTTATTTAGATGATGACGCTATTTTGTACATCTAAAGCTGCATCAAATAAATATAATTAATATATATTAATGACTATAATGTCTTAAGAATTAGTTTACTTAGTGATGTGTATGTTAAGTTGGACACCTAAAAAAATATAAGATAATACGTGCATCAGATAGTTTAGGTGTTACTGTACACACATCATTCAGGAGTCAATTTATGGATCTTTGCAACACATCTCAGGCTGATCAGTCGCAGTAAATATATTTCCCGCCATATTCTATAAATCAAATATCTCGAAAAGGAGCATCTAAAAAGGAGCTCCATGACCTTTCAATATTTTTAGTAAGTAAGTAAGTAAGCAAGTAAGTAAGTACGTAAGTAAGTAAATTTTATTTAGAGTCGGACATGCTATGTGCAATTCAACAAGGTAAACATTAGCTTATTTTGATCCTTAACTAATACTCTTCCGGCTTCAAGTATCAATTTTGATTTCTTAATTTATTTAATTTTACCGTAGATCACATATGTACATCCTTAATATAACACAGTATTATATAAAGGTATACATGTATAGGGGAAAAATCTAAGACAGTAACACATATATCTTTCTCGTATTGATCAGTGAAATAGAAACTAACGAAATAATGGACGTCGTCTTCTATCATTTGTGAAATGTAATATTGGTCTTTGGGGGGATTTTCTTTTTTGTGAAGGTAGAAAAGGTCAAATAAATATTTAATGAGACAGACGATCGAATCGGAAGAATAAGAACGAATTATATGTTCCTTCGGTTTGAAATAACTTCTGTCCAAGGCTACAACAGCTTTATTTAAATCTTAGAATACCCCATTTTTTGTAAAATGAAAATTCAGCAAAAAAAAGGGTCCATAAAACCAGTAAACAAGACCGACACACAGGTATAAAAGATTTTGTTTTGAAAATTTTATCATCTTATACATTAAGATTCGCTATAAATCTAACCGTTGGTAACTGTGCTCGGTTAGTTGTCCTGTTTAGTGTGGAGCAGTTTGAAAAAGCCATAAGTGAGTTTAAGTGTAGTCAGAGACAATTTACAGCGCCTGGCAAAACAGGGTAATCGGTATCAGGTCCGTTCGCGCCCAATATACTTTCGCACCCTACACGTTCGCACCTCGCACGTTCGCACCCAAGGTCCGTTCGCACTCTACACATTCGCGCCCAATTTTAATTCAAATTCCAGTTGAATAATTGGAAAATCATCATTGTTGTTTCTAATTGCTTTCGTGTAAATACTGAATGTATTTATAGCTTGGTATGAGTAAAAGATTGAAGATTATAAATGAAAAACACAAAAGATAATTGTTTTTAACAGCTTAGTCCCTTTGATCTGAAACAATGAAACAATAAAATATAGCAATACACTATTATAACCAAAACATGATAAAATTTATTCAAGACTAAAAAAAAAACGTAGTCAGAATCTCACTTCATTTTGAAACAAGTCAACGAAACAAAGTTATAGTAATACACTAACCAAAACATGATAAAGAGTTATTCAACACAAAATAAAACGTTGACAGAATCCCACTTTATTTAGAAAGGAATATTTTTTTTTTAACAATACACTATTCAAAACATGATTAAGATTTAGTCAACACAAAAAAATGCTGTATCACTTTATTTTGAGACAATGAAAACAATAATATTTATAAGAATACTACTTGATTACAAAGTTGAAATTGGGCGCGAACATGTAGGGTGCGAACGGACTTTGGGTGCGAACATGTAGGGTGCGAAAGTGAAAGGGAGCGAACATGAGTGGGTGCGAACGTGAATGGGCGCGAACGGACCCGGATTCCAGAGTAATCTTACATATGGGACCCAACCGGCCAAAAAAAAATCAAGGCAATTGAACAAGTACAGAAAAGAGCTGCACGATTTGTGAATAACAACTACACAGACCGAACACCTGGCTGTGTCACAAATATGGTAAAAAATCTAAAGTGGGAAAGCCTCGAAGAACGGAGGAAAACAAATAGATTATGCATGCTATTCAAGATCCAGCATGAACTTATAGATATAGACCGTCACCAATATTTGACCCCGAATGATAACCGGACCAGAGGTAAAAACCGCTTCTTCCAAAAAAGAACAAGTACAGATACCTACGGCCAATCTTTCTTCCCGAGGACAATCAGGGACTTGAACAACCTACCAACAACAGTTACAGCGACCAATACCGTTGAAGGATTCAGAGCTGCCCTGAAGGCATGCTCTGAAAGGAAGTAGGAAAACCAGTTGTAAATAATTTTAATTGTATATTTTTTGCAAACGTTTTAAATGTAATTTGTAAATAGCCAAGAGAAATCTTTCTGTGTTGCCCGACACTGCGTAAAGTTTTCGCGCGGAACCATTAACATTCAGCAATGAATCAAGTTCCTTACCTGGAAGAAGAAGAAGAAGAATCTCGGACTACACTTCTACTTCTTCTACTATATATAATGAATGCCTTCAACACGTTGAAGTTTACGTCACTTGTACTGCGCATTGCTTTGTGAAGATATATATATATACAGTGAAATATAACAAATTTGTGATAGTAAACAAAAAACAAAAAATTTTTACATAGTGGTAGTGCATATTTTTAATTTATTATTTTTAAATATTAAGATAAAACTATTTACACATGATGAATTTACGGGCTGTAGGTGTAGTTTGAGACGGCTACTTTGAACGACTCTATAGAGTCGCTCATCACAATACTCGGGGGAAGGCTGTTCCAGATTTTAATTGTGCGTGGGAAAAATGATTGTTGTCTTATTTGTGTTCGGCAGGATGGAATTTGGTATGAGAGTGTGTGCATGTTCCTGGACTGTCTGAGCGGTTGAATTAATCTGTCTGTTTTTGTGATAGCAATGAGGTGATATGAGATTTTATAGAACATGACCAGGCGTGCATTGGTTCTTCTGTGTGCCAGGTCTCTCCATTGTAAATGATCTAGCATGTCACGAAGGCTAGAGGTGTTTCTGTGTCGGTTAGTGACATATCTAGCAGCCCTTCTTTGTACTTTTTCTATCTTGTTAATATCCTCAGTAAAGTAAGGGTCCCAAACTGAACAGGCATATTCTAGCGATGGTCTGACTAAAGATTTATATGCCTGTTCCTTTACTGAGGTGGAACTGATGTTAAGATTCCTTCGAAGAAAACCTAGTGTGCTGTTGGCTTTATTACAGATGTTGTTTACACAACAAAACAGCCGTTGGGCTTCATAGTAATCTCGGACTACCATGAGTGGTACCGAAACAAAATGAAGATTATTGCAAAACAAGATCTGTTGGTGCCTTATGTAATCATATACACACAAACACTAACAATTTCTTATCGTCTATGTGGCTCATTCATGTCATTGTTTGTCAGTATACCTGACTGATCTTGATGTTAATTTTTTTTTCTAGTTGCTACATGTGTAAATTAGTTTTCTTGGCTTCCATGTCGATCCGGCCCACATCTATCCGGCCCACATCTATCCGGCCCACATCAATCCGGCCCCATATCTAAAGTTGATCCGGCCCAAATAAAAAAAATGTTTTTATAAGGAATAATATGGGGACGAAGTCCCCTATTAGAAAAATTAAAAAAAAAAAAAAATCAGGAAAATTTCCTGAAATTTTTATTGTACAATGCACTAATGAACTCAAAATTGTTCAAACTTTTTTATGTCGTTTTTTTAATTCCCGCATTTGCGCAGAACGCAGAAATCAACTTCCTTCTTCCGGTCTCATTGCCAGTAGAAAAATTAAAAAAAAAAAAAATCAGGAAAATTTCCTGAAATTTTTATTGTACAATGTACTAATGAACTCAAAATTGTTCAAACTTTTTTATGTCATTTTTTTAATTCCCGCATTTGCGCAGAACGCAGAAATCAACTTCCTTCTTCCGGTCTCATTGCCATGAGACTTTGAGTAGTCTAGTAAAATATAGGAACTTAAGCATGTTAAGGAACACAATACCAATTTTTTCATTTTTAATAATTCTTTGTCTTTGATATTAATTTACATTACGGTTACCGTTACCTGATGCATTGCGTTTCTTTGTTTCGTTACATTGAACTTGACATCATAACTTAAATAACCTCACAAGTAACATCCCTAATAACAGAACCAAAATCGAAAACGTTACGGTATTTCCGTTTCTTTTTTTAGCTCACCTGGCCCGAAGGGCCAAGTGAGCTTTTCTCATCACTTGGCGTCCGGCGTCTGTCGTCGTCGTCCGTCGTCGTCCGTCGTCCGTCGTCGTTAACTTTTACAAAAATCTTCTCCTCTGAAACTACTGGGCCAAATCAAACCAAACTTGGCCACAATCATCATTGGGGTATCTAGTTTAAAAAATGTGTGGCGTGACCCGGTCAACCGACCAAGATGGCCGCCACGGCTAAAAATAGAACATAGGGGTAAAATGCAGTTTTTGGCTTATAACTCAAAAACCAAAGCATTTAGAGCAAATCTGACATGGGGTAAAAATGTTTATCAGGTCAAGATCTATCTCCCCTGAAATTTTCAGAAGAATCGGTCTATCGGTTGTTGGGTTGCTGCCCCTGAATTGGTAATTTTGAGGAAATTTTGCTGTTTTTGGTTATTATCTTGAATATTATTATAGATAGAGATAAACTGTAAACTGCAATAATGTTCAGCAAAGTAAGATCTACAAATAAGTCAACATGACCAAAATGGTCAGTTGACCCGTTTAGGAGTTATTGCCCTTTATAGTCAATTTTTAACCATTTTTCGTTAATTAAAGTAATCTTTTACAAAAATCTTCTACTCTGAAACTACTGGGCCAAATGAATCCAAACTTGGCCACAATCATCTTTGGGGTATCTAGTTTAAAAAATGTGTGGCTTGACCTGGTCAACCAACCAAGATGGCCGCCACGGCTAAAAATAGAACAAAGGGGTAAAATGAAGTTTTTGGCTTATAACTCAAAAACCAAAGCATTTTGAGGAAATCTGACGTGGGATAAAAATGTTTATCAGGTCAAGATCTATCTGCCCTGAAATTTTCAGATGAATCGATCAATCGGTTGTTGGGTTGCTGCCCCTGAATTGGTAATTTTGAGGAAATTTTGCTGTTTTTGGTTATTATCTTGAATATTATTATAGATAGAGATAAACTGTAAACAGCAATAATGTTCAGCAAAGTAAGATCTACAAATAAGTCAACATGACCAAAATGGTCAGTTGACCCGTTTAGGAGTTATTGCCCTTTATAGTCAATTTTTAACCATTTTTCGTAAATTAAAGTAATCTTTTACAAAAATCTTCTCCTCTGAAACTACTGGGCCAAATTAATCCAAACTTGGCCACAATCATCTTTGGGGTATCTAGTTTAAAAAATGTGTGGCGTGACCTGGTCAACCAACCAAGATGGCCCCCACCGCTAAAAATAGAACATAGGGGTAAAATGCAGTTTTTGGCTTATAACTCAAAAACCAAAGCATTTTGAGGAAATCTGACATTGCATAAAAATGTTTATCAGGTCAAGATCTATCTGCCCTGAAATTTTCAGATGAATCGGTCAATCAGTTGGGTTGCTGCCCCTGAATTGGTAATTTTGAGGAAATTTTGCTGTTTTTGGTTATTATCTTGAATATTATTATAGATAGAGATAAACTGTAAACAGCAATAATGTTCAGCAAAGTAAGATCTACAAATAAGTCAACATGACCAAAATGGTCAGTTGACCCGTTTAGGAGTTATTGCCCTTTATAGTCAATTTTTAACCATTTTTCGTAAATTAAAGTAATCTTTTACAAAAATCTTCTCCTCTGAAACTACTGGGCCAAATTAATCCAAACTTGGCCACAATCATCTTTGGGGTATCTAGTTTAAAAAATGTGTGGCGTGACCTGGTCAACCAACCAAGATGGCCCCCACCGCTAAAAATAGAACATAGGGGTAAAATGCAGTTTTTGGCTTATAACTCAAAAACCAAAGCATTTTGAGGAAATCTGACATGGCATAAAAATGTTTATCAGGTAAAGATCTATCTGCCCTGAAATTTTCAGATGAATCGGTCAATCAGTTGGGTTGCTGCCCCTGAATTGGTAATTTTGAGGAAATTTTGCTGTTTTTGGTTATTATCTTGAATATTATTATAGATAGAGATGAATTGTAAACAGCAATAATGTTCAGCAAAGGAAGATCTACAAATAAGTCAACATGACCAAAATGGTCAGTTGACCCCTTTAGGAGTTATTGCCCTTTATAGTCAATCTTTAACCATTTTTCATAAATCTAAGTAATCTTTTACAAAATCTCCACTGAAACTACTAGGCCACAATCATCTTTGGGGTATCTAGTTTGAAAAATGTGTCCGATGACCTGGCCATTCAAACAAGATGGCCGCCACGGCTAAAAATAGAACATAGGGGTAAAATGCAGTTTTTG
This sequence comes from Mytilus edulis, assembly GCF_963676685.1. Classification (NCBI taxonomy): domain Eukaryota; kingdom Metazoa; phylum Mollusca; class Bivalvia; order Mytilida; family Mytilidae; genus Mytilus; species Mytilus edulis. The sequence goes on from NC_092345.1 coordinate 22,989,111, forward strand.
GCTTATAACTATGAAACCAAAGCATCTAGAGCAAATCTGACAAGAAGTTTAATTGTTAATCAAGTCAATATCTATCTGCCCTGAATTTTTCTGATGAATTGGACAACTGGTTGTTGGGTTGCTGCCCTCCAATTGGTAATTTTTAAAGAAATTTTGCCGTTTTTGGTTATCTTGAATACTATTATAGATAGCGATAAACTGTAAACAGCAATAATGTTCAGCAAAGTAAGATCTACAAATAAGTCAACATGACCTAAATGATCAATTGACCCCTTAAGGAGTTATTGCCCTTTATAGTCAATTTTTAACAATTTTCATTAATTTGGTAAATTTATGTAAATTTTTACCAAATATAGTTCTCTGTTACTAATGGGCAAAGTTCATTATAGATATAATTGTAAGAAGCAAAATCGTTCAGTAAAGTAAGAACTTCAAACACATCACCATCACCAAAATACAATTTTGTCATGAATCCATTTGTGTCCTTTGTTTAATATGCACATAGACCAAGGTGAGCGACACAGGCTCTTTAGAGCCTCTAGTTAACAAATATTTAAGTAACAAAAAAAAAAATTCATACAAACTTCGTCCCCATTCACAGGTAATGCCTGCCTCATATTAATGAAGATATATAACAAAGATTGCCTGGTCCCCCACGTACTATATTCATAAAGATGAATGGCAGTTTCAATAAAAACAAAAATGACAGAGCCAAAATAATTCCCAACAGAGCAAAATTGCTTGTAGAAAACAGTACAATGAACTAGTACCTTCTTTAACAATATAGTGGCCCTAATTATTTAAAAGGGAAATAACTCTATCCTAGTTATTGTTGTAGAAATGAAGTACACTGTACTGCTGGAAAACAAAAGGCAAATTTAACTTTGTCAATTTATTTTGAACTACAATGCCATCCCAGTAAATACTATGTCAGAGGCTTTTTTTCTAACAATGCCCAGTGCTGATGCTGTTACATCTTTATGTACATGTATATAATATAAAAATCACAATATTTTAAAGAAACTTTACTTGTAATAAAAAAATCAGGAAAAAATGGGTTTATATATAAATAAGAAGATGTTGACGTATAATAAGGTCAACTGTCATTCAATTCTATATTAGATCAAATTTAATATGAAAGTGATATTAATAGGGTTTGGAGTTAAAATAAACTGATTCAAAGCAATGGTGTTTGTGAAGTACAAATTAATTGATAAATTTATAAGTGTTAAAGCCTGTTTTGCTTTGGTCTTAATTACAATGAGCATGATTAGATAAATTTTTTAAAATAACATTTGATGAATATATTAGAAGTTTGTTGACATTTGCCTCATAGAAATTTAAAGACTGTAAAATTATATTTCTATAAATCAGGATAAAAATCATTAATCTTTACCCTCATAAATTGCAATCTACTTTATTTTAATGTCAATATTTTAAAAAAGTACATTATTTTATAAAAGTATTTAAATGTCCTTCTATATATATAGCTACCGCTCATTTCAAAGGAGAATGAAAATGTTTAAACCTATATGATAATCTGGGAGGGATTATCCTTACATTTTCATTATAATGATATTAATTGAATAGTCAATATTTTTTACAGGGAGAATAAACATGATAAATAATAATTTACTTTTCTGACTGAGAGTTCTAAATCTGATTTACCAGCTAACACAAATAAAAACATGAAAAATGAACTAATACATTATATTATCACCATATATTAAACATGTTAAATATAGATTCTACCACTGCATTGAGTGTAATACGATATTTATCCACTCGAGACAGTTAAATTTTCAATTTTAGAACGCGAGGCTTGACCGAGCGTTTTAAATATTTAAAATTTAACTGTCGAGAGTGGATAAATATCGTATTACTCGAGATTTGGTGGTAGAATCTGTTTCTCTAATGATTTTCTAACATTATGCAGTCAAACTTATTCCTTCTTTTCGAATGATCTGCAAAAGATGTGTTCTTTTGTATGTGACGTCATCAGGCATGGTCGCCTTTTTTCATGCTGCACAATAGGAATTTCAGAGGAAAGCAAGAACATTCGACGTCATAATCGGATTTTAACCAATGAAGTACTGAGATCAAACAAACCACAGGTTGATTAATTTTTTTTTATACAATGGATGTAGAAAGGGATAAATTGACAAAGAATTAGAGAACCTGAAATATTAAATTAGTGTTAATTTTCATTGTTATTAATTTGTTAAAGTGACTTATCAACTTCTTGTTTCAAAATGTAACTTTTGAAATCTCTTTCTAAAACAAAACTTAATAGGTTATGATTAAAACCAGCTTTGATAGTAGTGTCAAAATCGGGGAAAAGCGGGGAGGGGGGTTCCTAGTGTTGGAGCCAATCCTGGATAGTTTAAATTTTCCGTTCTTCCTTCCAGAATTTAAAAAACATTTTTAGTAGACACTTCCACAATTTTTAACCGGATTTTTGTGACAAATATGTCGGTTATTGATTAGGGGATGTACGGCGGGCGGTCGGTCGGACGGGCGGCAATCAAATGTTGTCCGTGCATTTACTCATGAACCATTCAACCAAAGCTTTTGAAATATTTATATGTTGTTACTGATGACAAAATAGAGCTCAAGTTCAATAATGACGATTGTGACTTTTACCCTTCAGGCGTTATGGTTCTTGAAAGATTGTAAAATGGTGTTTCCATTCACGTTGTTGCATTTACTCATGAACCATTCAATCTAAGCTTTTCAAATTTTAATATGTTGATACTGATGACAAAATGGAGGTCAAATTTGATATTGACGATTTTCACTTTCACCATTCATCAGTAATGGTTCTTGTGATATTGCCAGGACACAAATAAATATTAATAAATCCGGTTTGCTGTCGTTGTGACAGCCTCTTGTTTTTACATATTGTCAACTGTACAAAATATATTATGTTTGTGTTTTAAACTTTGTAATATTTCAAACAAAACACAAACCTTGTAATATTTCAAACAAAACACTTTTTGTGTTTTTATACAACTTAAATTTGATATTGCAAATATAAGAAAAAATCTCATTGAATGATATACAAAAGTTAGTTCTGCAATGTATAAGCGAAATAATCTATCAAGTTCGTCATGGTATTTTATAACAAAAAATGATTTATTAGCTATAAGAAGTCATGAGATTACAGTAAGAAAACTTAAAATGTCAGGAGAACTTACAATTATTGGTGATTTTCAAGTAAATATATATGTAACTTTTATACTTTTATGCTTTAATTTTATTTCAGTGAGATAACCTTACATTATGTAATACACAGAAAGAAGCTGAAGGATACCATTTATTAGAAATATGGAAACCAGTGAACTAGATTTGTCTTGTGAGAACATTTGTGTTAATTTGAGGAATCAGGATAACAACAGTGAAATGGACGATGATAATAGATTTGAAATGTATATTACACCATGTAATGATGGGACACCTGACAGTTTGAATGACTCCGACACTGGATGTGTGTTCAATTCTCATATACCACAAACTGGGTCTGCAGGTTTTTTATCTACAAAAATGGCAAACAGTCCAAATGTGAATCATTTTAAAAACAGTTTTAAAACTAAAAATCAGTTTTCTTATTCATCAAAACTTTTATACAATAAAATAAGAAAGCAATCAAAAGCTGTATCAGGGATTTGTAATAAAATGACATCTGAATTACCTCCCTTTAATTTTCCAATATCACTTGTTATGACTCATCCTACATTTGAATTCATGGAAATAAGACTACCTTTACTTCACACTTTCACGGACTCAACAAAAAGTACTACTCATACTGTTATAGATGAACATGGCCTTTTAGAAGGTCAGCAATTCAAATATAAACAGCCATTGTCTGATATAGATATTATAATTTGTCCAGCAAATGACACTTTACTTGAGGAGTTAAAACATAGCCTAACTAGTGAGGACTTTCAGTTTAAAATAAGACAACATTGTTATCGCAATGATCTGACCGTTAAGGAAAAAGATGAAAATTTATATGGATTGACGAAGAAAGAGTGTTCGTTACTATCGGCCCCTGACAATATTAAACAGGATATAATAATTCAGAATCAAGATGTGGTTGACAATTTAATGAAGAAAAGAAATGACTATTGCGGGGAACATTTTTTAACCCTACCGCCTGGGAAGCTTTTGATTGGTCGATCTTCAAGTGGTGAATGGTTGATTAGTTGTTCGCAGCCTAATAAAACTGTTAAATTCAAAGGCACTGAGATTTCTAAATGGCCAAGAAAGGAAAATCTACCTAAAAAAAACCTCTATTCCGATAGTTTACAAAATATTGAAAAAGAGAAGACTAAAGCTGCATTAGGCATCAAGTCAGAGTCTCCTCAGAAAGACCCATCATCCAGTAGTTACATTTGTATTGAAAATCTTAGTTGTATGACAAAAGAGAATCTTCCCTGTTATAAAGAATCAGTAGTGAAAGAAAGTACAAGTAAATATTATATAACTCACAGCAACATCAATTCATTCACAAATTTGGTATCATTAAGAGTTAAATAAGATGATTATATGATTTAGAACTAATTTGTGTCATAAATTTTCTAATTTAGCTATCATATATATATTAGTATATGTACACATTAAACATATATACTAAACATATTTATACAGATTATCACTTTCACAAAAAATAAGATCACAAAAATACCAAGATTAAGAAAAAATTCAAAACAGAAAGTTCCCAACCAAATGGCAAAATCAAAGCTCAAACACAATACAAAACGGAAAACAATTATAAACAGTATGATTTAAAAATTTCAATAATGCAGAAATTATGAATACAAACATGCTATACTGCTATAATTTTTTTAAACTTAAAATATCCGTTCGTTGAATTTTTCATTGGAGTATACGTACTTGAGTATCACTCATTTGTCTTTGTTAGTGCATTATGATACTTATTTTTATAATTTTATATATGAAAAACAATTTCCACGCAGTAGTTCCTGTTGACTTCTACATAGTCATATATATAGTCATGACACAGGTTATGTTCTTCTCATATATATTATGATGGTATCATATGATACTAAACCCCTCACTGGAAGGATTGTGCCTAATATTCATATGATGAAGACATAATCTTTCAATCAGTTTAATTGAAGTCTGGAGCTGGCATGTCAGTTAACTGCTAGTAGTCTGTTGTTATTTATGTATTATTGTCATTTTGTTTGTAAATTTTCTTTGGTTACATTTTCTGACATCAGATTGGATTTCTCTTGGACTGAATTTTAATGTGCGTATTGTTATGCGTTTACTTTTCTGCATTGGCTAGAGGTCAATGGAGGTATAGGGGAGGGTTGAGATCTCATCAACCTGTTTAACCCCGCCACATTTTTGTGCTTGTCCCAAGTCAGGAGCCTCTGGCCTTTGTTAGTCTTTTATTATTTTTAATTTTAGTTTCATGTGTACAATTTGGAGTTTAGTATGGCATTCATTATCACTGAACTAGTATATATTTTTGTTTAGGGGCCAGCTGAAGGACACCTCCGGGTGCTGGAATTTCACACTGCATTGAAGACCTGTTGGTGACCTTCTGTTGTTTTCTGCTCTATGGTCGGGTTGTTGTCTCATTGACATATTCCCCATTTTTATTCTCAATTTTATTCAGAAGAACTAGAAAGATTAAAGAAATAAGTGAAACTTTTAATTTCAGATAAGACAAAGAAAAACCAACAAACAACAGAACAAGAAAACCCAACAGACACAATTAATACTTCTATTCAACCAATACCAGTAATGATGGTGTGTAAAGAAGGAGACTCATTGAAAGTTATACAGGTACCAGTTAAAATAGAAAACCAGCTAGTGGAGGAAAATATCAGTTTCCACTCAAATACATGTGAAAGTATTGATAGTGAAGGGACAATTAAAGTGAAAGTAGAACCAGTTGATACAGATTATGATACAAGTCAGACATCTGGTAAAGATCTACAAGATGAGAATTCTCCACTGATTGTGAGATTTCCCAATTTAAAACAGTTTGGTAGCCATGAACATGATGAAAATAAACATACATCAAGCAGTGCAGAATCTAAAGTTGGCCACAAAAGAAAGTCACCAGAAGATGACCATCAGTATATCAAGAAATGTATTTCAGTAAGTGCTAAATATTGCATGTATGCAGTAGATAACAAATCTATTTGAAGTTTGTCATAAAGATAGAGACTACTTGTAAGAATGGCCATTAAGGAATATGCACATATTTGTTGAATTTTTTAATCAGTCAACACATGGTCAATGTCAGGTGATACGGAAAATCAAAATACTAAGCAAAAATAAGTTACAAACTCTTAATAAATGTATGACGATTTGAATTCATGTCTATGATCGATTGGAAAAGAATGAAAATATAGTATGCTAATATAGAAAATAATTATGCCTTGAAAGTTTGGACATTGTTGTACCAAAACTTGAACACTAAAAAACAGACTAAGGTTTTAAAACAAAACAGCACAGGCCTTTAATATATATCAAGATGCACCGGTATATAAATAAATCATAATAGTTTATAATTGTTGTGACTAAATCAAAGATATATATATATTATCACACTTATATTTATAATATCTATTTCAAAAAAATTCTATATTTTGTTACAAAATTTTTAAATTAAAAATTTAATTATAAATATTTCCTTCCCATTGCAATTATCTTCTATAAGAGGCAGATTTAGAGGGGGCAGGGGCTCCCCCCTCCTTTTCTGGAAAAAAATTGGTTGATTATATAGGGAATCACTAAAGCATGACCAGGGTGGCCCCTTCTTAGGGAGTCAGTGGATCCGCCACTGTCTATATCATAGAAATTTATGGCAGCTTCGAAATGAAAGATAAGAGTAGACATATCACTGAATTTGTGAATTACAAATCTTTATAAATCCATCTGACGTTTGGAACTGAGCACAATAGTTGAAGCCACACAATTCTGATTTCAAAATTACCTTTCCAAATTACAAAAACTTCTCAGTGTTGAAAAAAAAGACTGCCAACCTTTACTTCAAACTACCCATACTATTATGATATTATCTGCACAATCAACAACAACCTCTAACATGTAGGAGCTTCAAAAATCTTTTTGAACAATGTAATCAAAATCTATTTATGTTTGTCATTGTTTTTTTTAAACATGTTAAATGTGTGCATGTATTTTAAATATATAAAATGACTGAATAAATATTCAACGATCAATCTTACAGGGCGATGGATCATGTAATATGATTCTGTACACTACAAAATATGATATATAACAAGTCAAAAAGGGTACAACATCACCATTAAATAACTATAAAATGAACAAAATTTTTTTTTTAGATATTTTGGATAACAGATATCCTTCTACAATAAAAGCACGATGTCAAATGAATCATGTAAATATATTCAAACTGAGAAACTTTTTCTAAATCTTGAAATTTATTCAATTTAAGCGAACACCACAGACGCTGATACAATTTTTAAATTTCCAAACACGGCGCAAAGATTACAAAGATATGCCAAATGAAAAAGTTATTTTCGATGTGAACTGGCACAACTCCAAATTTCCAAAGGTTGTGACAGTTTAGATGTTATAACTGCATTGGGCAATTGCAAAAGAAACTACATATTTAAGCCTCCCAAACGAATAGCAGTCTAATAATGATTAGAAAAATAAGTTTTTTCTAATGAGGTAAAATAATTGAACGTGGCTACGTACTTATACATCCATCCCCAATGAATGGAGCCCTGTAATTTAAACTGGTATTTTAAAAAACATTCAAACTGTAAAGCCAGTACTAAAGCCGGAGTTACTGGAAACAAGTGATGATAGGACAATGAGGGACTAATTCTATGTTTTTTCATTTATGCCCTTTTAAATATATATATATATATACCGGTATATCATGTATATATATATCATAATCTAATCACTTAACATGATTATAAAGAGTAAAAATATTTTCCCAAATTAATTTCAATAAATGTATAATGGGAATTAAAAAATAAATAATCGAAACAACTCTATTTAAAAAAATATCAAAACCGCCATCTCTCCATCTCTCATGTGATAGACATGATAGATGTAAAATATGAGTTCCAGTGAGAAAAATGTGTAACATTTTTCACCCTGTCTTTTATAATATGATAACATTTTTATAAAAATTCTAAACTGCATAATACCTCTCAATGAAAGCAGTACATATTGTATAAAGATTATATTTTAATAATACAATTTGCCTTTGTATGTAAGCTGTTCTATTTCTTAACATGGTCACAAAATATAAATTGTTATTTCTCCTCCTTAAATATTGCATATAATTTCCTATTAAGTTGTAATGCTGGAATTAAAAGTATTATTTATATATATTGATATTTTATTTCAGGTTCCTTTGCAAACAGATCTGATTACATACAACAGTCCCCACTCAGAAGAAAAAGGTAAAAACAATAATTACATGTAGTTGACAGGGTACTTTTATGATTCTGCCAAAGGTCTGGTTAAATACTAGCATATTTTGTTTTCAACATTGATAATTTCATATTTTGTGTACTTTTATGTAAAGAACAAACTTTAGTTATGCATTGGACCAGGAGTATAGTCTCTAAGTTTAAGCAATGGGATAAGCAATTTTACATGTATGTGTTCCTAATATGGATTGATTTAACTTTGTTTATTTGTTATCCCATGAACTGTTAGCTTACAAATATTCAAAACCACAACTTGAACAGTCTTAAAGGGGAGAAAAATCAAATGTTTTATTAGTGAACATTGTGTATTAAACATTCTAAAATAGTACAATTAGAGGTGCATGGGAGACAACTCTTGATACCCATTTCTTATGAAAGGCATGTTTCATTGAACAAAATATGAAAAAAAGTTGCATGGGAATGTGCAAAGAGAAAATAAAAACAATAAGATGTAATTTTTTATGCCCCACCTAGGATAGTAGAGGGGCATTATGTTTTCTGGTCTGTGTGTCCGTTCGTCCGTTCGTCTGTTGGTCTGTCCGTCTGTTCGTCCGTCTGTCCCGCTTCAGGTTAAAGTTTTTGGTCAAGGTAGTTTTTGATGAAGTTGAAGTCCAATCAACTTGAAACTTAGTACAAATGTTCCTTATGATATGATCTTTCTAATTTTAAAGCCAAATTAAACTTTTGACCCCAATTTCACGGTCCACTGAACATAGAAAATGAAAGTGCATGTTTCAGGTTAAAGTTTTTGGTCAAGGTAGTTTTTGATGAAGTTGAAGTCCAATCAACTTGAAACTTAGTACACATGTTTCTTATGATATGATCTTTTTAATTTTAAAGCCAAATTAAACTTTTGACCCCAATTTCACGGTCCACTGAACATAGAAAATGAAAGTGCATGTTTCAGGTTAAAGTTTTTGGTCAAGGTAGTTTTTGATGAAGTTGAAGTCCAATCAACTTGAAACTTAGTACAAATGTTCCCTATGATATTATATTTCTAATTTTAATGCCTAATTATATTTTTTATCCAATTTCACGGTCCATTGAACATGGAAAATGATAGTGCTAGTGGGGCATCCGTGTACTTTGGACACATTCTTGTTACGACATGTATTAAAGCTTTTTTAACCAAGTCACCAAGTTTTATCAAAATTATAATTATTAATGCTTCCCCAAAATTCTTTGGGGTTCTTTGGGCTTATCTCATTTATTTGTTTTATCAAGGAATGAAAAAAATCCTTTTTCAATTTATTTTTCAATTTATTGTACTCTCTTTTACAGTTGCAATAAGTCAATCTTAATGCATTATTATTAGGGGCTTTAGCTAATCTATTTCCAAGGGAGCGAACTTCTTTTCTAAGGAGTAAGCAATCATTTGACATCCATACTTTTTTTTAGGTTTTGCCTTTTTTGTATGTCTTTGCATTATGGACTTTTTTAAACTTGCTTTAAAAGAAACTGATTTTTTTGCAGCCTCTAAATAGATTTCATTAGTTTTGGTCACTAAGAAGTCAATATCATTAAAATTATTATCATCAATTAGTTTATTTAAAGATAGAAGGTCTTCTACACTGTTTTCTTCTAATAAAGCATCAACATAAATTTGTCCTTACTTTGATCCGCCCATTTAAATGTACCAGGAAGGGACCATAGTTCTTCCTTATCTATTTCTTTAGAATTTTTATAATTAAAAATATTCAACGCTATTAAACAATGATCTGATAGATCAGAAGGTGGTTTTACCATAAAGTTATTGATGGTATAAAATAAATTCTGTGATGTCAACATACAATCTACTGTGCTCTTACCATTACTATAATAAAATGTAAAGTAGCCAAGTGAGTCACCAAGGAATCTTCCATTCACAATTCTCATTTGAGAGGACTTACAGATATTTACTAGTAAATTCCAATGTAAATTGTTTTTTTGATCTAATTGATTTCTTTCCAAGGGTAAATCAGGTGTATAATCTTCCGGTACTGGACAGTCTGTAAAATTGTCATTAACACCATCATTTTGAATAAAGTCATTTAATCTTATTATATAAACAGATTATTTTGTTTTAATGTTTCAGATAAATGCTCGTCAACTTCAAGATAATTTTGAATCGCAGAGCATAACTTGTTTGTACATACTTAATAAATTACAATTGCCTTTTTTTTTTTTTTTTTTTAAATATGAGGGTGAAGATGGGGAGTCTACATTTATATCTATGTATATTCTTTAATTTATTACACCATTAGTCTCTATTCTATATATTTTTGGTCCATTATTCTCTATTATATATAGATTTTTTATTTTTTTTGGGGGGGGGGGGGATTCTATTTTTCTGTTGTTTTTGTTTGTTTGTCCTTTATTTTGCATGTTTTTAGCCATATGTTTTGAAAGTTTTGAAAAAAAATGATCACATGAGAGTTAACCAGAGATATGCTTACTTTTGTATATGTACTGAAATGTCTTGTGAAAGGAAATAAGTATATACCTATTTATTTGCTACTTTTATTCAAAGCTTGTACCAGTCTGTTAGAGGACAACTTCTCTGATTCTGAAGCAGAGGATTCAGAGACCAGTAAAAGTGGACAGGAACCCCTTGGTATAAGATTTCCTGTAATGAATGACGGGGAAATAGATGCCTTGATGGATATTGAAACAACAAGAGGTACAAAGAGACAAACAAGATGGGGAGTTAGTACTTTCAAGGGTTAGTTTAAGTTATGTCAACTTGTATTGTATTGCAGTAGTAAAAGATTACAAAAGGGGCATTATGTTTTACACATATATCCGTCTGTACGTACGTACCTCCCTCCTTACATCCATACGCCACAAAGTTGGTTTTCATTCTCTTACTTCAGTTTGCCTCAACCAAATGTGCTGAAACTTGTACACAATGCTTATAACCACAAATAATATGTCAAATTTGCATTTTTGGGATTGTCACTAAGTTTTCTAGAGTTATGCACCTATCAAATGAAAAAAATATACATTTTTTTGTTTCCGTTCTTTAAATTAAGTTAGCATCAACAAAATTTCATGAAACTTATACACAATATTTATTACCACAAAACTTAGATCAAGTACAAATTTGGGTAGGGTCACTTTCTTCAGTTATGTTCTTTATAACTTTATATAATATCTCTTTATCTGATATACAAGCATCATCTGTGTCCCATGGACACATTCCCTGTTTATTTGATCAAAGTAAAGTTTTGTTCATGTAGTTATTCAAAGTCTGAAGTATGACTGAGGTATAGATAGGGTATAAGGTGCTAAGAGAATACCATCTCTAAATATAAAAAGCTCAAGCTTTTAACTGCAATTTCTGTACCAATAGTTTGTTTTAATATGGACATTTTCTTCTGACCCTATCACTTTGACTCATTTTACAACCAAAATTGGAAATCCCATTTTTAGCTCACCTGACCTGATAGGTCAAGTTTACCCAAAAGACCAAATTTACCCAAACTTAGCCACAATCATTTGGGTATCTAGTTAAAAAAATGTGTCCGATGACCCCGCAAACCTACCAAGATGGCTGCCATGGCTAAAACTAGAACATAGGGGTAAAATGCCGTTTTTGGCTTATATCTCTGAAACTAAAGTATCTAGAGCAAATCTGACATGGTGAAAATGTTTATTAGATGAAGATCTATCTGCCCTGAAATTTTTAGATGAATCAGACAACCTGTTGTTGGGTTGCTGCCCCTGAATTGGTAATTTTAAGAAAATTTTGCAGCTTGAATATTATTATAGATAGAGATAAACTGTAAACAGCAATGATGTTCAGTAAAGTAAGATCTATAAAAAAGTCAACATGACCATTTTGGTCATTAAACCCTTAACAAGTTATTGCCCTTTAGGCCAATTAAAATTAATTGATAGATTTTCATCCCCGCCCGCTCCTCTGAAATCGTCCCGCCCCGATTTTTTTTATTTTGAAAATTTTACGATTTCCGGATTTTGTTCCTTTCCGTTACCGGTAACCGTCGATAATTTCGTTTTATTCGAACTTCCTGTTTCGAATTTCGGTTTTCATCTTTCTTGTTTCGAGTACTTTAAAACGATTATGTTCACAAATTCTGCTGCTCAATGATGACAATATCATCTACGGAGAATAGAGATAGATTACCAGAAGGGCATGAAATATTCGGGTTATGAGTAAAACGCTGTGTCCAAGAACGCAAATCGCGGTATGTTACAAATTGGAAATTTCTGTCATTAGAAAACCGTGGATGTTTTTTTAATAAAACATTGACTTATTGTCAGCGAATTTGGGCTCTGAAAGATTTCAAAAGCGCAAGAATCGTGGAACACATTGGTAGAAAAAAAACAGAACTGGATTAAAGAAACTGACAAAAGCACGAACCTGTTAGATCTATGACCGTATATTGAGTTCAAAGAGTCGGCAAACATACACATTGTGTTATAGAAAGCCCTTAGATTTACCCATTGCTATTGTTTTTGTTCAAAAACACCAAATACCCTTAAAAGAGTCATTAAACAACTTCATGCTTTACATTGTAATTATATTTGCTTCAGTCTTGCATAACTTGAGAATCTTAAAAGGCGACAACCCTACTATTACCAACACTGTTTGAGTCCTCATTTCATTCATAATACTTGTGATGCATACCATTGCATTTGCATAATTTTATGGGGACTACAAACCATTGCTTAAAAAGGAGTCCAACTGAATAGAGAATTTCTCCATTATTTAACTGTTTACTGGAAATAGCTTTCTAAAGTAGCAATTGCATAGAACAGTCGTTGCCAATCAGAGATATTTATTTAAGAATTTGAAAAATTATGTATGATTCTTCATACATGTTTACACATGTACATGGTATAAGCTAATTATAACACTTGCATATATAAATGAAGTTCATGTCGCAAGAAGGTTTCATATTAAATAAAATTTAAAAAATAAAATCCTCCCACCCGCCCCATTTTTTTCAAAACTTTGGATGAAAATCTACTAATTAATTTTAGTTGGCCTTATACTAAACTTTTGTTAATTTTTTCGTCAATTTTTGTAATCTCTTATTAAAATCTTCTCCTCTGAAACTACTAAGACAAATTTAACCAAACTTGTCCATAATTATCATTAGGGTATTTAGTTTAAAAAATGTGTCCAATGACCCCGCCTGGCGAACTAAGATGGCTGACATGGCTAAAAATAGTACATAGGGTAAAATGCAGTATTTGGTTAAAATCTCAGAAACCAAAGCAAATCTGACGAAGATAAATTTGTTTGTTAGGTTAAGGTCTATCTGCCCTGAAATTTCCAGACCAATCAGGCAACCTTTTGTTGGGTTGCTGCCCCTGAATTGGTGATTTTGAGAAAATTTTGCAGCTTTTGGTTATTATCGATATCTTGAATATTATAAAAAGTAAAATCACAAAAATACTGAACTTAGAGGAAGATCAATTGGGAAAGTCCATAATCACATGGCAAAATCAAATAACAAAACGCATCAAAAACGAATGGACAAAAACTGTCATATTCCTGACTTGGTACAGGCATTTTCAAATGTAGAAAATGGTGGATTAAACCTGGTTCTATAGCGCTAACCCTCTCACTTTAATGACAGTCTCATCAATTTCAGATATTTTTACATTGATGCGTTAAATAAACAGACACAATAAATATAATAGTCAAAATATGGGTACATCAGTCATCATCGTTTAACAATTTTAAAAGGAACAATTTAACAGAACACAAAAACATCTACTATCTACGAACACATTTATTGATTTGAGTGTCTGACGTCAGAAAATTTTATACGTCATATAAATTTGTCATTCAATGTACGTACAAACAATTTAAAAATTTTCATGGGAATGTTAGCATACAGGGTTAAAAAATCAAAAGTATGTGAGAATAAATTTAAGAAATAGACCGAGATTTAAACTAGTCCAAAAGTTATATATAGAATTTATAAGAATCCAAAAATAGTTAATTCCACTACGCGATTGAATGATTTTGACGTTTGTGGTTCAATGTATATTGTAATTCATAATAGAAATATATCATAATGACATATAAATAGAACAATATCATACTGACGGGATCTTTTAAAGTACAGAGTCACGTTATAAGAACAAAAGAAATACAAAAAGTCGCAAATACAAAACAAACCACAAAAAAATGAAAGTCGATACAAACACATTGCAAGATGTATAAGTACCGAGCCACGTGAAACGGAAATCACATGAAACCATTCAACAGTAAAAGTAATATTAATAATAGAACAAAGACAAATGAAAGAACTATAAAACACGTTGTAAAGATGATAAACAACATCAGTATTTATCTCTATTATAGATAGAGATAAACTGCAATAATGTAGAGCTAAGTAAGACCTACAAATAATTTCAATGATCAAAATGGTCAATTGACCCCTTTATAGTCAATTTTTAATAATTTTCATAATTTTTATAAATCTTGTAAAATTTTACAAATATTTTAACTACTAGGATAGATTCATAGGTTCATTATAGATAGAGATAATTGTTCAGTAAAGTAAGATCTACAAATGCATCACCATCACCAAAACACAATTTTGCCATGAATCCATCTGTGTCCTTTGTTTATGATATGCACATACATTTTGTAGCATGCATAGACCAAGGTGAATGACACAGTCTCTTTAGAGCCTCTAGTTTAAATTGAGAGCGTGTCAATTTATGAATGCTTAGAAAGTTGTTTTGTTTTAGATTAAGCTTTTAAAATTTTTCACCAAAACCCAACCTAAAACAATAAATAATAAGTCAGTATATTAAATATTTGTCAGATCACAAAAATTTGGTATGTTAGAAATTAATTTACAACTATCATGTGACCATTGTGTAATTAACACACTTCTTGTGGACTTTTAGTTATTTATAGTGTTACAGGATAAACATGATAAAGTAGTTGTCATTTTTTCAGAAAAAAAGACCCTAGTTTATTTGAGTTTATGATATCTTCCCCTCTGTAGATTTTAGAAAATTCAATTGGTTGTGTGACATCTTGATCAAAATATTTAATTCACATCTACGCCCATGCTCCATATAAAATTTAGTAACCATTTTTATCCCATATTATGGTACTGAAAATATTTGTTATATAGGCATGGTGATAAATTTTGGATGGAGCATATAATAGTTGCAACTTCCTGAGTCAATGCAAAGATCAGATGGTTTGGTCCTCCTTTCATGTCCTATTTGGTTATGTAGTATCCCAAGTAATTTTTTTAAACATCATCAGCTTTCTAAACATTTATTTCTGAGCATTCCCTTATACAGTTAGTCAAGAAAAACACCTTGACTGATATATAGAAATTTGACATGATTTTAAAACTAATCACAATGAATACTAAAATTTATGATAAAAGAGATGATTTTTCATTTCCTATGGTTAATTATCCATTTTTAGTTGGTGACGTTCCCTTGTCACCATCTTACGGTGTTTATATATGTAGGACTCTAAAGTGCGATGGTACTCTAAAGTACGATGGTCACGCTAAAGTTCGATGGTCTACGCTAAAGTACAATGGTGCCTCACGCTAAAGTGCGTTGGTTGTTTGTATGCTAAAGTACGATTATATATCACGCGAAAGTGCGATGGTCCAAAAAGGGTTATGACTAACACGTTAAAGTATATGGATTAAAATTATATGGCTAGACTAAGTATGCTAAGGTCTTTCATATGTGATGGTCTTTATAATTTACTTGTAGGCTTACGTGATTGTTTCTAATTAAATTTAAAAGACCGAACACGTAATAATTGCTAAAAAGGTAATTTTGTTGTCATAAAATGGTCCATTTCCTGTGGATAATTGGTGTAGATTGCCGTTCACACAGTCTATTACTAACGTAAAGTCGTCATTGTAAATTACAAATACAAAATTCGTTCATTGTCGGAAGGTGTAACATTTATCTGTATATTTGAAAAAGTCTACTCTCTTTAACATAAACTGTTAACAAATGTAAGTTTAAAATTTTTCATACATTTTGAAGGCCTCTTTTTCAGATTGCATGTCGAAATTTGCCGAGTTTTTTCCTTTTTTGTTGCTAGGAAAGATACATGTTATATTTTCCTACAATGTACAAACTAATGTTTTAGCCGACAATTTATAATTTACGGTTGAAAACATGTTCCTTTATTTGATCGAGGTTACTTTTCAATAAAATCGATAATATTTTTATAGGGACAGCATTTAGTAAACTGCAACGCAAATTATGATTTTATTTATATAAAAACAAAATGTGTCCGTTTGCTTCCAATAGAAGCAGGATACAGGATACGTATTTCGTATATAAAGTAAAATGATCGACTGCAGGAAACAATTCCTTCTTCCAGCCCCCCCCCCCCCCCAAAAAAAAAACAAACCCCAACAACATTTGCTTCATCCGACAAAGCACGGTTAAGGTTAAATAAATTTAAGTCATGGAAATTTGTATAGAATCTGTTATATCACATCAAATATTCTTAATTTATCTTCCGGCATGAACATTTTTGGTTTGTACAAACGGCTGTTGACGTCATAATCCAACTACGTTTAGTACGTCTATACTTTCGCGGACCACCGCACTTTACCGTATGCAGGCATCGCACTTTAGCGCAGACCATCGCACTTTAGCGTGACCATCGTACTTTAGCGTCCCCATCGCACTTTAGAGTCCTACAACTTGTACGATTCGCTTGTGTATGTAACAATGTTTTAGATTTTAACGAGAAAAATTTATGTATTACTGAAAAATTATTACACCAGGGTTTTTGATATCACAAATTAGTCAAAACATTTACTAAATTTTATCATCGGTATAAGGACATCATTCGTAAATATAGCTCAACATGCAGACTTCTTATACGTTCAGGTATTTCACATCCAATTTTTTATGGAAATATTCTTTATAAAGCACAAAGGTGTCAGTATTCACCTCAAAAACTAATCAAACCTTTGAATAGACTTATTAAGAAGGGATATAGTAACGATACTGTTGTCAGGTCATTAAAGATTGCATATTTTGGCGTTAATATTGATTCACTTATAGGGTCTTTGCATCGGAACTAAACACATTTATTCAAAAACCAGTTGTTGGCATGACACAGGTTATGTTCTTCTCGTATATGTTATGATGGTATGATACTAAACCCCTAACGGGAAGGATTGTGCCTGATGTTCATATGATGAAATCATAATCTTTCAGTCAGTTTAATTGAAGTCTGGAGCTGGCATGTCAGTTAACTGCTAGTAGTCTGTTGTTATTTATGTATTATTGTCATTTTGTTTATTTTCTTTGGTTACATCTTCTGACATCAGACTCAGACTTCTCTTGAACTGAATTTTAATGTGCGTATTGTTATGCGTTTACTTTTCTACATTGGCTAGAGGTATAGGGGGAGGGTTGAGATCTCACAAACATGTTTAACCCCGCCGCATTTTTGCGGCTGTCCCAAGTCAGGAGCCTCTGGCCTTTGTTAGTCTTGTGTTATTTTAATTTTAGTTTCTTGTGTACAATTTGGAAATTAGTATGGCGTTCATTATCACTGAACTAGTATATATTTGTTTAAGGGCCAGCTGAAGGACACCTCCGGGTGCGGGAATTTCTCGCTACATTGAAGACCTGTTGGTGACCTTCTGCTGTTGTTTTTTTCTATGGTCGGGTTGTTGTCTCTTTGGCACACTCCCCATTTCCATTCTCAATTTTTTATTGGTTAATTATTAAGTTGGTATACATAGAAAACTGTTTTATATATTAATTTTAAGTGTTGTTACTGTTTTCATTTTATGTGACACATTGATAGTCTTGCTATTTTCCTTTTAGAATGGTTGAAACAAAGGGAATTTGATCCAAATTTTGAAGATTTATCCACAAAAGTTCTTGATGAAAGACTTGAAAAATTTTATGCTGAATTAAGAACAGCTGATGGTAAATTATACGCGACAAACTCATTCCGAGGCATCAGAGCTTCCATCAACCGCCACCTGACTACTTTCCCTTATAATAGGTCATTATCCTTATTCACTGATCATGAATTTAATAAATCAAACAAGGTCTTCAAAGCTATGATGCGGAAAATAAAAATGGAAGTTGTGAAGAAAAACTTACCACCACCAATTTCAGGAGAAGACATGACAAAGTTAACAAGATCACCAGTTTTAACCATCAACACTCCCAAAGGATTGCAGAACAAAGTGTGGCTTGATTTGACCCTTAATTTTACATACAAAAATTGTCTTAAACAACGTGATTATAGAACTCATATGTTTGTTTTTAAGACTGATGACAATGGAATGGAATATGTAGAGATAAAGGATCCTAATAGACAACCTGGTGAACTCAGTCCAAAAATGGTTGCAACTAGAGACATATATTGTCCAGTTGCCTCATTGATGAAATATTTAACAAAGCGTAATAAAGCTTCAGAAGACTTCTTCCAACAACCTAGGTGTCAAAAATCTATGACTGATGACAGTTGGTACACGTCACGTCCCTTAGGGGAAAGACAACTTGCAAATATGATGAAGAATATCTCAAAAGAAGCAGGGCTTAGTCGTGTTTATTCTAATGTAGTACTGAAGGAAACTATACTAAATTCTTTACTTTACATGCCTATGCAACCTGAAAAAGTACAGAAGTTCTTAGTTCAGTCTACACCTTTATTTATATTTAATTCAAATGAGAATAACATTATAAACATTTAAATGGATTATCAAATGATTATCAGATATCTTGTTCAGGATTGCTAGCAGTGAAGTTTAGAAGTCACCGAACACCAATGCATTTTACATCATCTTTTTTTTTTATATAAATTTGTGATTATTGTTTAGTAAAGTGATACAATTCTAGAAATAATGTCGTTTCTGCAAATATGCATTGGATATATTCTTTTGTCAATATTTTAGTATGAACAACAGCCCTTGTGGAATTTGCTTTTTCCTCCTGCCCATAGTGGACAGCCCATCTGTGCCAAATCTAGCTACTGTGGATTTTTTTAAATTGTCGTGGTTAACAATTTTTGTGGATTAAAGAAAACTAACATGTTCATGGATATTTATTTTGAGATTTTGCCTTAGCCTGGATACAAGCCTATTAGAAAATTGTCATTGGTTGAACATAGAATTTCGTGGTTCACCTTTATCCACGAAATAAACCCAAATTGATATCTAACAAATAGTAATGAATACACAGTAAATTCTCTTGTTTTCGTAAAAAATTGAAATCTTAAGATTTTTTTTATCAATTGGTTGTACTTGCAATTCTTTTAATTCAACAAAATAAAGTGCATGAGCTATTGCCATTTGATGACAAGATTTATAAAATTTTGGGGATTTTTCCTTGAGTCTTAAATATAAATGTATAGAGATAATTTAAATGAGCAAAAAGGATCAACAAGACTAGATAGACAATTAAATATTTTATAGATGAAATGGTTGGATGACTCATTACTGTAGGCTCTTAAATGAAGATTTTTCGGGTTGTTTTTGTTTGTTTCGTTATACATATTAAAATAGACAAATAAACACTTTAACTTTAAGTCACAAAAGAGATCAGCAAAACCAGATCCACTAATAAGTCAAATATTGCCAATATAGTTAGTAGACTCCCACTTTACAGGAGTGATTGCCCTTTAATAAGGATTTATTTTTACTATCTTTTGTGTATTTAACAAAAAACTAGAAGATAGGAAACTAAACAGACTAAATGACCAGCAATACAAGATTAAAAAACAGATTTTTATCATGAATTATATTCTCATCCACAATGTTAGATAGCATTCTTTGATGAATATCCACATAAACAAAGGTGATAGATACAGGCTCCTTAAGAGCCTCTAGTTGTCTTCACCCTTGCATAATACAGAAGTTACAGAATACAAAACATAGGGATATCAATTCAGTAGCAGCAAAAATTATTAGTGTTAAGCTTTGTATATCAGACATAAGACTTCATAACTTGTATCGGTATACTGATGCCTTATGTTTCAAAGTTTCTGTCTATGATAAGTGCATTGTCCTTGATCCAAATTGTTTTTTTAGTTATGTGAATTTCTCAACTACTATGAGTAAAAGGATAACTATATTTTGTTTGTTGGTTCCTAGCGATGTCTTTGTGTGCCAGACAGGGTTCACCTAATATTGACCTTATGCATGTCGTTGATTATAATTAGTGATCAAGGTTAAAGCTACTTGATTAGACCAGGGTTGAAGTCATAGAACTTTGCTCAGTGCTCTCGGAGCACAACAATCATGCTCGAAACATGAAATCCAACATTTTGATTGGTTGATTTTGGAGTGCGATTACAAAAAACTGACTTGAAAATTTTTCGACTTCAAGGCCTGGTTCTCATAAGTAATTGGTCAAAGGTTCATTGGTCGAAAATTAGTTTTCCTGGTTAAATATGTTTCTCTGGTACTGTAAGAAATAAGGTAAACTATATATTTAATGTATGGAATGATTGTAAGGTGAACATGATTGTCTGGTAGGGTTCATCTAACCATGAACCAATTTTTCACGGTCAATATTTAAGTTTTCATGGTATTGCCTATTTCTTGTATACTATATACTAGTTTTAACAATAGGCCAACTAAATTTGGTGAATGCAATGATTGCAAGGTGTATTTTGAACTATCAATGTAAAATAAATCATGAATTTTAAAGCAGGAGAGACATTTCAGTTTGTGCACTCTTGTCTTTGGAAGTTTCTATATGAAGTAAATGCCTCATAAGAATAAAGGAACAATTCGGCAAGCAGAGGGGCACAGTTGCTTACCCTTCCGGACCACCTGAGAACGCCTCTAGTTGTTTGTGAGTTCGTGTTGCT
Organism: Mytilus edulis; assembly: GCF_963676685.1. Lineage (NCBI taxonomy): Eukaryota > Metazoa > Mollusca > Bivalvia > Mytilida > Mytilidae > Mytilus > Mytilus edulis. The sequence continues at coordinate 23,010,402 of NC_092345.1, forward strand.
TATTCTTTAGTTTTCTATGTTGTGTCATGTGTACTTTTGTTTGTCGTTTTCAATTTTAGCCAAAGCATTGTCAGTTTACTTTCGAATTACGAGTTTGACTGTCCCTCTGGTATATGTCGTCCCTCTTAAATTGGTTCCCACATGCAAGCCGATTGCCAGTTTCAGTGATCGTTTTGTGTCAATCAATGATTTTTTTTATTACAACGTATGAATTATCCCTTCCTTTAAAAGATATTTGTATTTGAATTACAGAGTGTTTTTTTGAAGTTTAAACCGACAAGTCTGACTTGCTCTGAATTCTAAACACCGCTAGCTTACTGGCGAAGAAGCAAATACGAATTTCAAGTGTAAATATGATGGTCACAAGTGAATGAAAATTGTAAATGTTTGCTTTTTTTAAAACCTTATCAATGCTGTCCAGGGACATCCAAAAACACGACTATTTAAGCTGGTTATGGCATATACATCATGATAATGTATAGTGATAGTAGAAAATCTAATGACAGTGAGTGTTTCACGCTCTTAAGAGCTATTTTGAACTCTGTGTAGAGTATTTAAACCTTGTGCATGTCCACTATCAGATCCGTAGTCCTCATTTATTGTATAAGTCCATAGTATGAAAAATCAGGAAAAAGAGAGTCATTTAGATAAAGCGCAACAAGAATGTTTGCAATTCATATTTATTGACTTTTTTCGACTTTGGAGTACTTCGATATTGTTACAGGTCCGTGGTCTTCTCTCTGGATGTAACAAATACTTTGCCTTCGGTATCTTTTTTCTTGCATGCACCTTTCGCAGTAATGAATAATATGAGTGGATGTACAAGTGACGTCACTAATAACAATATCATGAATATTTTAACCTGAAATAAAAAGTCAATTGCATTGTGCATTGGTATAAAAATACTAATAATAACTGACATGTGATTTTTCATTTGTATAAGTATTAATAATATTAACCTGCTCGTGAAAATATGTGTCCGTTTTACTTTCATATATATTTCAGCTAAACAAGTTATTGTTAAAAATCCAACGAAAGCATGCATAGCAAAAACGACTAGACGCGTTAAAGAGCCTGTATCGCTCACCTACATCTTAAAAAATCATCATGAACAGAAGGCGATAACTCTACAAAGAGTTAACTGACAATAACAGTCATGCTGACGTTTTGTGAGCTTATATATAAATCCAAGCAGAGACATATAATACATATGTTTTATATGTCTATGATGCAAGTTTCTATCAACATTTATATTTATTATATTTTGGGTAAAACGCATAAATCAAATTACTAGTCGACCATGAAGATTTCAGCAATGATGACTTATAGTACAAAATGTATGTAGTAAAGTGATACAATTCTAGAAATAATGTCATTCCTCAAATAGGTATTGGATGCAGTCTTGTGTCAATATTTAGATATGAACAACAAACCTTGTGGATTTTGCTTTTTCCTACTGCCCAAAGTGGACAGTCCACCTGTGCCAACTCTAACTACTGTGTTTTTTTTAATTTTCGTGGTTACCAATTTTTGTGGATTAAAGAAAACTAACATGTTCGTGGATATATATTTTTGAGGTTTTGTCTTAGCCTTGATACAAGCCTATTGGAATAGTTATCAAAGGTACTAGGATTATAATTAAGTACGCCAGACGCGCGTTTCGTCTACAGAAGACTCATCAGTGACGCTCATATCAAAATATTTAGAAATCCAAACAAGTACAAAGTTGAGAGCATTGAGGATCCAAAATTCCAAAAAGTTATGCCAAATACGGCTAAGGTAATCTATACCTGGGATAAGAAAATCCTTAGTTTGTCGAAAAATTCAAAATTTTGTTAACAGGAAATTTATAAAAAATGACCACATTATTGATATTCATGTAAATACAGAAGTGTTGACTACTGGGATGGTGATACCCATGGGGACGAAATGTCCACCTGCAGTATCATCGACCCAGTGGTGTAAATAGTTACCAATTATAATTTAGTACGCCGGACGCGCGTTTTTTTCCTTCATTTTTTCATATGTTGAACATTGAATTCCACGAAATAAATATTGAAGATTTCAGCAATGATGATTTATTTATAGATCTAGATCATGTCTTGTTGATTATTTCGGTCCTTTAAAGTTCCATCTATCTATTACAGTTTTTCAGATACCGGTATTTCTACTGGGCAACCAAAACAAAATGACATGCATGTAAATAACAGCCGGAAGATCTGATATTATCATTTTTACAATTTTGTTTCTGTTAGATTTCCTCCACCCAGCAATTTTCGAGATAATATAACAATCTTACATTATACCAATATGTTAAATTTTTAACCATGTTGGCCATGATGGTTGGCAAGCGGGGTCATCTGACATTTTTTCCAAACGTTTAAACTAAATACCCCAATAACGGTTGTGGCCAAGTTTTGTTAATTTCGGGCCAATAGTTTCAGCGGAGAATATTTTTGTAAAAGATCACGACGACGGACTACTAAGGACAAGCGACGAGAAAAGCTCACTTGGTCTTTTGGTGTCTTTTTTTGCTAAGTTAACCAAAAATATGTAGCAGTACACATCACTAATTTTGATCATGGTTAAATCTCTGTATCACGTTAAACCGTCATAATCTAGATAGGATCACACGTTCCTTTTTGTGGTTGAGTAAAAATATTTCATTTTATTTCAAATGCTTAAATTCATATAAATGATGACGGTATTTAGTACATCTAATGCTACGTTAAATTTTTAATATAATATATAAGGTCTACTTAGTGATGTGTATGTTAAGTTGAACAATTGAAAGAAAAAAAATAATTCTTGAACACGTGCATCATTTTGCATTAGATAGTTTTAATAGGTGTTATTCACGCAAGGAGTCGATTTCTGAATCTTAGCAACTAACCTCAGTATGCTCACAGTAGATATAAAAGACAATGAATTATTGTATTTCCTAATTTTGTAATAAATAATCCCTATCGTTTATTTACTTCGTCTTTTTTATATGATATGGCCACATGTGTTTGTGGAGTGGAACTCCTTTTTTTGGTTAAGATAGAGGGAATATATATATCTTTTTTACTAATATTGTTAAATCGCATAGAAAAGACTTTGAACACCTTAAATAATAAAACTAAGTTAATCAAATCTACAGACACCTGTGGATATGACACAAAAGCATTCCTGTATTCCGAATTATTTTATAACTGTTTGCTTACCTGGAATTGTGCATTAGTAGATTGGTTGTACCACAGAAAGATAGCGTACTGTGACAAGGAAAAAATTCCTCCAGTACACAAACCCAAAGGAAATATCACATTGGTATGGTTTAGTGGATATCTAAAATACAGAAAGTATATTTAGAAGTGTTTTCTTAAATTTTTGTGCAATGCAAATATAAATCAGACATATATTCGTCTAAACATATATGAGCACTTGTAATATATATAATAAGTGATCCTAAAATCCAAGAAGGTTGAAATGCCTTTTATTGTCAGGCTCCAATGTTAATTTTCGACAAACGTACGCGTCAACTTGTGGTGGTTTGTCAAACTAGCTTTATTTGTCAGACGTCTGAATTATTCAAACGTTACCGTAATAATGGAAAAATATACCCTGATTCGTCAAATTCATTTGATTTTTGAATCGTCTTTGAGAAATTTACTCAATGTTTCATTGTGGAGTTTTTGTGGTCTTTTGTTTGAATTTTCGTCCCTTTTTAACATGATGGAGTCTGACTTATGAATTCTTCATGTCCCTTTGCATTGTTTTCTCGTTTAAACAAAAAAAAGTTATTTACGTTGCATTCAACATATACATGCATCACATTTTGAATTATTTCAAGCATTCACTTTAGACCCCAATAACTCTGTTTAAATTTTCTTAAAGCATTCAGGTTGTCTTTTTAAAGGTACACGGATGTCTGTCAACCTAGTTTTAGATTTAATACAAGTCAAACAATTTTGTTAAACGATGATCTTTTTTTATATATCTTTTTAGAAATACAGTTGTTGTAATCAAATATGAATACATTACATCATTTTACACAGTATATTAATATCATAGGTTATAATCTTATCAATTTGTTCTTTTAAATACAAATTCACATTAGCCATCTGCATTCCTGCATCAAATTTTGCTAACTTGATTGCAGATCTTGACCTTGGATTCACCGTTTTTTTTTTACAATTCAAGATAGCGAAAGACACCCTTACCACCTTAAAAGACTGTAATGTATTGGTAGTATATGACTAAAGACTTTAACTGTATCTGACAAAAGTTCTATTGATGAAATTTTTAAAGTTTTTGAAATGTATGAAGCCAGTTCAGGCGCCAAAATAAATAGACAAAAATCAGAGATATTGCCAATTGGCAAAAGTAGAATAGCTGATAATGAAAAAAAACAAATATAATTTGGAAGTTTGCGAAAACTATATTTTATTGTTAGGAGTGTATGTTGGCAAAGACAAAACTGTTTGTGATCATTTAAATTCACGGCCGACACTCGGCTAACCGAGAGATTGGTCGGTTAATCTATATTGAGTATGCGGCTATATCGGCGGTTGGTCTGTTAATCGGGTTGGCTAAAGTCTGTTAATCAGGTGTTATCGAGAAAATCATTGAAAACTCAGCATGTTTCATTGTATAACCTTTTAAATATATGTTTATCATAAAAAATATTTATGTCTAACAAAACTATTCAATGTACTGAATCCAGTGGTGTAATTATTATTTTTCTAGCTTCTATGTACGATCTATTAAATGAAAAGGCAAGTTACTCATCAATAAATTTATACACATTTTACACACACAAAATGTACACAAAATGACACTTGTGTTGAATTTACTTGCATGCAATATTTTGAACATCGAAAAAAGCCAGGCATTATGTGTGTTAACCAAATTGATATCATTGTGTGAAAAATCTACACGAAAATCCGTATTTTGGTGACATAAATCAATCTTTTTTTAAAACCTGGTCTGTTAATGGGTCGGATGTATAAAACCCGGTCTGTTAATTGGTCTGTTAAGAGTAATGAATGACAATAAAAGTATAATTTTATTACTATATAGTGTGTTAATTTGGTAGGCTCAAGACGAGCGGCTAAAATATACGGAAACAACACTTGAGCAATGGAACATAAAATATATACGGAAACAAAACATGAGCAATGGAATATAAAATATACGGAAACAAAACACATGAACGATTAACAATTTAGGCAATGGATATTGAAAATTGATAAAAGTGGTTTCAAAAACTTTTAAATTAAAGTAAAATTAATTTTATCCGAGAATGGTCGCATATATTCTGTGGATTCTGTTTTATTGTCATGAATGACACCAATTTGTCATCTACATTTGTAACCAGTATATAAATCAGAGATTAACGTCGTAATGTAACTAAACATTAGTAAGTAAAAATATATTGGGATGCCTAAATATAAAGAATAGAGAAAGAATAATGAGTAAGATAAATAAAATGTATAGAAAAGTAACATATCAATTTAAAGAATACAGAAATAATCAACACCCCAATCCGACCCTCATGGTATACACGAGAATCTGGATGGAGATACAGAATATAAATAAAAGATAAGGACAGTAGAGAGTGATGTATTGCTGATACAGAATATTAATAAAAGATAAGGACAGTAGAGAGTGATGTAGTGCTAAAAAAGAGAAAAAAACAATAATTATTTAAGAATAAAGACATGAAACCACCCTGGGTGTTGAAACAGTAACGGATTGCGATGTACTCATATTGGTAACAAATGCTTGAAGTTTACATGTGGACATTTGCAGTTCTCCAATGCACATATGTAGAAAAGGAACTAAACGGAATAACATGAATTCAAACTTAATACAACCAAATGTAGCTGCATTCGCTCCTTTCCATTTACTTCTTTAGAATGATTTATAAACAACAGATGATTAAGTAATAGAAGACAAGAACCAATTGAATGATGCTGACGAATTAGAGTTTAACGTCCAGTGACAAATATCATGTACATATGAGCCCGACAACACATTATATGTACCCTGTGTTGTATAAGAAAGACACGTTCAGTCGGATTTGAGAACATGCTACTTTTTGCAGACACAAAAATTAAGGCTGATTGAAATCGTTAATAATAAATTCATGCATATTCCAGAGGCCGACCCAGATCACGCTATATTGAAGTGACACACTCTTTAATCAAATGCAAAGAAAGTAAAAATAAAAATGCGTTTACTGGAAGGATAGTGCTGCACCGTGTTATCATTTTTTTACTCTCATTCTTAACTTATTCAATGGGAAAATATAAAGGTAGCAAAACTATTTTCGTTGCTAAATAACTCTTAACTGACACAATTTCAATTGTCCAACCCATTAACAGACTTTATAACCCATAATTTTCACTAAAACGTGGTATTACTCACGTTATATTACAATTATGAAATATTTACTAATGTCAATTTATATGCAAGAACCGAAGTAGTATTTTGTGTCTTTTAAATGATATCTAAAATTGTTTGTTTCGCCTTTTATTAAAAAAAATTGCTATGCGTGTAGTCATAAATACTACATACTTGCTCGACGCCTTTTACTTTTACTGAAAACTGCGTAGACTATGAAATGTTTTTAAAGGTGGAAAATGTTCTATGATAGATATCATTTTGTCAGACACTTTTCTTTTTTTGATTTGACTCTTATAATATGCCAAAAATCTGTATATTTGATAGAGTTTAACATTAAATTGTGCGTTTTACTCTTAACAGACGTATAGCCAACCCGATTAACAGACCAATCTCCCATATAGCCGCATACTCAATATAGATTAACCGACCAATCTCTCGGTTAGCCGAGTGTCGGCCGTGAAATTGGAGTGGCAAAGTTAGTAAAATTAAGTCCTTATTGAATATGTGGATGCAGAGGCAATTGACAATACAGGGTAGAGTGAATGTTATTTCTTCTTTATTTATGTCAAGATTATGGTATTCTTTGTTTGTAACATCGATGCCAGATCAAGTTTTACGAGATATTAAAACTGCATGCGTTAGTTTTGTGTGGAATAATGGTGCACACTTAGTAAAATATAACACCATCATTGATCAAAAGTGTAATGGAGGTTTACAGTTACCTGATATTGAATCAAAGATGTATGCATTTAGATTAAAATTTTTAGCCAGGTTTTTAGACAAGAATTATAAAGTGCTATGGAAGTCTACATTTAAATATTTTATTTCAAAAATTTTAAATATGAACTTATCAGAAGAAATATTATTCATGTCTTTACCTGAAAATTTGAAGTGTATTCCTAGTGTTTTCAAAGAAATGTTTAAAGGTTTTAATCTCTTAAGAGATGATATTGAATTTGATCTTAGCACTGAAAATGTATACGATCAACCCTTATTTTGTAATCCAAATGTGTTGTTCGATGGAAAAACTGTTATATGGTATGATTTTATAAATGCTGGAATTGTTCAAGTAAAAGATATAATATATGTTATGAAGTTATAGAGGTTTTTTTTTTTACCAGAAATGGCTATAGTTGAGATGATACAAAATGTAACTAATCATTGTGATATTAACAGTATTGTAAAAGATATAATACTTTAAAAGTTGTATTGCCTAAAGAATGGACAGAAATTATTCATAAAAATATTCATAGGAGAAATGTTTCTCGCTCTATAAATATTAATGTCATTTTCAAAGACAAATTGTCAGAGTTTTCTATGTGTTCGACAAAAGAATTGTATTTATTACTTACTAGTAAACTATGTCAGCATCCTATTTGCTATAAAAAGTGGACGGAAGTTTTTGAGATTGAAGAGAATGATCTTTGTAAAGTATGGAAAAACGTTAATTTTTATTGGAAACCATCTATATTAATGGATCTAGATTTCAAAAAAGCACATTATTGTATTTTCACAATTTCTAAACTTATGACTATGAAACTTATAAATTACAATGTATGTGATGTATGTGAAAAGGAAGTAGAAAATATCATTCATTTATTTCTATTATGTTCTGAATTGGTAGAATTTCATCTGTTTATGCAACACAAGTTGTCAGTTTTATTTGATAATGTTGATTCTGACAAAATTGATAATTTAGTGTATGAAGAGGTATTTATGTTTGGTTTATTTGGATCTATCAAAGGCGTAAATGTCAATTTCATGTTATCTGTAGCAAGATATTGTATCTTCAGAAGAAGGAATTTACTTAAAAATTTAAACAGTAATGTTGATCTTATTAGACTATTTAAATACACTGTAAAACATTATATAACTTACCTGTATGAATATTTGTGTGATGCAAGATGTATGAGAAATGTTTTTGAGAAACACTTTTTAAAGAATAATATTCTGGTACAAAAAAACCGAAGGTGTCATAACATTTAATTTCTAATTATTGTGCTGATTATATATGTGATTATACTTAAAAACATTGCCTTGTGATATTTTTGTGTAATATGTAATATATCTGTTGTATATATATGTTGAAGAATTGAATAAAGATAAAAAAAAAAAAGTATATGACTAATGAAACTTTAACAGCATAACAACGTGAAATATAACCAACTGAAAATTGAGTTTCTCCACATTTTGCGTACATTTAACATTTACACAAGTTTTCTTTTAAAAAAACTGTGAGGAGAAAAGGAGTATTTTTTTCAGGAATTCTCTTTTAATTTCATGATCTATATGTTTTAAAAAGAAATAAAAAAGAAATGTAAGATTTAACGCACATTTTTTAAATAACTATACATGGAAAAAACATGTAAAAAAACAGGAGTAGCAAGCATCCCTTATGGTGTGTAAACTACTTCAACAAGCCTGTGGTGTACTCAATTGATATTCGAGGGATGCTAAAATCTCCGTTTATAAAATTACAAGAATCTCCATTTTATTCGCTCACCTGGCCCACAGGGCCAAATGAGCTTTCTCATCACTTGGCGTCCATCGATGTTCGTCGTCGTCGTCCGTCGTCGTTAGTTTTTAAAAAAATCTTCTCCTCTGAAACTATTGGGCCAAATTAACCACAATCATCATTGGGGTATCTAATTAAAAAAATGGGTCTGGTGACCCGGCCAACCAATCAAGATGGCCGCCATGGCTGAAAATAGAACATGGGGGTAAAATGTAGATTTTGGCTTATAACTCTGAAACAAAGCATTTAGAGCAAATCTGACACGAGGTTAAATTGTTCATCAAGTCAAGATCTATCTGCCCTGAAATTTTCAGATGAATCGGACAGCTGGTTGTTGGGTTGCTGCCCCTGAATTGACAATTTGAAGGAAATTTTGCCGATTTTGGTTATTATCTTGAATATTATTATAGATGAAGATAAACTGTACACAGCAATAATGTTCAGCAAAGTAAGATCTACAAAAATGTCAACATGACCAAAATGGTCAGTTGACCCCTTAAGGAGTTATTGCCTCTAAAGTCATTTTTAACAATTTTTCGTAAATTTTTGTAATCTTTTACAAAAATCTTCTCCTCTGAAACTACAGGGCCAAATTTATGTCAGCATCCTATTTGCTATAAAAAGTGGACGGAAGTTTTTGAGATTGAAGAGAATGATCTTTGTAAAGTATGGAAAAACGTTAATTTTTATTGGAAACCATCTATATTAATGGATCTAGATTTCAAAAAAGCACATTATTGTATTTTCACAATTTCTAAACTTATGACTATGAAACTTATAAATTACAATGTATGTGATGTATGTGAAAAGGAAGTAGAAAATATCATTCATTTATTTCTATTATGTTCTGAATTGGTAGAATTTCATCTGTTTATGCAACACAAGTTGTCAGTTTTATTTGATAATGTTGATTCTGACAAAATTGATAATTTAGTGTATGAAGAGGTATTTATGTTTGGTTTATTTGGATCTATCAAAGGCGTAAATGTCAATTTCATGTTATCTGTAGCAAGATATTGTATCTTCAGAAGAAGGAATTTACTTAAAAATTTAAACAGTAATGTTGATCTTATTAGACTATTTAAATACACTGTAAAACATTATATAACTTACCTGTATGAATATTTGTGTGATGCAAGATGTATGAGAAATGTTTTTGAGAAACACTTTTTAAAGAATAATATTCTGGTACAAAAAAACCGAAGGTGTCATAACATTTAATTTCTAATTATTGTGCTGATTATATATGTGATTATACTTAAAAACATTGCCTTGTGATATTTTTGTGTAATATGTAATATATCTGTTGTATATATATGTTGAAGAATTGAATAAAGATAAAAAAAAAAAAAGTATATGACTAATGAAACTTTAACAGCATAACAACGTGAAATATAACCAACTGAAAATTGAGTTTCTCCACATTTTGCGTACATTTAACATTTACACAAGTTTTCTTTTAAAAAAACTGTGAGGAGAAAAGGAGTATTTTTTTCAGGAATTCTCTTTTAATTTCATGATCTATATGTTTTAAAAAGAAATAAAAAAGAAATGTAAGATTTAACGCACATTTTTTAAATAACTATACATGGAAAAAACATGTAAAAAAACAGGAGTAGCAAGCATCCCTTATGGTGTGTAAACTACTTCAACAAGCCTGTGGTGTACTCAATTGATATTCGAGGGATGCTAAAATCTCCGTTTATAAAATTACAAGAATCTCCATTTTATTCGCTCACCTGGCCCACAGGGCCAAATGAGCTTTCTCATCACTTGGCGTCCATCGATGTTCGTCGTCGTCGTCCGTCGTCGTTAGTTTTTAAAAAAATCTTCTCCTCTGAAACTATTGGGCCAAATTAACCACAATCATCATTGGGGTATCTAATTAAAAAAATGGGTCTGGTGACCCGGCCAACCAATCAAGATGGCCGCCATGGCTGAAAATAGAACATGGGGGTAAAATGTAGATTTTGGCTTATAACTCTGAAACAAAGCATTTAGAGCAAATCTGACACGAGGTTAAATTGTTCATCAAGTCAAGATCTATCTGCCCTGAAATTTTCAGATGAATCGGACAGCTGGTTGTTGGGTTGCTGCCCCTGAATTGACAATTTGAAGGAAATTTTGCCGATTTTGGTTATTATCTTGAATATTATTATAGATGAAGATAAACTGTACACAGCAATAATGTTCAGCAAAGTAAGATCTACAAAAATGTCAACATGACCAAAATGGTCAGTTGACCCCTTAAGGAGTTATTGCCTCTAAAGTCATTTTTAACAATTTTTCGTAAATTTTTGTAATCTTTTACAAAAATCTTCTCCTCTGAAACTACAGGGCCAAATTTAACCAAACTTAGCCACAAACATCATAAGCGTATTTAGTTTAAAAAATGTGTGCGGTGACTCAGCCAACCAACTAAGATGGCCGCCATGGCTAAAAATAGAACATAGGGGGAAAATGTAGTTTTTGGCTTATAACTCTGAAACCAAAGGATCCAGAGCAAATCTATCAAAAGTTTAATTTGTTAATCTAGTCAAAATCTATTTGCCGGGAAATTTTCAGATGAATTGGACAACTGGTTGTTGGGTTGCTGCCCCTAATTGGTAAGTTTTGAAGAATTTTACCGTTTTTGGTAATTATCTTGAATACTGTTATAGATAGAGATGAACTGTAAACAGCAATACTGTTCAGCAAAGTATTATCTACAAATAAGTCAACACAACCAAAATGGTCAGTTGACCCTTTGAGGAGTTATTGCCCTTTATAGTAAATTTTTAACAATTTTCATTAATTTGGTAAATTTTTGTAAATTTTTACAAAACATTATCCTCTGTAACTAAAGGGCCAGTTTATTATAGATAGAGAAAATTATAAGCAGCAAGAATATTCAGTAAAGTAAGATCTACGATCACATCATCATCACCAAAACACAATTTTTCATGAATCCATCTGTGTCCTTTGTTTAATATGCACATAAACCAAGGTGAGCGACACAGGCTCTTAAGAGCCTCTAGGTTAGCTGCTGGTACAACTGGATAATTTCCATTTCAAATTCATTCTTTACTGTAAAAGATTAAATAACTTTTTTCGCATGATAGAGAAAATATGACAGTTCATGTTGAAATCTTTTTGATGTTGTTCGACCTTTCAGGGGACATTTGTATTATTAATTGCTTGCAACACAACAAATGAGAATCTATTAAATACCATATCTCTTCCTGTGCGACGTTTAAATTATGACGTTAAACGCGCGATTCTACGTTAGAGTCAATGTAAATCTAACCATTCGGTCCTGTTACTACAAATTTTTCAATCGTTTATGTGTGGATTTAAAATACGTAAATAAAATTCAAAACTAAGAAAGCAGTGGCCTTTTTGTGCTTCTTTGTTAAATATTTGTTTGTTTTTATTGTGATTTAGATACTTTTGGTACTTGTAATCCTGTCATTATTGTTTTTGATATACTCGTATTCTTGTCTTTTGTTTTTACTGATGCGCTTTATCTATATGCCATTTGGTATTACTTCGATACATATAGCGTGGCTCTGTACCTTTACATCCTGTTATTGTGTTATTGTAAAACATGTTTGTTGCTTGTCTGTCTTGTTTTGCCATGTGCTTTGTCTATATGTCTTTTTTGTGTTTTTTGTGACATACATGAAGTGGCTCTGTGCTTTAACATACTGTCATTGTGTTATTGTAATATTGTAAATAATTTTTTTTATTGTCTTTTATTTTTTGCTTATATCACTGATTCTAAACCACACCGGCAAAAATTGTTCGGACTCGATGGTATCTAACATCCGGCACAATGACGGAACATCAATAGACAGAAGAAAGGTAGGTTTCTCCTTATTCCTTATTTTTTTTTATGATATCGAGGAATATATATCATTTCTATTGTGAGATGCAATATTTTCTACAACCGTTCTATATTAACGGAGAAATAAGTAAAAATGCACGTCAAAATGACGAATTGAGTGAACCTTGCCTCGAAATTGTTTAATGTCTCGTTAAATTGTTCACATGGTACGGAAAGAAAGGTACGGGAAGATAGATACTGACACGGAGATTGCAAAATTAGTCATTATGAACATCTCAATACTTGTATTACTGAGTATGGAACGAAAGAAATGGGTCATGTCAAAATGGAACTGGCCGGTTTTGTCAATGTTTACCGCCCGGTTTCGTCATAGATTTCACAATGCATAACCCAGTTTGGTCAAACGATCTGTAAACCTTTTAGTGAAAATGAAATTAAATCTTTTTGAGTTACAGGACTTTGTAAGTAAAACAGGAGTGTGTTTTTTTAACATGTCACGCCATATCTCAAAAACGATTTATTATTATTGCATCAAACTTTACATAATTCTTAGATATATAAATCTTAACTTCTGTATACTTTTTGGTGATATTTTAAATTTTGTTTAAGCTTTATTGTGTTTTTTTGTAAAAAAAAGGGGGGGGGGTGGGATCACATATTGCGCTGTATCTCAAAACCTATATAAAAAAAAATTATAATGTTATAAAATAATTAGATATCAGTGTTTGCTATTGAGCATTAATATTCCATTTAAAATTAGTTTGAAATTAAGTGAAATAAGGGATACGCCTTTCATTAGAAAAATGTGCATTACTATAATTACCTATGTCCAAAAGTATAAAAAAAGGAAGAAGATGTGGTATGATTGCCAATGAGAAAACTTCCCACAAAAGACCAACATGACACAGACATTAACAACTATAGGTCACCGTACGGCCTTCAACAATGAGCAAAGTCCATACCGCATAGTCAGCTATAATAGGCCCCGATAAGACAATGTAAAACAATTCAAACGAGAAAACTAACGGCCTTATTTATGTAAAAAAATGAACGAAAAACAAATATGTAAGACATAAACAAACGACAACCACTGAATTACAGGCTCCTGACTTGGGACAGGCACATACATAAATAATGTGGCGGGGTTAAACAGGTTAGCGGGATTCCAACTCTCCCCTAACCTGGGACAGTGGTATAACAAAAGTGCCCGTTTAAAATTAATTTAAACACGCCAAGTTTACTTTACAATCAATATATATTCAAATTCTTTCGAAAGACAATGCTCAGATCCGTGTTAACGTTGCTTTTCCTAAATTGTTGGTTTAAAATAAAAAAAAAAACGGGTGATATATATAGACGAAACCGGGTGATTGTGTAGTTAACAACATTGACAAAACCGGTGTATTCTAATTTGACATGACCGATTTCTTTCGTCCCATACACAGAAATACCAGTATTGAGATGCTCATAATGACTAGTTTTGCAATCTCCGTGTCAGTATCTATCTTCCCGTACCTTTCTTTCCGTACAATGTGAACAATTCAACGAGAAAATAAACAATTTCGAGGCAAGGTTCACTCAATTCGTCATTTTGACGTGCATTTTTACTTATTTCTCCGTTAATATAAAACGGTTGTAGAAAATATTGCATCTCACAATAGAAAATAGTTGTATATGTATATATATTCTTCGATATCATAAAAAAAAATAAGGAGAAACCTACCTTTCTCCTGTCTATTGATGTTCCGTCATTGTGCCGGATGTTAGATACCCTCTAGTCCGAACAATTGCCGGTGTGGTTTAGACACAGTGAATATGCTCAATCCATATGCCATTTGTGCTCTTTGTTACATATCTGTTTTTTTTAGTGATTAAGATTATAAGACAATGTTGACTGCTGTATTTTTTTCATGTTTACCTACAATGTATTATGTCTGTTTGTTTTTGTCGCGCATCGTTGTTAATATATTGGAATTTGATGTGGCTGTCATACAAGTGAGACCTTAAGCCAGCTATCAAACCAGGTTCATTCCACCATTTTCTACATGAGAAAATGCCTGTAACAAGTCAGGAATATTTCAGTTGTTATCCATTAGTTTGATATGTTTAAGCTGTTTGATTATAGACTTTTTATTATTATTATTATTATTATTATTATATAGTTATACAGTATTTATAACAGCGCATGATATAAAACTAAAATTACTCTAAGCGCTTTACAACATGTATCAATTCACATATATAAGTATTTACAATATAGTATGAAAGCCAATGTTAAAAATTCTTAAACAAACAGATTTTAAAAATATAGCACTGATAAACATTAAGATTTATATAAAACGGGCATGATAAAATTAAGGAGATAATGAATCCGTACCAATAAAAGTAAGTTAAAACTTCAAAATATTTGCAAAAAAAAACCATTAAAAGTAAGTTAAAACTTCAAAATATTTGCAAAAATAACCATTAAAAGTATGTTAAAACTTCAAAGTAATTGCTTAGAAATTCATAACAAAATTACAATGATATAGAAATATTTCAAGAACTATGAAAAGCATGTCTGAATAAATGAGTTTTCAGGTTTTTCTTAAAAACGTTCACACAATGGATGTTCCGTAGATCACTTGGTAAAACATTCCACAGAACGGCTGCTGCTTTGTCGAATCTTTTTTCCCCATATGTTTTAGTTCTTACACGTGGCGTTGTTAAAGTCATGTAATTTTCAGATCTAAGTGCTCGCATTGGTTTATATAATTGAACAAGTTCTTGAAGGTAGACCGGTGCCTCCTTGTGCAAAGCGTTGAACACATACACAAGAAGTTTATACTGACATCAATATGTTACGGGCAGCCAATGGAGAGACTTGAGGATCGCTGTTATGTGGTCGTACTTCCTCTTCCGTGTAATGACCCTGGCTGCTGTGTTTATACGCAGTATGAGGTCCTGAATGAAATCTTTATCTCCCGTAAGACACGTCGTCGCTTATAGTTTACTTCGAACTATAATTGCCTGATCCATAGACAGTCTTTGGGTATTGGAATATTTCGTCACTTGGTAAAACTAAGTTTATAAATGTTTAAACATTTTTGAAACACTATTTTTATACATGTTTCGTTGTATGCGCTTACCTGACTTATGTCTTCCTTTTGCTTTTATGTTCTGTCATTGTTTGATCATATATTCCTACAGGTGCATGTTTATATAGCCTTAGACAATGTTAGGTTAAAACTGTCAAAAGTACGATTTCCTGACCAGTTTAATTTAAACAAAAAGCTGTCTGGATGCAAAAGATTTATACAATTGAGAGTTTATAAACGTTTAAACATTTTTGAAACACTAGTTTTATACATGTTTCATTGTATGCGCTTACCTGACTTCTGTCTTCCTTCCCTGTAGATTTTTCTTACATTTAACATTATCATCTTTTTCCTTTTCAAATATATTTGAAAAAAGAATACCAAGGATTTTATGCGATTTTTGAAACAATGTATGCGTTTATATCTAATGTAAATTAAATTGTGGACAGAAAAGTAGGGATTTTATAGCAGGCAAACTTGCTTAGTCCCGTCACATTTTGTATGTTAATTTCCAAAGTCATGAGACTGTTATTTCTTTGTTGCTGTATATCAAAATATCAAAACAGTATAAGATTATGTTTGCCATACACAGTTATAAGTCTAGTTTTGTTAATTGATTGATTGAACTGAAAATGTACTGCATTATTATACGAAATATTCCAATACCCAAAGACTGTCTATGGATCAGGCAATAATAGTTCGTAGTAAACTATAAGCGACGACGCTGTCTTACGGGTGATAAAATGTCATCCAGGACCTCATAATTTATAATCATTGCAAACATACTGCGTATAAAACGACTCTATTTGATTTATGATGTAAAATATGTATTTTTTTAAATTAATTGTTTACCAGAGCATTCTGCCTTCTTTAAATAATTTATAAACAGCCTTCAATTATTGTAGCACATTTTTCACTGAAAGGTTAAACAACATGTGGTTTCCTGTCAATAAATGTTAAGGTGTTAAATTACTTGTTATTGAAAAACGTCACATGATATATTTAAATACACCAGTGATTTAATCGATTAATTTAAATGCAAATCAAGGAATCAGTTAAAGGGGCACTAGCTGTCAAATTCATGTTCACCGATTTGACTCAAATTTTCATATTTTTTTTATAACAATGTAAAATATTTTTTCCAAACTATCAAAAGTCTAAAATAAACAATTTACAGGACATGGTTTCAATTATATGTAGGTTCGTTTCGTGTGTATTTTTAGTTTACACACCATCTTATTAACTATCGAGTTGACCTTATAAGACCATATAAGCGATGTAAACATAAACATAAATATAAATAGATTATGCAACTCGTGCAATTGGAATTTTATTGGTCTATTAAATTTCGTGTTATCGATTAAAATATATGTTTATCGTTGTGTTTACCTGTATAAGATTTTTTTTTGTGTGGATCGAATCAGTCAATCAATTGATTTACCTTTGTTTCACTTTCAATGTTGACATTCTTTTTCTTTAAATAACCGTACACGGACAATGCATGCGTTATTCAATCTCTTTCTAAGGGGTTAAATTGGAGTTCACATGAATACGAATTTAATGAGGTCGAACTATTCACTTATTCATTATCAATGTTTATTAGCTTAATTTGACAACATTGAACCATTTTAGCTGCTAAAAGCGAATTATCATATCACTATTTCACTTTCATTAATGATTGAACAAAAATAAATAAATCATACTTTAGATATTTTATATATTTCGTGCCCCTTTAAGGTAATGTCTCAAACAATTATAACAACTCAATATTTAATTAAAACTAAACATCACAGATGCAAGGAGGATCATGTCTTCCAAATTTCAAACTACTAATGAACAAAATATATACATGTCTTGAAATGTGTTATATATTTGCATTATAAATTGGTTCGTTTATTATATGTTATGAAATAAACCAAAACAATTGACAAATTAGCGTGCAATTTATTTTCATGTGCGCCATATTGGTAAATCTAGAAGATTTCTATTAATCTGACAAAATAAAACCTATATTTTCAACACAAAAAAAAATATTGTTTGAATGCCAATGACACAACTCATACATATTGACCGCTTTCATGCCTGCTTGCGTATAAATAGATATGATCTTTGCGATGATGAACCAAAGAATTATAAGTCACAAAGGAATAAGTAAACAGCTTGTGTCAGATTATAAAGTATATACATGTTACATGTAACAACAGTAAAGGTCAATTATGATGTTCTTCAAACGCTTTGAGTACACACCCGTGGTAAAACATGATTATATTGTATTAGCTGTTCCAATTATATTTTCATATCATAAGTTTTTTTAATAAATGAGTTGTTCGATGTTATTTTAAAATGACGTAGGAATACAGTAATTAAACGGGAAAATGCATGATTGTGAAACCAACAATCATCTCAATATGGAAACGTGAACAAACGATGCTAAATTGATTGGATTATATTTTGACTTTTGCAATATTGAAACATGAACATTCTGTACGTATAAGTCTGCACTTCATAGACTTTCGTATACAGGCAATCACGTTATTAACATGTGCGTATGAGTTGTTCTAAATACTGATGAACTCGTCTTTGTATTGTATTTAATGGAATTTGTGAGCTCAGAAAAAATATATTTAAGACAAACCGTCACCAAACATAGCTTCAGTCGAATCATAACTAGATCATTGTTTACTGTCACACTAAATATTACAGATCTTTGAAAATAAAAACCTATTTCAGGATTCGTTTAGAATAGTTTATCCCCGCTGTTGGTGAGATCAAGAAACATGCTCGATAACTCTTGTCGTATTATTTTTGATTCTATGTTCTAAGTACTTAGACTGGTTTTGTCATCAAACTTTTGAATAATATTTGCATACATGTACTCGTGCTACTCCGACTAATTCTCTGTGTTCTGTTATGTGTACTGTTCAGCTTTTTTTTGTATTTGTTGCCATGGCATATTCAGTTTGTTTTCCAATTATGAGTTCAAATATCACGTTGGTATCTTTTGTCCCTCTATCACTTACGTTATTCATTTTGAATTAGCCTAAAACATTTCTAGACAGTTTCTAACACCAATTTTTCCGTCATTTATATTCTTTTCAACACAATATCATTTGCATGTTTTTTTAAACAGAAAAAAAAATATTTTGGGCTAAAAAAAAATTCATATTTCTACTCTTATTCAAATACTTCTGATTATGTTGATAGGAATAGACAGATATGCTTGACATATGTCGATAAGTTAGAAAAAATGACGAAAAAAACATGGAATGATCATATATGTTTACAAAAGAGGAACGAAAGATAGTAAAGGGACAGTCAAACTCATAAATCGAAATTAAAGGTGTCATACCACCAATTAAAAGTCCCTATCTGTTCAACCAAATTTTGCAATTTTCACAGCTTTCTAAATATTTTACCTTAAGTTTAACTTCATAGAAACTAGGTATATCCTGAATTGTACCGGTGTCACCTTTCTGCATGCCAATTTTCAACATACATTCAAAATCATATAAGAAAGCAGAGAGCCTCCGAAAGGAGGTACCACTAAAAATAACCCCTGGTTTTCTGGAAATCTTAAATTAGTATACTATGGAGCGCATTAATCCTCAATTTTTAATGCAAACTCATAGACAGGTAAATTTTGACTCAAAATGGTCTTAATATATTTCTCTTTCAATAAAACTTTCATTTCTGCAAATTTGTTAGTTAGTTTAGGTGAACAATGACATCAAATGCACTTTTTTTGTCCGAGTAGACCTACTTTCACATACGTTCTAAATTTGAGGGAGTAATTGGTGGTATGACACCTAAACTGACAACGCCATGGCTTAAAAGGAAAAAGACAAACAGACAAACAATAGTACACATGACACAACATAGAAAACTAAAGAATAATTAACACAAACCCCACCAAAAACTAGGGGTGATCTCAGGTGCTTCGGAAGGGTAAGCAGATCCTACTCCACGTGTGGCACCCGTCGTGTTGCTTATGTGCCAACAAATCCGGTAAATAGTCTAATTCGGTAAGGAACATATCCGATATCATTTGTGACCAACCACTTTGATGAACATTTTATCGTGAACATTTTGTTTGAACTAGGAGCTCTGATTCAAACCTATATATATTATTTTTATATTATCTAGTAGCCAAAATAATGCTGATCTCATAACACAAATCGATAACCATTCGATGATAATAATGTTATGAAGAATGGTACTTCTTTCATCGGACAAGAGGCAAAATTTCTAAACTATAATACTAATGTGGTGATTGATAAAAAGTTTTTAAATTATTTAAATATACGTTATAGATCTTTTGTCTCAATCGCTAATTTGTTGACAAACTAGATGTGTCTGTGTCTCAAATTATTACATAAGCTACCCGAAAAGTTGTCTGATATATATATAGTTATCAAAAGTACCATAATTATAATTTAGTACGCCAGACGCGCGTTTCGTCTACATAAGACTCATCAGTAACGCTCATATCAAAATAGTTATAAAGACAAACAAATACTAAGTTGAAGAGCATTGTGGATCCAAAATTCAAAACAGTGGTGCCAAATACGGCTAAGATAATCTGTTCCTGGGACAGAAAAATCTTTAGTTTTTCGAAAAATTCAAAGTTTTGTAAACATGTATATAAAGTTACTTGTTGTGGCATGACAATGCTTTCACGCTGCTACTACGTCCTAACTACGCTTCTACAACAATCCCGCTACGTTTATACCACGTTCTCCTCGCGATTATTCTGCGACCTCACTACGCTTATCAAGATCTTTTTACGCTCATCACGTTCTCACTACGAACATACCACGAATTATCCGAGGGCAACATGATCTTACCACGCTTCTACTGCGATTATAGCACGTTCTTTCCACGATTATACTACGTTCATACCGCGATCTTACTACGTTCTAAGCAATAACGTCAATATCGTGTTCCATATCAATACAGTTCCATTCTTTCTATTTCTGATTAATACGTAGATTTCTCGGAAACAATGCAGTCATGCCACCAAAATCTACTAGAACACGTGGGCGTGGTGGTATTGGTTGATGTAAAGGCAGAGGGAGCTCTGATAGTAACGAATTCTGATCAAGCAGAGATGTAGGACCGATCCAACCTAAATTACAACCTATTGTTGGTCCATAAAGCTCAAATGACGATATCTTAGTGAACAATAGCAGAGATTACACAGATGTGTCAATAGATAAAGGAAGATATGGTATGAGTGACAATAAGACAACTTTCCATCCAAGTAACACTTTATAAAATACCATTATAGGCCAAGGTATGGCCTTCAACACAGAGCCTTGTCTCACACCAAAAATTTCTAGTGTAAAACCATTCAAACGGGAAAAATTAACGGTCTAATCTATATAAAAAAGAGAAGCATGGTTGAGCCGTTAGAGAAAATGGACAAGACGACCTAATTACATACAGATAAATAAACAAATCACCACGATCTTGAAGACCTCACCACGAGCGGGATACGACCTTACTGCGATCTACGCGATCGTACTGCGATGATCAAAATTCGCATTTTTTTCACAGATCGTAGTGCGATCGTGGCCTAGTGAGTGCGGTATAAAGAACACGCAAGTAGACAGACTGTAAATATCTGTGCAAGCTTTTTTTAATTTTTTTATATGATTATATATTCAATGCATTTCAAAGTATTTTTAGAATGTATCATAAACTGAGCATTAACTTGTAAACTTTTACTATGTCTTATTCGCATCATATCAATAGTATAACAATATATATATTAAATAAATATAAATCTTTCACTAAACGATCAATCAACCCTTATGTTCCGTATTGAATCCTCGATAAACCATTATGCTGAACACACTAAAAGGTAAAATCAAACAAATACTGAACATTGAGGAAAATTGAAAAAGGAAAGTCCTTAATTAATTAATTAATTATGAATAATAACTGTCATATTCCTGACTTGGTAAGGCATTTTCTTATGTAGAAAATAGAGGATGAAACTTGGTTTTACAGCTAGCTAAATTTCTCACTCGTATGACAGTCGCATCAAATGTCATATATAACCTTCGGGCCTGGTTAGCTAAAAAGATCTCAAGGGTTCAATCTAATCACATAGGCCGGGTTGAGCTACACAGGCCCTTAAAGAGCATCTAGTTTGTCTTGCCTGAGGCAGAATTTGAAGTATGCGAGACAAAGGGATTACAATCCAACAGAGGGGAAGACTATTTGTATCAAGCTTTATACTTCAGAGTGTAGAAAACGGAAGACTAGTATACAGATGCATTATGTTACAAATTTTCCGTCTGTCATATGTGTGTTGTCCTTGATACCACTTTTATCGACATCTGACAGTTTTTTTGTTTTGTGAATACCTCAGTTACTGTGAGTTATAGGTCTGGATAACTACATGTATATCTGATCTATGGCAGTTCTATATGAAATAAATGACTCTTAAGAATAGAGGAACAAGTCGACAAGCAGAAGGGCACCGTTGGTTTCCTCATGACAGCCGATTTTCAGTTTCAGTGATCGTTTTGTGTCAAACGGAGAAGTAATAGTTTATTACAAAGTATGATGTATCCCTTCCTCTATAAATAAGACAATATTTGAATTAACATTTCCTTCTCTTCCTATCTGTCTTCATGTTTAGAACGTGGTATACTTATGACTGTAAAGCACAAGAAGGAAAAATACTATTTTTATTTATGTTATTGCATTAGGAGACAGATTCTAAGTATTCTAACAGATCTTTTTTTTCCTTTTTTGTTTTTTTTTAACCAACACAATGTTGCTCGACTCCTGACAAATTTGTTATATAGATGATACAATTTATCACAAAAAACAAGGTCCCATCATTGTAAATACTAGTTTCATGATTTTCCATTCAAGCTTCACACTTTCTTGTTTTCATTTTGTCTATCAAAAACTATTTCCATATATATATATATATATATATATATATATATAAAAGATTTGTAATCAGCAAGTAATCATATGGAATGTAATCTTAAAGTAATCTAAAAGTAATCATGATTACACTTGTTTACCCAAAGTAATCGATTACATTTTGATTACTTGTAATCAGAAATGGCATGATTACTGATTACATAGTATTACACTATAAAATGTAATCAATTACAGCTGATTACGATTACTGATTACGATTACCACATGTCTGACACAAAAGTGTTGACTATTTGGCTGGTGATACCCTCGGGAAAAATAACTCCACCAGCAGTGGCATCGACCCAGTGGTTGTTAACAAATTAAAACATCATAGATACCAGTATTAAAGTTTTGAATTTGGACCAGTCGCGCGGTTTGTCTTCAAAAGACTCATCAGTGACGTTCGAATCAAAAACAGTTAAAAGGTCAACTTAAGTACGCAGTTAGAAGAGTCATTTAGATAAAACGTAACAAAAAGGTTTGCAATTCATTTATGGCCTTTATTTATTTGGAGTACTTTAATCTTGTTATAGGTTCGTGGTCTACTCTCTGGCTGGAACACATGTTTTGCTTTTGGTATCTTTTTTCTGGCATGCATCTTTCGCAGTCACGAATAATATAAGCGGATGAACGAGTGAGGTCACTAATAACAGTATCATAAATATTTTAACCTGAAATAAAGAAAAAAGTAAAATCACAAAAATACTGGACTTAGAGGAAGATCAATTGGAAAAGTCCATAATCACATGGCAAAATCAAATAACAAAAGGCATCAAAAACGAATGGACAAAAACTGTCATATTCCTGACTTGAAAATATTGCATAGGTATAGTAATAATATTATTAAGATAAGATTTTTCATGTTTATAGGTATTAACCATATTAAACCTGCTCGTAAAAATGTGAGTTCGTTTTACGTTCATTTCGAAGCTAAATTAGAAATTCAACGAAAACACGTATAGCAGAAACGACCATAGGCTTTGAGAAGCTTGTGCCGCAAACCTGCATATCCAACAATAGTCACCTTTTGTTAAAAATCATCATGACAGGGCAATAACTATTTACGAGTTGACTGACAATTTTGTTTTTTAGATGTTATACAGTGACTGGCCAGTTTTGCGTTTTTAGTTTCCATCATTTGTATCAATTATACTTTTAGCAAAAATCACAACTCCAATCACGAGTCGACTGAAGATTTCAGCCATGATGACTTATTTTCACTTGTTGGTCATTTCTTTTAAAGTTTCAATATATCTATTACAGTTTTAAAGATATAATACTATTAGACAAAAACTTGTCGGTCATAAAGGTTGGCAAGCGGGTTCATCTGAAAATTTTGCAAACTGTTTAACTAAATACCCTAATAATGGTTGTGGCCAAGTTTGGTTAAATTCGGGGCTGTAGTTTCAGACGAGAATAAGTTTGTGAAAGACGAACGACAAGTGATGAGAAATGATCATTTGACCTTTGATGCAGGTTCGTTAAAGATATGTAGCAGTACACTTTACTAGTTTGGATCATTGCTCAATCTCTGAGTCAGGTTGAAACTGTCACAATCGAGACAGGATCACACGCACAGGCACTTTCTCAGAATTGTTCCCCCTATATATATACCTTTATATAACATGTGTTATATTAAGGTATATAGAAAATGTTGTTTTTTTCTGAGACAAATGCCTGTGATGACACATCCCTCTGTGTGGTTGAATGAACATATTTCATTTTATTTCAAATGCTCAATTTTATATAGATGACGACGCTTTTTTGTACATCTAAGTTGCATCAAATAAATAATTATAATGTATACATACAGTTTTACTGAGTGATGTGTATGTGTAGTTGGATACTTAAAAAAAATAAAATATTAGAGCTCTTGGACACGTGCATCAAATAATTTATGTGCAACTAATAGACCCTTTCAACAACTATCGACACCGACTAATGACACATACAGTTTACAGGTAAAATGAAATGGTCGTTTCAAATACAAACACGTCTGATTATCATTACGTATATAAGTTCGATTTGGCGGTTATATATATCTACAGAAGATATATATAAAAAAAAGTAAATACAGTTAATTTTCTATCATATAATATTGATATTACATGTATTTACACAACATTTCACGTAGAATAGATTTATAAATTACAGCAATCATTCCGTACCTGTCGTGCTCAACTGTAAGTGTAGAAAATTGTTGAAAAGGTTTAATAGCAAGAGTCAATTTCTGGATATATGCAACTAACCTCAGTATACTGAACAGTAAGTATACAAGACAATTGTATTTCCTCATTTTGTCATAAGTATGTTCCAATCATTTATTTATTTTGTCTTTTTTACATATGATATATGACTCAAAAAGAATTCTTGAATTCCGAATTTTATCACTGTCAACTTACTTGATATTGTGCATTAGTAGATTGGTTGTACCACAGAAAGATAGCGTACTGTGACAAGGAAAATATTCCTCCAGTACACAAACCCAATGGAAATATAACATTGGTATGTTTTAGTGGATATCTAAAATACAGAAAGTATATTTAAACATTGAATAAACTGTAGAAGTGTTTTCTTAAATTTTCGTGCAATGCGATGAAATATAGATAAGATATATATTCGTCTAAACATACACTAGCCCTTGTAATATATATATATATATATATGATAAGTGATCCTAAAATCCAAGAAGGTTGAAATGCCTTTTATCGTCGGGCTCCAATTTTAGTTTTCGACTACCGTAAGCGTCAACTTGTTGTTTGTCAAACTATCGTTATTTGTCAGACGTCTGAATAATTCTAACATTACTTTAATAATGGAAAAATATACCCTCATTCGAAATGATTTTGAATCGTCATTGAGAATTTAACTCCATGTTTCATTGTGGAGTTTTTGTGGTCTTTTGTTAGAATTTCGTCCTTTTGTAACATAATGGAGTCCGACTTATGAATTCTAAATGTGCTTTTGCATTGTTTTCTCGGTTAAACAAATAACAGTTATTTACGTTGCATGCAGCATATTCATGCATAACATTTAGAATTAATTCAAGCATTGCGATGTTAAGACCCCAATAACTTTGTTTAAATATTCTAAAAGTATTCAGGTTCTCTTTTTAAAATACACGGATGTATGTGACCCTAATTTTATATTTCTTTAGAAATAAAGTTTTTATATGATATAAAAAACCTATATTATCTCATTTTAGATTTTAAAATGTACGTTACTTGTATAGATATTTGAATGCACACTAATATCAATTGGATCTTAATCAAACACATGACATATAATGTATAACGAAGTACTTTCAGACGAGAATGATTTTGTAAAAGACGAACGAGAAGTAATGAGAAATTATCCTTTGACCTTTAATGCAGGTTCGCTAAAGATATGTAACAGTACACTTTACTATTTTGGATCATTGCTCAATCTCTGGGTCAGGTTGAAACTGTCACAAGCAAGACAGAATCACACGCACTGGCACTTTCTCCGAATTGTCCCCCTATATATATATACCTTTATATAACATGTGTTATATTAAGGTATATAGGAATTTTTTTTTTCTGAAACGAATGCCTGTGATGACACGTCCCTTTGTGTGGTTGAATGAACATATTTCATTTTATTTCAAATGCTCAATTTTATATAGATGACGACGCTTTTTTGTACATCTATAGCTGCATCAAATAAATAATTATAATGTATACATACAGTTTTACTGAGTGATGTGTATGTGTAGTTGGATACTTGATAAAATAATAGAGCTCTTGGACACGTGCATTAAATAGTTTATGTGCAACTAATAGCAAGAGTCAATTTCTGGATATATGCAACTAACCTCAGTATGCCGAACAGTAAATATAAAAGACAATTATATGTCCTCATTTCGTCATGTTCCCATCATTTATTTATTTTGTTTTTTTTACATGATATATGGCTCAAAAAGAATTCTAACGTTACCGTAATAATGGAAAAATATACCCTGATTCGTCAAAATCATTTGATTTTTGAATCGTCATTGAGCATTTAACTCCATGTTTCATTGTGGAGTTTTTGTGGTCTTTTGTTTGAATGTTCGTCCTTTTTTTTTTAACATAATGGAGTCCGACTTATGAATTCTAAATGTGCTTTTGCATTGTTTTCTCGTTTAAACAAATAACAGTTATTTACGTTGCATTCAGCATATACATGCATAACATTTAGAATTAATTCAAGCATTGCGATGTTAAGACCCCAATAACTTTGTTTAAATATTCTTAAAGTACTCAGGTTGTCTTTTTAAAAATACACGGATGTCTATGACCCTAATTTAATATTTTATAAATTCTAAATTAATATATGTTATAAAAAACCTATATTATCTCATTTTAGATTTTAAAGTGTACTTTGCTTGTTTAGATATTTGAATGCACACGAATATCAATTGGATCTTAATCAAACACATGACATATAATGTGTAACGAGTATTTTTATATTTTACGAAAGCCGAGAAGGATCATTCATAATTCAGAATTCACAACTCGCAAATCAAGAAAGATAATCCTGTTTTATTGCAGTTGCAATCCAATTGAAGGTCTTTCCATCTCGATAATAAGAATGAAATTTAAAAAACGATGGTAGAAAATGTCACTCCTTGTTGATGCAATTTGGTTCTTCAAATTGATATAAAAAATAAGACTGATAGGTAGATGCAGATGACTTAATTGTTTTACTATGAACTGAACATAATTTTTAGCAAAGGTCAAAATCTAGAACGTCAAATTGACCTTTGACCTTGACCTCAATTTCAAGGTCAAAGGTAAGTGATCTCAAATCGAAAGACCCCAGGTCAATCATTTATATGGTTGTGGAGAAATACTGATTTCAAATACATAAGTGGAGAAAACTCCTATAAGGGTTAACCAAAACACTTCGACGGAAATAGGTTGAAGTTGCGCCTTTTTGTAAACAGTAATTTGGCAAACAAATTATATCATTAACTGTAACAGTTTCTTTTGAATAACGATAACAAGCAAAATTCAAAATTTATAACATGACCTTGACCTTCCACCTTGATCTCAATTTCAAGGTCATAGGTCAATGAGTGAACTCAAAACGGAAAACCGGAGGTCAATCACTTGTATGGTTGTAGAGAAATACTGATTTCAAATACATAGGGGAGAAAACTCCTATAATGGTTAACCAAAACACTTTGACTGAAATAGGTTAAAGTTGCGTCTTATTGTAAACAGTTATTTGACAAACACATCATATCATTTACTGTCACAGTTTCTGTGGAATAACGATCACAAGCAAAATTCAAAATTTAAAACATGACCTTGACATTTGACCTTGACCTCAATTTCCTTCAAATGGACCAAGGACTTTATATCAAAAGACTGTAGGTCTCTACGACTTATAACGTATGAATTTATCTAACAAATCGCCTATCTTAAATTTTCAAAGGGAAATAACTCCCATAAGATGTCTTCCAAAATTAAATCATTCTCAAGATTAGACGAACAATTTGGTGAAAACAGTTTGCTAAAATCTTTTACGGTTTTAGAGATATAGCGATAACAAGAAAAGGGGGACGCGGGGAGATAGATCCTATAAGAATAAGTGTTCGGTCACTCAGGGGGAGTTTTGAAACCTCCATTACTGTAAAACATAATTGGCCAAAAAATCCATTCGATATGTTTAAGACAAAAAAGCATCTCAGACGGCAGAAAAAAAAATTAATCAGAAGAAAAACAAAAGGTCTTTCCACGAAAAGTGGAAAGACTTAATAAATATTATCTTAATCTGATCAACTGATCTGATAAAATATACCGTAGATTAATAATATAATAGTGCACAGACAAACATTATAACACTTTTCAAAGGATATGTGCCGACATTATGTCAGACAAGTGAATCATTTCTTGTTATCACTTTTACTTCGGGAGAGAGAGATATTGAGTGTCACTTCAATCCTTTTTCCATTTTTTTCTTCTTCTTTTCATGACTTGAGAAACTTTCATAATATAAAAATAAGAAGATGTGGTATGATTGCCAATGAGAAAACTCTCCACAAGAGACTAAAATTACTCAGAAATTAACAACTATAGGTCAACGTACGGCCTTCATCAATGAGTAAAACCCATTTCACATAGTCAGCTATAAAAGGCCCCGAAATTTATACAACACAAAAAATATGTCGTCCACTTTTCGGTGTAGTGAATGAGAATTATTGTCAGGTGTAAAATTAGAGAATAGGCACGCAAAGAATAGAGATCGTAGCGTTGGTTTTTTTATCCACACAGGGAACACATTGAGAGTTTTATGCTGTAAGAAATTAAGCATTTCGCATTGTGTCCAAAAAGACAAATTTTATTTCGTTGTAGAGGTTGCTAACATAGTTTTGACATACTATATTTGAATGCTATATAAAATTTCAACTGTTTTTGTTTTAAATGATTATTTATTAATTTATTTCTGTTATTTCTTTAACCCAAAACTGCCTTTGAAACTTGTGAAAATGTTTTTCAATGTTCCTGGATATCAATTTTACCAAGGGTTTTCGGATTTTTTCATTGCTGTCATTGGGAAATATAGTGTCAAAATATTACCTTCTAAGTAAACACTGAAAACTTGATCGTCCAATGTTGGTTCTGTTTTAGCAAAGACACTTTAAGTTAAAAATTCACAAAAAAACTTTCTGGTAGTAACAATAAAAAAGATTTGAACTACAAAATAACATTTCCAAATAAAGTTATCATTTCCCTCCTAAAATAGCAATTAAACGACGAGCACAACAGGCTACAGAAACTTTGTGTATAATAAAGATAAAAAGAAGCTTTGTGTCAAATTAGGTGAAAATACTCCTAATATGCGAATATATTCCTGGAGTACCAGCTTTAATTTATGTTTTTACCGGCTGTAAACCTCTCTGGAACATGCTAATTTTCCGCATATGTATCATATGTACATTTTGGTTCAGTGGTGCTGATGGCATTTGAAGCAGTCCTCTTTTTCATATAATGACATCGGGGTTTTATATAATTTGCTATGTGGTATGGGTTTTTCTCATTGTTGAAGTGGTAATAGGCATTTTATGTAACTTTCATAACATTTGGTTGAGGCAAATAAAGTTAGAGCGCATAGACGACAAACTTAACATTTTTTCCATTTATAAATGGGCTTGAACAAAGAAAGTGATGCCAGCCAAATTTAAACTTGATCTCAGTTTGGTGGTAATTAGCATTGTGTATAAGTTTCATAGTATTTGTTTGAAGCAAAATAAAGTTAAATTGCGGAAACTTCCAAGTTGTAAATTTTCCCATGAATACGTACGGACGTACAGACGGACAAGCGTTAAAATTAATGCCCCCTCCGCTGTAGCTGAGATTATTCCGGCGGCACGTCTGTCTGTGTATACCTTCGTATAGAAATATGCCATTTATAAAAATGCATAAGTTTGAAAAAAGTTTGTGTGTGGAAAAGGGGGAGGCAAACTTCTGAAATTGACAAGAAAAAAAACCTATTTTCTATGTAGTGTAATAATCTTAAATTAAGTGATTGTTCTCTTTCATTTTCATTTTTTAGTTTCAATTTTTGTCTTAAAATGGGAGGGGCCATAGTTTTGTCCCCTTTTGCCCCTGGCTCCGATACGTACACTGTTATTATGACATATTTTTGTAATAGCCATTTCGAATACCGGTATGAAAATGAGACTGTTCTATGACGACTTTTATTTATTGAAGGCACTAATTTATAAAATACAAAATTATTGTATTTATTGGCTCTTAGTAATGTTCAAGAGCGTATTTGAATAAAATTTCAAAGAATTAAATTTACTACAATACAAACCATTCTTAGCTCTATTTTAGAACATGTAATTTAAACTTGTTGAAACGAAGTTAGTTTAAAAGTCAAAGTAAGCTTTAAGAATTCCTTCTTTTATTTTAGATTTATTATGCATGTCTCCATACATAGTATGCGACGCGTTACAGTTTATAACTAAGTGTTTTGATATATGAATTTGATACGGTGCATTTGTTATGGATATATTTCAGACTCCATTTATGAAATAAAATCTATAGAGCAGAGAATTTTGATTTTTTTTGTGTATCAATTTAAAATGTAGATTCAAATATTTTTCACTTCAAACGATAAAGTAAAACTTCTTCAAAACTTATATATAATGTAAAGTTCGGCGTTCGTAAAAAAAAAAAGCCATACGTATTTCATTGAATCTCGATATTTATCATGTTTATAATTTTTCTAACAATGACGTTCTAACTCCATAAACCTGGAAATGTCATGGCAGATCACAATTGTAATATATAAATATAGGTACCATATATTAGTTAATATTATATAAAAATGGGTACATTGTTTTAGACAAACATAGCACACCCCTACCAAAAAAAATCGAGGTTAACCCCTCCACCCAGATTTAAATTGATAATTCCAAGATAAAAGTTGGAAATAGCAAGATTAAAGTCGACAATTTGAAAAAAATAAATAAATAAAAAAGGATGACCCTAATACGCTTTAGTAATGAATGGAATTACACAAGTAAATGCCAAAAGTATCATCTTTCATCAATCATAGACCGTAACTCCCAAATAACATAAAGAAAAATCGTCAAAAACGTAACACAAATTTTGTTGATATAACAACATAAAATTATCAGAATTTAATGAACGATACACAAAATCTGTCTTTTGTATATACATATTTTAATAACTAGATTCTTCCGTTGGAAATCTAGGTTATTATAAGAGATTTGTTGTTGTTTGCTTAACCTCCAGTGGTAAATATTTCATGCATATTTAAACTTTACGAAAAAGCGATGATTTCAATGTTTCCATTGTGAACGTTCCATTTCAGTGAAGCGACTTTCCAGCTGTAGTATTTTATGGCTCGGGTTTCCTTTCCTTTTTTTCTTGATAGATGGTTTCTACTTGCAAGGACGCTGTGTTACCAAGGGTTTCAAATGGTAAAGTTGGCTGTATCCCATTGACGGTGTAACGGACCCTTTGCCTTGTTTCAATGGGTTTGTGTTCTTAAAATGGCTTTCAGTAGTATATTAAAGTGTAAAGTGCGATTTTTTTTGGCTTTCGTAAACGCGGGGAATCATGATAGTTTAATGTAGGATTTTTGAGTTTGAAATTTTGAATTTTGAATTTTGAATTTTGAATTTTGAATTTTGAATGATCCTTCTCGGCTTTTGTAATATTTCATTAAGAATACATAATACAGTGATATTCTAAAAGAATTTCCAATGTTCAAGTTCGTTGTATTATTAAACAATCAAACGATTTTTCTTCTCTTTCCTGTCTTATTTAATTTTTCTGCTGTCATGCCATTGTGTGGCTTTGTTTTCTATAGCTGATGCTTTATTATTTATATTTTTGCTGTAATAATATGTGGGTATTGTATATGCAATTAGAGAACTTAATATAACTTAAAGTTGTAATAACTTGTGTCCAATCTTATTGCTCGATTATACGAAAAGAGCATCAGACGTATCAAAATTATAAGCCTGGAACTTGTGATAACTATTTACACCACTGGGTCGATGCCACTGCTGGTGGACGTTTCTTCCCCGTGGGTATCACCAGCTCAGTATATCAATTATATGGTCATGGTTTTTTTTTTTTTTATAAATTACATGTTCTCAAAAGTAAGAACTAATCAAAATACTAAGGATTTTCGTATCCCAGGCATAGATTACCTTAGCCGTATTAAGCACAACTTTTTGGAATTTTGGAATTTTGGGTTTTCAATGCTCTTTAACTTACTACTTGATTGGCTTACAACTATTTTGATCTGAGCGTCATTGATGAGTTTTATGTAGTGGAAACGTGCGTCTGGCGTATCAAAATTATGAGCCTAGAACCTTTGATAACTATTTCAATAAAATATAAATAAATTAAGTTAACAGTTTTTAAACTCTACTTTTGGTTTCTACTTGAGACAGTTGTCTCATTGGCATTCATGGGTTACCCCCTAATTTAATGGATTAGAATAACATAACATACGTACGTTGAAACCACAAACAACATTGCTGAACTGAATAGAAATGAACGAAACACTGTGATTACAACAAATTCGATGTATAGTGTCGTTTCCGATGTGAAGAACGATAAAATGTGAAGCACTATTCCTAATAAACTGACAGTGGTTAATGGCAGAATGTTTGGCAAAAGCGCTCTTTGCTTAATAACTTTTCTATCTGAAATAAAGAAATAATTTTATCAATGTATTTATGTTATTCAATTCAATAAGACAGACACAGAATTGAATAATCGGTTGATGAAGAGGAGCAAGAGATGATGTTAACTGGAAAAAACGTCGACTAATGAAAGCTTAATTAAATAATTAAATCTACATTGAATTTTGAATAGAATACAGCATAGCTTATCAGTTCACCATTGTTAACCATAAAACTTTTTTAAGGATTTTTATTTGGTAGTTGTTACACATAAAATAACAGTTTTAATTTATGATCTGTACTATATTGTACGTGTTATATCTGTTTTACATAACCAGTATTGTTGATTACAAATTGTATCTGTAAACGTATATATAAGACATAAATGTATACCTTTGAATAGCTTCCTTTGCGATTCCGCCATAATCCCTGGCAGGAATGCTGTCACTACACCACTGAACATAATATAGGATAAGACATTGGTGAAATAACTCACTGAAATAAAGAAATAAAAGTTCAAGAACCACACTGTATATTAAAAGTTGATTCCATTGTCACATATCTAAAAAGACATTGTTGTCTCGATGGCAAACTCGAACCTAACAAAAAAGGAGGGGGGTTTGTACCAGATGTTGACAGATCCTGTTCAACATGTATATATTTATATATATAATTCGCTAAAACATTAGCCCAACATCGTAAGATCTGTAAATTTGCGGAAGCAAACTTTTTGTTCTTCCACGGCCGGGATTCGAACTCATGCTACTGAGATATCGTGGCACCAAATCGCCTTGAACTTTGACGCGCTCTAGACAACTCGACCACCTAGGCTCTACAAATAATAAATCTTTCGGTGGCCGTTGAACACTTTTTTAATACTTTTTATTCTGGATTACAAAAAATATGACCAGAAAAACCTTAAATGATCGTCGAATCACCCAAAAGTTTTGAAGTTACACATAGGAAGTAGTGCTCATTAGGAATCCTTGTGTAGTTTATTATGACCTGTGCATTTGGCTAAGATGTCAATGAACAATTGTATGAAATATTTAATCGCCGAAATATCTTAAGACAAGTAGTTTTCCCAAATGGCAAAAGTTGTAGGAATATTGTTTGTCATCAATACGTAGTACAACTACGTCAGTAGTCTTTTATATAATAAGTTCAACTGTTCATGCTGTTGGCGGCAAGTTCAAATTAGAAAACGAAATTTTCGTATCTTTTCCATTTGGAGGCAGTGGTTCAAATTAGCAGTGGTCCGAGGTCCGCGACCTTCCACTTTTGCAAGCGGAATTTCGACTTGGTTTCTAGCTACGCCCGACGAAGTAGCCTTCCACTTGAAAGAAAATACGAAATTACTTTGCAAACCTTTTCACCAAAGTCTCCAAATAAACGATCTAAAAACTTATTTTTGTCATTTTTATTCATGACAGCGATGTTCATTTTGTTCAACCGCTATCTATAATAAAGAAAATCGTCGACAAATAATGTGTAAATTCGAGTAAAATCGTATCTGATTGACAAAAACAAAAACCATTGTAAACACAACAACAATGGCTGCCACGAAGACAAAATTTACAATATCGGATCCGATTCCGGAAGCGTATAGGGGAATTCTGGGTGTAGGCGATCAACTACAAAAAAAAATCCAGGCAGGTGACAAAATACATCTATGAATGGTAAATGAATATAAACACCAGAATTGATAACCGAAAGATATATGTAAAAGAAAGAAAAAGCAGAAAATATTTTATACTGAAACTCAAACTTACTTTTTGACAAATTTTAATGTCAAAATCCAATACAATATGACAGCTTTGAATAGTATATCTAACAATATATATGTTCATGTTCACAGTGTAAATTTTCTTTATCAGTAATAAATGATGATTACGCATGTGAGATGCTTTTAAAGTGTTAACATATTACTGCAATTTTGAACGGGTATTTTTTTCAATTTTGAAGGGTTAATTAAAGTAGCCGGAAGTTTCTAACTTTATTTTCACAAATAATGCAACTATATTATACAATACCTGAATGTAAGCAAATCATATGATATATAGGTGCGTCCTTTGGGCCACTCTACCCCCTCCTGCTTGATAACTTGGAAACGGCCAAGATCCCCACCCCTAAACCATATAATCAAGTAAAGGACACTATAATAAATCAAATAAATATAGGGGAAGTCCCTGGAGTCACCCCACCCTCTCCTGCTTGGAAATGGTCGAGATCCCCACCGCTTAACCATATATATTCATGTTTGTAACAATATGAAAAATAAAATGTAAAATAGGGAGAGTCAATGGGGGTCACCCCACCCCTCCTGTTTTAGAATTTAAAAACGGTAGAGATACCCACCCCTTAACCATATATATTCATGTATGGGACAGTATAACAAATCAGATGAAATATAAACGGAGTCCCTTGGATCCCCCCACTCCCTCCTGTTTAAGAATTTAAAAACCGTTGAGATCCCCACCTCTTAACCATATATATTCATGTATGGGACAATGTAACAATTCATTTGAAATATAGCGGGAGTCCCTATGGTCACCGTACACCTCTTTTTTGAGATCTTGGAAATGGTCAAGATCCTCACCCCTCAACCATATATACTCATGTATGGGACAATATAACAAATGAAATGAAATATAGGGGAAGTCCCTGTGGTTACCCCACCCCTCCTGTATGAAAACTTGGAAACGGTCCAGATCCCCACACCAAAATAATATATATTCATGTATGGGCCAATATAACTAATTAAATTAAATATAGGGGAATCCCTGGGGTCACCCTACCCCTCCTGTTTGAAAACTTGGAAACCGATGAGATCCCAATCCCTAAACCATATATATTTATGTATGGGACAATATAACAAATCAAATGAAATGTTGGGGAAGTCCCTAGGGTCACCCTACCCTTTCCTGTTTCAGACCTCACCTTTGATCCCAGTAGTAGTGAACATTTGTCTGATTTATGTCTCATAACTTTTGTACTATAGAACCCAAACTCTTTTCAGGGAAACCAGTCCATTCATACTATTACATGTTCGTACTAAGTCAACTTGTACTACTAGCAGTCAACTTAAACCATCGTTAACTACCAAGTACAAGTAGAACAACTACAATCATTGCAAACTTGTACCACTGCAGACTCACCATAAAAAATAAACATTGACATATGCATGGCTTTTGAAACCTTGATATAAACATATGAATTATTTGCCTTAATAATTAATTCATTAGATAAACATAAATGTACTATATATGAATGGTTAATGTTGAAGCAACATTGCCACAGTTTTCATAATATTACGTTTGCCTTGGTTTTTGGTTAACTGCCTCCAGCGCTTACAGCGCTTTGATTTATTTAAGTTTCTTGTGTATATTTCGGAGTTAAGTAGGACGTCCATTATTAACTAGTATACATTTTTGTTTAGTGGTTAGCTGAAGCACACCTACGGGTGCGGGAGTTTCTAGCTGCATTGAAGACCCCTTGGTGGCTTCCGGCTGTTTTCTGCTTTTTGGTCGGGTGGATGTCTCTTTGACCCATTTTCGTCCTCATTTTTATGATAAAGAAAACAACTTACCTTGGTCGGGAACTGCATTCTGTAGTCTGCTATTAATTGTTCCAATGTAGTACAGGAAATTCAACATGAAAACTACCATTATGAATAGAAAAGAAATAGTTGGAAGGCAACATAAACTGTCTTTCAAAGAGGGACCATTCTGCACAGTATCAATCTCTGAGTTTTCATTGTATGTCCTTTCAAACGAGCCATCTAGCCCTAAAATGACAAATATGAACTATATGAAATAGAAAATATAAGGAGAATGCAAGACAAGTATAGAAAGTACTGTTGCAAATTGTTTATTTTTTTTTTTAGTTTTGAGCTTTCCTTGTTTAAAAAGATAAATCTAGAAAAGCGTTTCGGACAAACTTTATATAAGGTCACGGTGTTAATTTTTCATTTCACATCTTTTACAAATGTTAGGGTTTATCTACTGAACTTACATGTTCAAATGGTCTAAGTTTTGTTTGTGTCTTATGGTCAGACAAGAGACATTTCATTTGTAAAATGATAAGCTATTGTATAAGGACTCATACACATATTACCTGTAACGAGAGTTACAAGGCGGATGTGCTGGAGCAAGCAATGCTTTCATTCTGGTGTAACTGTGTTCACCCAATTATTTGTGGTATGTTCTGAATCTCAATCGTTCATTTCTGTGTTGGTCTTTTCGTATTTTTCTTTCTATCATTGTTTTAAGTGTTTTTATTTGACCTCATTTCTCCTACTTCCCTAACTGTAATTTTACTCCTTTAAAAAACTTTTTTGAATATTTTTCCATTGACACAAACAGAATTTATCCATATACTAGGTGGGTTTACTAAAGCTATCTGTACAGTAATTTGTAGGTACAAGACACATGCATTCTTTATATATATTAAAAGATATATATGATTGAACGCATTTTATGGATATAAATGCAGTAGTGAAGCTGAGAGTAAGAAGTTATGAGGACCTTTCGCTGCCCCTTTCAAGACAATATTATGATGTTTATAGTTTTTTTGTTTTTTTTTAAATATATTGTATTACCTTTTTCTTTTTCCAAGAACATTCCTGTATTATTCGAATTTATTTTAACAATTGTTTCTGATTTCTGTTCATCTGTCGATTTTATGTCAAATTTTCGATGCAACAGAAGACTACTTCCAGCGACGATGATATGTAATATGACAAACCCAATAAATGGATATCTATATGGAACACCATAGTCATGGAAAACCTGGAGGAGAAAAAAGTTATTTCTACTCCTATGATGAACATTTATTTTAGCTAAGATATGTTCTTAGTGTTTTGTTTGCTTTCGCAAAATAAGAAATCACAAATTGGTTGCAAACGAAAAAACTTTAATTTGGTGCACCAGTCGAGCTTTTCTTAGTTTACCTTCAATACAAGAGGAACGCTCATATAAGAAAATATCAGAACCTCAGTTTTTAATAATTTGGTAATGAATAAAAGCGTAGAAAAGACTTATGTAATCAGATTTTGAATTTCAGATAATTTCAGAAAAATTCTAAGAAAAAAATATTTCCTAGTGATTGACAGGTTAATATGAATACACTGACGGTCTTTCCTGTATTAAAACAAAAAATGCTACATGTATTACATCAATACTATGATATTAAAGTCCTTTCTCATGATATTCACTTACTTTTATTATCCGAAATGTTATAACCGAGGAATCATAAGCACCACTAAGAATAGCAATATATAACCCAGAACCAATGGTTAAAAGGGAACTTATCTGTAAAAACAAATTATATAAGTTTGATTACCTAATAGATGCTAAACAATCAATACCTCAAATTTAATAATGCTTGAAAAGATATGTATGTTTTAAGAATGGAGCAAGCTTTAACTGACATCAATAAACGACCTGAACAATTATTAGTACATTGTACTTTGAATTATTTATAATCCTATTACAGGCGTCACAATGTCCAAAACTTGATACTAGATTGACACACAGTTAAGGAAAATTAATGTTTAAACGTGGGTTGGATAGGAATACGATGTCGACAAAGACAGCTGAATTTGAGTAGCTCAAGCGTTTTACATGTGTCATGGTAAAAGGGCATTTAAAAAGCTAGTCTCAGATCATTTCCCTCAGATAGTTATGCGCAATTCTACAGAACAGAGGCATGTAACTCCCAAAGCTTTAATTTCAATTATTTACAGTTCGGTTCCTGCAGAATGATTAGTGACTATTATCAAATCCTGTCCTTGCACATGTTTTGCTTTCTTCAGTTTTGCTCTAAATCCCACCTCCCTTATCATCTATAATTTCTGCGATACCATCAAAGCCAGATTTGTTAATGAGGTGGTCCATTGCCTTACTACAAATGATGAGTTTGCCGCCATTGCTGAACAGTTTAAAAAGAAATGAATATTCCATACTGTTGTTGTGACAAGATCTCCATGAACAGTGTATGATACAACAACATGAAGACCCTACTTGGAGATTGATCGGCCATGTTCTAAGAAGTATAGTTGAGGACTTGACTAGATTTGTCCTAAGATGGACACATGAGGGGAAAAGAAAACATGGACGCCCAAAAAAAATTGGAGAAGAACGGTTGAAGCTGAAATGAAAGAACTCGAAATCAGCTGGGGCGAAATTGAAAAGAAAACACATAACAGACATGTGTGGAAAGGTCTAGTCCTTGCCTCATGTGTCACATAAAAGGACTATGTAGGTAGGTAGATAACGTTGTGGTGATATGAATTGCTTGCATTTGACAGTCTACTGTCTCTGTGTTCAGAAGCTACAAGGGTTTCTTCTCCATGTTTTCATGACCCAATTCGACGCAGGCTACAAGTTGACTTAATATCGGCTCTATGTTCCAGGAAACGATGCCATTATCTTCAATGGTTCAGAACTGATGAAAGCCATTGAAATATTGAACCACATATTCGATTTGCCTGGAGAAAAGTCTTTACTTGAAGATGGCATTACTGTCACACAATACATACTAGGGGACATAGCTTTTGTAATCAATAGGCACCTGATCAACCATCTCTATGAGAAACCTCCATCAGCAGTCACATTGACACAGTGGGTGTAAATAAACCCATCAAATATACTAGGCTTATAATTGTGTAAGCTTGGCAAGCGTGCGTTTCGTGCAAAGATGAACCAACAGTGACGCTCAAATAAAAAGGTGAAAAGATCAAATAAATTAAGAAGTTAAAGGAAATTGACCACCCAAATTTTTAATGGTTTTGCCAAATACAGCTTCAGTTTTCTCTATTCCTGGGGGTAAAATCTTTTGTTTTCCAACAAGTAGTAATATTACCAAGTAAGGAATATGATAGTTGTTTTCCATTTGTTTGATGTGTTTGAGTTTTGATTCAGTCATTTAATAAATGATTTTCAGTTTTAAATTTTCCTATGAGTATTTTTTTACTTTTTTCTTTTTATAAATACGACCATATCAATAATAATTGACCAGAGATAACAGGCTTAATATATCATTCAATAAGTAAAGGTATTTTCTCATGATAATATACAAAATTGCTGATTGAAAAATAGGAGCAATGTTAGACTTTTCCTTTGTGATCAATATTATTCTATCAAAACATTTGTATTCAACCTTGATAAAAGTATACAGCTTATCGCTATTCACTCCTCTCCGGGAAAAGTTACTTAGACAACTTCATGTTAAGGTCAGATGGAGCAAAACAAAGGTCATCAGCTATGTGCTACGGGAGGGAAAAGTTGAAAATAGAAAATGATTTGTTCGATGTACTTACGATGGTAAAGACATTTCCCTTTGAAAAGTTTTATTCACAATATATTATTTGAACATGGCTTCAGATAGCTTCAACTGGTTTGAAAAGTTTAATAATTTTAGAACTCACCCGGATAGCAATAAATAGCGAAAAGGTGTATAAAGAACGAATTCTCTACCTTTAGATTTATTGTCATCAAGCATATTCCGCCAACTCCAACACATACAATACCGGGTACAATCAGAAGTGGCATGTCTGTAATTAAAATTTTATTTATTATACAACTTTATTTTAACATAACATTTAAGCAGACCTATTTTTATGTTCTTTTTGGTGATACACCTCTTCAACCGTTTTGGTTATTATGAATCCTTGGCTTTCATCAATTTCATTCGGCTTTCAGCGTCCCTAGTGAGATGAATCTGGAAAAGCAGGGAAAGCGGTACGGACCCGGTGGCATAGATGTCAATAGCCAGATTTTACACAACTTTTTAAATTTTTAGTTTTCATTGGCCATTGTTTTCAAAGTCGGCGGGACTGTTTAGCTTGGTAGGGATAATTCTAGCTTTGAAAACAATTTTTAAATTATTATTTTGGGTGGGGCTATACCATGTTTGTTTTACTTTGTTGCTTTTCAATGTACAATATTATCCGATTTCCAGCTGAACAAATTGGTTTTATTAAACAAATACCTCTTGGTAATAGTATATATAAACTGCCAGGGGAGAGAACCTACAGTCAATTCAAAGTAATATATAGAGAATAATACATGGCAAAATCCGTATCATATGTCGTATCATCCCGAGACATCAATATCAGCCCAAGGGCCTTTAGGCCCGAGGGATGATATTGGTCGAGGGTGATACGGCATGTGATACGGATTTTGCCATGTATTATACACTTTATCATATATTTCAACAGAAGAGAATTATATTATATGAACTGTTTTCTGATCCATAGCACTGGGTTCTGTACCTTCAGTTCTACTTTTGTCTTGTTTCAAAGGCCTTAAAAGAACTGCTCAATTACTTATCCGAATCACCTGGGTTACCTTACAATTTGCGTGCTGTTGTTTTAAAAATATTTTGTTTATTATTGTATTAATTTTTGTGTTTTGTATTTTTCATAGTTGCATTTTAGTGTGCCAAAAAATATGAAAACTTGACGTTCGTGACGTCACATTCAATATGAAAACTCGACGTTCGTGACGTCACATACCAAACAATGACGTCATTCAAAAAATTTACCTATTTTGAGGAAAATTTTTCTTAAGCAAAAAAAAAACCAAAACTGACTTTATGTAAAAAAAAGAAAAAAAAAAAAAAAAAAGTAGGGGTGTGATAAAGGGTAGGGGTGTGATAAAGGGTATGCGATAAAGGGTAGGGGTGTGATAAAGGGTATGCGATAAAGGGTGCGCATCAAAGTTGCGCGATATTGATTAAACAGCAGGCTATTTATCACATATGCAAAACTACTGTATTTACTACTAAACATATGATAAATATTGATATTCAGTACATTTTCAATCCCATATCTAATTGTATTCAACTCACCTGGATTTACAAAACCAAGAAATAAGCAACCAGAGCATATTATTATTCTGAAAAACAAAAATGACAAAAATGGAATACAACTGTGATAAAAAGAGGTTGATATTTAATTTGGAATTTAAAAACAGAACTGGCTTCTGTAAACTTTAAATCCTTTGTCACTAATTTTCTTTTAATCTAAGATTTGGTTCCATACCAAATGCAATCAAATATATATTTCATGTTTACAATGATCACACTGACAAGTAGAAAAAAAAAAAAATCAAACAAACAAACAAAACGGTCAGTTGAAAAGGAAAAATTCACAAAAAACAACTTATAAAACTAACAACCCAGCAAAACAGATCCTACAAACTACCGAGGATGATCTTCAAAAATGTTCCAACATGTAAGCATGTCCTGCTCCTTATGTATCACCTGGCGTGTTATTTATGAAAGTACAAACCAAGAGATACGTCGTACGGTGATATCACATTTGATATTAAGATGCCAGGATTGCGGATACTTTTGGAACATGATGGATATAAAAATATTGCTTCATATAGCAAACGTATCATTTTTCAAATATCATATTTGTGTCAGATATATAACATAAATGAGTGTTTGCTTTGTTGAAATAAAATATTTTCAAGTTACAGATAAATAAATGGTATAACCATTACGCAAATAGTAAATTAAGGTGAGGGAAAACGTTAATCGTTTCTGGAGTCTGTCAGTAATGTTAGTACGTTTCGTTTAAATGGTGAGAACGAAGGAATGTTCATTTCAAATTCTTATACATCTTATCTATAAGCATTTCAGTTGGAAACAAAATGAAAAAAAATCCCGACCAAACCGATATATTTACAATTACAGAAATGTAAATCAGGTTCTCGCGTTTTCTAAAATTAAATGAGAAAAGTAAAATGTACCATGTTATACCATTTCGACTATAGTGTTTGAAAGTCCTTTTGGTATTTTTTGGTAACCCTTAATACATAGTGACCAGAATAGTAGTATACCTGAAATGTTCAAATGCTTTATTAGGTGTGTCTGCAGCAATGTATGAAAGCATTTTTTCCCGATTGACTCAGATACTTCATGGTATTAATATAAAAGTTAAACCAGGTGTTACAGTCACTTCCTCAAACGCAAAAAAGAAAAATTAAACAGATGCTTACACAAACGTGTATATATCCATCTTCCGTTCCAAACAAGGATGTATTTTGAAATGAACGTGTATTTACACGTCTAGTCTGGCACCATCAAAAGGACAACCCTCAACAGAAGATGTTGTCAGGGCTTTTGCATATCAATAGTTTACTAGTATATTATTTCCCCTCATCTTTATCGTAAATTGCGACCGTTTTAGACAGGACGTACGCGCATATCGATACTCCCCTACCTTTTGTAGTGAAAGCCTGCATTAAACCATTAAGATTTGGTTATTTTCTTTTGTGGAATGCATGCGCTGCGGGAAACAGATATTCTATAATGGTCAACTAACAATCCTATTAAGTTTCAAGTAAATCAAATTTAAGTTATGGTTTAATATGTACAAACACTAAATTTAAGAACTTACCAATGATTATGTAAAATTTTGAGGAAACCAGTTTTTGGCATACTGGGGTTAACGTGCGATGTATGAAAAGTAGTATTTATCCCTGGAACACACAAAGCAATATATCGAACGGAACTATATTGCACCAATATTACACGTATGTCTAATGTTTTCAAATCAATTTATTTCAAACCAGATGCAATACAGATAAGAGGCATATTATGAATATATACATATATATCATGGGTACTCTTGATTTTTTTTTAATATCTGTTGCGTATTTTATTTTTTCCAGAATTAGACAATTCATATACATTCTTTGTTGACAATAATTGAACTAGTTTAACAGCTAGTTAAAATAAAAACTAACGTACGAATTGGTTTTAGCTAATTGAGTAATCGTTCGAAGTATTGACAGATGGACGGACAATGGTACACAATTGAACATCACGTCATCTACGGGTGTATAAAAACGAAACTAATTCTTTGCTTTTTAACCACGTATATTATTTGGTCTTTTTAATATTTTCGCGAATGTGTCTTTGGCAGACGCAACTAGCATCTGTCGAACTTAATTATATACAAGGTGTCTTTGATGAGTTGATGAATTTCAAAGTCTTATATTTTATATATGATAGTTTCACTTACAGTAAAGAAAATCACAATAATCATGTACTGATGGCATTTAAACCACAAGAATGATAGCTTAGTCTGGATTGTG
Organism: Mytilus edulis; assembly: GCF_963676685.1. NCBI lineage: Eukaryota > Metazoa > Mollusca > Bivalvia > Mytilida > Mytilidae > Mytilus > Mytilus edulis. The sequence continues at coordinate 23,054,446 of NC_092345.1, forward strand.
ATAGTCTTGATATTAAGAGGCGATATCTACAAAAGTCATGTTATGAGTTGAAGAATAAAATTCCGGGTAAATTTGGTTCTTTTTAGGTATCCATGAAATATAAAGAATACTTATGAACGCAATTGTATTCAAACAACTCTATTTTGTCGTTATTATGAGCCGGGCTCATTAATTAAGAAGAAATATGTACATGTAACATGCGTTCACCTTTAAACCTCTTTGAAATAGTTCTGCAAATGCGTAATTTATTAGAAATTATCAATTTCACTTCTAAATTCCCATTGAATTTTAAAATAGCTTTTGCTTGACTCTTTTTTTCTGATGATGAATATATCGTATGTAAATCGGTAAGGATTGCTATAAATTGACCAGACACAGAAGAAGAATTATATGAAATGTATATATATTTTTAAAGTAATCGACTAAAACCCAATTGATAGATCAATAAATAATAGATCAATGTGTAAAATGGTAGGTTTAATGTATGCCAATTTTGGCAGTTTCTTATGGTAATCTGTGTGATTTTGTTTTGTCATTTCTACGTCTTATTTTGTTATGATTGTATCGTTTGTTGATCCTTTCGGCAAACCATGTTTGTGTATAAGTTACATTTAATGTTCCACGTTAATCTTACGACTAAACGTTACAACTTTCATTTGTTGGGCTTTAAACGTGATTAATTACCGATTACATTGTTTCGATCTTTCTTTTAATCGTTGTCTTGGTAGATCTGGCTAAAAACGTTATACTTTTCTTTTTTTAGCTACATGTGTGTAAGTTGACAGTCTAGCTTAACATTATGTTATTTTTGCAAACACATTCATTATTTATTCAATCGAAATAGGATGTGGACACCTGTACATGTGTTAGGTACAATGAAGATGGCCACGTGATAAAGAATTATTTTGTCGGGCCGATAATATAGGTATAACAGTAATACTGAACTCCTAATCAATTTATAAAGGAGAAGTACTTAATACAAACAGACAGAATCAAATGTTGTCAACCAACAGAACGAATTGAAAACAACTGTCATATTCATGATTTGGTACATTGAATTTTTTTTAAACTTACTTTTGGATAAAAAAAAAAAAGAAAGCAATTATCGTGAATAGAATGTTATGGACGCAACCATTTAATATCAGATTATTTTTTATAAATATTTTTTAAACATTATAAGGTATTGGATGAATGTGCATTCAGAATTGTTTTTTTTTCATCTGCTAGACCAGAATAATTTGTTTTACCCCCCAAACCCTGGAAATTAAATGGTCGTTTTCTAAGAATTATACCAAAATTCATTTCATTCGAATTAATATTTTCAATATTTGTGAAAAAGTTGTCAACCTATATTAGTGATAAGCGTCACGGTAGATAATGCATCATTTCACCAAATGATGAGTTGATTCGTTATTATTAATCGTTGGATTTGTTAGTATTCCGAAACCTGTAAAGAATCTTGAAGCGTAACATTTCTCTACAAAAATACCGACGCATTAGGTTGGCTGGATTTCCTTATTTTGTATTCGCTGATGAAAATTTAATGACCAACCATAATTCAACTTGTTTAAACTTTGTTTTCACGGGTATCATTCGGTTTAACGAGAGAAATAGTCGTGAAAGAATATCTAACGGCGGTCAAGTATTGAGAGACGATCGTGAAAGCTCTGGTAACGAATCGTGAATGACATTTAATGAAAATTCTAGGTCAGAATCTTTGAAAAAATCGCTTAATTTTCAAAACGAGGAACAAATCAGAACAAAAAATATGTCTGTCAAAATGGTTTAACTTCCTCAACATAACTGTGAAATAAGATAGAGAAAATATGCAGTACTTTATGAAAAAACACAAAAGGCGCAATGCATGTCTATGAAATTAATTACAAATAACACGCTTTTTGTACCTATAATGGTCATATTTCAGTTTATCGTGATATATTTGAAATTAAATCTTTGGTGTATCTGATAGTACAGTAAAATTAAGGTATGTTCTTCTCTTAAAAGCATTAATTTGTATATGAGAACCTTGAATTTGTTGACTATCAATCAAACTTGATCGTGAAAGATCAGGCAACGCATTATTTTGATCGTGAAAGATAATACGTGGCCAGACTTATTACTAGTAATCAGAAATCAGTATTTCTTTTACCATTTGATAAACCTGCAACTGGTTGAAGCCTGTTACTATTTTGATAAGGATGAATATTAAAACTATTTTTTTTATTCAACCCTTTACCTCGAAAGTTATTAAAACAACAACTAAAAACGTCTCTAAATAAGTTTGAAAGATTCAGCTCTGAGAATCAGTCAAGTGTAATTCAGGCAGATTGACACTATTTAGCAAATAATATATATATGCAACGTTTAAACCAAAATGATATCCATCAAACAAAAAAATACAGCATCTTTCATGAGTAATTTGAGATTGAACGATAACCAACATTTTGTGCAACAGTACTTTCTTAAGTTCTGTATATACAACGCAGATGTGGATTGATTTAACTATATACTACAGACTATAGAATACCAGAGCGCAAATGCTGTAATGTCTCGTCTGCTTTTCTTATGATAGTTAATTTTTGGAACGTCTGTAATATCAAGGGTTTTACTAGAAGTGTCAAATGCGCTTAATGCACTTAATATATTTTTGTCCATCTGATGAGTTAAGCCTTTTCAATTGATTTTTAAAGTTCGTTCTTATGGTGTACTGTTATACCACTGTCTCAGGTTACGGGGAGGGTTGGGATCTCGCTAACATGTCTAATCCCGCCACGTTATTTATGTATGTGCCTGTCCAAAGTCAGGAGCGTGTAATTCAGTGGTTGTCGTTTGTTGATGTGTTACATATTTGTTTTTCGTTTATTGTTTTATACAAATAAGGCCGTTAGTTTTCTCGTTTGAATTGTTTTACATTGTCATATCGGGTCCTTTTATAGCTGACTATGCGGTATTGGCTTTGCTCATTGTTGAAGGCCGTACGGTGACCTATAGTTGTTAATGTCTGTGTCATTTTGGTCTCTTGTGGATAGTTGTCTCTTTGGCAATCATACCACATCTTCTTTTTTTTTAATTATGATTGTCAATGATTCAAAAAAAGAGTGCAAGGTCAGATGAACCATGACATACAGATCTCTACAAATATCCCGTAGACCAAATAAATGTGTTCCGATCCTTACAGTGCCTTAGAAACTGACAAATGTAAAGGTTATGCTTGGCCAATTAATTCGAAACATAAGGTCAAAAGTATATGAACCCTGACCGACAGCCAGCCATAGACATCTTACTATCATTCAATATATCAAATACAATTGACGTCATCATGGTCATATACGAAACATGCAGACAGACATGTACACCATACACGAAATGCCATGGCGCTATAGCATACAGGTTTATATCCAAAAGGCTAGACAACATAAAACGAGCATTGCCGAATGATGCATGAATATGAGTTCGATGTTATTTGAAACCTTGCAGAAGTCGAAAATGTACACAATCATAACAACAGACAGTTATCCTAAAGCTTAACGAATCCGCGATACGGAATTTACCACAAAAATGAATCTTCATCCATGAAAGAAGGCATATTCGGGGTCAGATGAATCCTGTCTGACGGACATGTAGTTTATAGGATCCAATATACAAAATGTGAGTAACCTATAACTCGTGATAAGTGAGTACTTCACATGACAATCAAAAGCTTCATCCTACAATCATCCAACTATTTTACATTTCATTTTCTGAAAATATTAATACTTTGAAAAGCTTAAACCTAGTGAGGATGTTGACCTATATAGCTTATCTCAATACCAATAACAAATATTAATTATGATATAATTGAAGAATAATTTGATTTTTTGTGATTTTACTTTTTACTACAACCAAGTCGATGTCAAATTTCTTCCTAGAAGAAACTTTACTGCTGGTGGATTATTCCCCGAGGACATCATTAACTTGGTAGCTGTATGCATGATGAATACAAAGAACAAACCGGCTGGGACGTCGCCCGGGTTACCAAGGTCCTCTTTTGCTGCACGGAACACTGTAGCATTTGATTTGTGTGTTCCACAGAATATCCTCCGGGATACCCCTGATTTGACTTATGATCAGCCAGAAGGTAATTATTATTTCAAACATTCAGATACCTTTCATAAATTAAAGCCTTGTTGCGTTAATATTTTCGACTGTTTAAAGACACCTGCTACAAGTGAATCAATACCTATCATTTCTTCTTGTAAACATAAAAAAGGAAAAAGGAGCACGTGTAAGACATGTGATATGTTAATCACGACTCCTGATTTTACTAGTAATTAAACATCTAAAACATATCATACTAATTTTTTCGAGCCTCTGGACTGTTCCACGGACAATGTCGTGTACGGAATCGAATGTACTTTGTGTGGACTACTTTATGTTGGTGAAACTCGTCAAACTTTGCGTAAAAGAATGAATCAACACCGGTCTGATAATAAAGATCCTCAATTTAGGGTTCTTTATAACCATTTTAATCAACCGGACCATGATCCTTCTTTATCTATGAAAGTACGCATTATTGAAAAAATTTATCACCACACAAATAGCACTGTACTAAGTACTCCTTTCCACAAAGATAGAGAAAATTTCTGGATAAGGGAGTTAGGGACTGCAATGCCATATGGTTGCAATAATAATATTAAAGGAGTAGAAAATTTGTCAAGTCCTGCCTGCAGTGATGTTAATGTAATGAGTTTATTTAATACTACCTTACGACAACAAAGTAGGCATGGGCAAAAACATTACCATCCGCCTAATGTAAAAAAGTTTTTTAAATCTAGATCACCCTCTGGGAGCTTTGATGACATTCTTTCACATCTTCATCATCCACTAGGGTTACATTACATAAGAACTATTCTCGTTTCACTGCCAGTTAATTTTCTAAAACGTTTGAGAGATTATGCACTTTACAAAGGAGGCACCAATACATTGTCTGCAATATACAGACTAGTCAGTATTATTTGTGATGTAGCTCTTTTCCGTCTTTTCCAACCAGTAAGAATGGAACCTTTACATGAGGAAAAGAGGGAATTCCGTCCTGTTGATTTTGCCAATAGAGGAATTGATGCAATCAATATCTGCAACGTTCTACATCACAAGGAGGTAACATAAAGCATTTCTATTTATTTTCAAAATCAGTCTGTTCCTATTGTATCCTACAGTTACACCAAAACCATTGCACCTAAAATATTTAACTATAAACAAGCATTGCAGGCCCTTGACTTGGAACAATACATAAAAACCGTCCGACATGTGACTGTTCCCACTCGCCTTATAATTACAGCCCCTCTGGTCATGTTATAACTGGGGATCTAAACATAATTCAACATGAAAATCTCCGAAAGGTGATTTCTCATGGTCCTAAGTTTAGAGAAGCCCAACACATCAATTGGAACCATAACTTCAAAATAATTATGGATTCCATTGAGGACTACGCCAGAGCATGGGCTAAGCGAGAAGAAGTTGAACTGGACACTTTGTCAGAATGGGTTAAAACTATCAGATCTCTGATAAAACGTCGCATTCACAAATTGAAAAACTGTGTGAACGATCGACCAAAGTCTGTTTTCAGAGACAAGGAGGCCATGAAATGTCTATCATCTCTTCATGATAAGTATGTTTTTGTTCCTACGGACAAAGCTTCAAATAATATTGTCTTTGTATGTAAATCGTATTACTACGAATGTCTTGTAAAAGAATTGGGTATAAAGGAGCAATCAGGTAATCCCACATACAAAGACATATCATTTGACAAAGATGAGATTTTAGCAAATCATAAGTCTTCATGGCTTCAATAAACATTACATTGAACACCAAATCGGAGGACTTACCTTGTTTGTATTGGATACCAAAGCTTCACAAAATTCCGTACAAACAACGGTATATTGCTGGCTCATCTTCATGTTCCACTAAAGAATTGTCCATTAGATTGACTAAAATTATGTCCACAGTGAAAGAGGGTCTTCAGAAATACTGTGAAACTGTTGACTCGCGAAGTGGTATTAACCATATGTGGATTCTTTAAAATTCTAAAGAACTTCTAGACAATTTTAAATCTAGGTCTTTTTCTGAAATTAGTTCTATCAAAACCTTCGATTTTTCAACCCTGTAGACCACCATTCCCCATAAGAAATTGAAAAATCGCCTTAAAGAAATAATCCACAATGCCTTTCAGCATAAAAATGGTAGCATACGCTATAAATGTATTACTTTGGGATTTCATAAGGCATATTTCCTAAATAGTGACAAACAAAAAGGTAAAACATGCTACGCAGAAGAACAAGTGGTTAGTATGCTGGAGTTTCTTATCGACAACATATTTGTTGAGTTTTGAAATGGACTTTTCAACAAATTGTCGGCATTCCTAAGGGAACAAACTGTGCGCCTCTTCTTACCGACCTCTTCTTATTTTCTTATGAGTCGGAGTTCCTCCAGGCACTTGTCAAAAACAAGAGGATCAAAGAAGCCAGATTATTTAATTTCACTTTCAGATATATTGATGATGTTCTTTATATAAACAATACGAACTTTTCTGATTGGGTTCCATTAATATATCCCCCAGAACTAGAGATTAAAGAAACAACAGACACGGCTTCCTCCGCCTCATTTTTAGACTTATATCTCGAATTTGACTTACACAGTAATCTCAGTGCAGAATCTATGACAAACGAGACGATTTTAATTTTGAAATTATAAATTTCCCCCACCTTAGTTACAATATACCAACTTCACCTGCATATGGGATATATATTTCCCAACTTATTCGATATTCAAGAGCATGCAGCTCCTACTCAGACTTTGTAAAACGTCATCAGTGTCTGAGTAGAAAGTTAATGAACCAGGGGTATGTCAAAGAACGTCTCGTCCTTTTTCTAAAAAAGTTCATCGGAAGGTACCAAGACCTTGTTGATAAACATTCCGTATCAACTTCACAAATAATACACGATGGTCTTGATGTATAGATTCTGCGTACTGATGTTGTTTATCATCTTAACAACGTGTTTCATAGTTCTTTCATTTGTCTTTGTTCTATTATTAATATTACTTTTACTGTTTAATGGTTTTATCTGATATCCGTTTGACGTGGCTCGGTACTTGTACATCTCGTCAATGTGTTTGTATTGTCTTTCAATTTTTGGTGTCGTGCTTTGTATATGCGACTTTTTGTATTTCTTAGGTTCTTATAACGTGACTCTGTACTTTAAAAGATCCCGTCAGTATGATATTGTTCTGGTTTATGTCATTATGATATATTTTTATTATGAATTACTAAATACGTTGAACCATAAACGTCAAAATCATTCAATCGCGTAGTGGAATTTACTATTAGTGGATTCTTACAAATTCTATATATAACTTTTGGACTATTTTCAATTTCGGTCTTTTTCTGAAATTTATTGTTACATACTTTTGATTTTTAACCCATATAACCCTAAATGCTAACATTGCCAATGTAAATTTTAAAATTGTTGTATGCACATTGAACGACAAATTTATGTGACATTTAAAATTTTCTGACGTCAGACACTCAAATCAATGAATGTGTTTGTAGATAGATGTTTTTGTTTTCTCTTAAATTGTTCTTTTAAAATTGTTATACGATGATGACTGATAGTGGAATTAACTATTTGTGGATTCTTATAAATACTACTTATAACTTTTGGACTATTTTCAATCTCGGTCTATTTCTGATATTTATTCTTACATGCCTTTGATTTTTTAACCCTCTATGCTAAAATTGCCTATGAAAATTTTAAAATTGTTTGCATGCACATTGAACGACAAATTTATGTGACGTATAAAATTTTCTGACGTCAGACACACAAATCAATGAATGTGTTTGTAAGTGGATGTTTTTTTTGTGTTCTGTTGGATTGTTCCTTTTAAAATTGTTATACGATGATGACTGATGTACCCATATTTTGACTATTTTATTTATTGTGTCTGTTTAGTTAACGCATCAATGTAAATATTACGGAATTTGATGAGACTTTCATCAAAGTGAGAGGGTTAGCGCTATAAAACCAGGTTTAATCCACCATTTTCTACACTTCTACTTCTACTTCTACTATATAATGACCGCCTTCAACACGTTGAAGTTTACGTCACTTGTACTGCGCATTGCTTTGTGAAGATATATAATAATAATTTTATTTGCAAAAATACACCCATATGGGTCAAGCAAACACAAATACAACATTTAATACAGACAGTGAAGAATTACAAATATAAACATAAAAAAAAAACAAAAAAAAACATAGTAATAAATGGTAATTAATGTAGCCTTTGATGAACATGGACCTCATTTTCGCAATTCTAATGATTGCTTTATAAAGTCACCAATTTCTGTCAAAAGCTCAGATTTAGGATTTAAAAGTTGATTTAGCTTTAAAAGTGGTTGATAATTTGTAAAATCAGGATTTAATTTATTAATCTTTAAAAATAAGAAATCTCTTTAAGTTGAGTTTAGTTTGCAGTATAGTAAAAAATGGTATTCATCATCAATTTTATTACAAAGTTTACATAACCTTTGATCTCTGGGTACATTTTTATATCTTCCCATTTCAACTTCTAGGTTATGGTCACTAACCCTTAATTTAGAAATTAATTGTCTGGTTTTAAAATTTGATTCTTTTAATAAATAATTTTCAATTTTTATCTCAGTTTTTATTTGACCATATAGAAATAATTTCGAACTGTCTGTTATAGAAGAAAGTTTATTCAAGACTTTTTTTGTATAAAATTCATGTGATACCTGTTTAAACTTCATCTTTAAGGAATATTTAATTTTATTGTATGGTTTATCACAAGTTTCAAAATCTTTAGCATTTAATCCAGTCTCTTTAAAAATATTTAGAGCAAATGTATACCAACTATGAAAACCATCATTATGCAGGGACTTATTTAATTCATAGGCTTCTTTTAACAGAGGATTAATATCATTGGTATGAAATCTACAGAAATATAGCATAACTTGTGGTTTAATAAATGAAGCCATAGAAAATCTGCCCAGTTCTGTTTTGGCTGAAATATTACATGCAGTTTTTCTAAGTCCTAGGACAGATTTACAGTATTTATTATGAATCATTTCATAGCAAAATTTATCTTCTAACGACAAAGTATCACAAACAGAACCATGTTGTTCTGAACGTTTCAAAGATTTAAACATGGATAAATAATCTTCCATAAACCATACCTCACTATTATATAATAAAACAGGTCTTATTAAGACATCAAAAAGTTTGCATGATAAATTAACAGGGATGGATTGAAAGTTAGAAAATCTACTTTTTAAAGCAAATAGGACCTTCAATCCCTTTTTTGATAACTCTTGGATAGCATTTTTAAAATTACCCTTATAGTTAATAATGTTTCCTAAAAAATTGTATTCTTTAGTCTCATTTAATTGGATGTTTTTATAGCATACCACAAGGGTGGGAGAAAATTTATTCTGAAACGTCATAACTTTAGTTTTTTTAGTATTAACTGTTAATTGCCAGTCATAGCAGTACTTCTCTAGTTTATTTATTGCATTCTGCAGTCCTATATGTGAACTTGACATTATTACCAAATCGTCTGCAAAACTCAAGCTGGACAATTCAGATTTTTGAAGGACTAAAGGTTTACAAGTATTGTCAAAAATCTGATGTATATCATTAATAAAACAATTAAAAATAGTAGGGCTGAAACTATCCCCTTGCTTAACACCTCTTTCCAATATGAAGGATTTAGAAATTTTATTATCAATTTTAATAGAAGATTCTGTTAAGTTATACATATCACTAATTACCTCATAAAATTTTTTCCCTAGCCCATTTTTTATGAGTTTGTATCGTAACCCATTATGCCACAAAGTGTCAAATGCTCTGCGTAAATCAACAAAGCAGGCAAATATCTTTTCTTTCTTTTTATTAACATATTTTGAAATTAAAGATTTTAATATAAACAAACTATCTGTGGTTCTATGATTGACTCTAAATCCAAACTGTTGATTTGCAAAAATGTTTTCATAATGTAATGTTAGTCTATTATTTAATGCAGAGCTAAAGAGTTTTGCAATACAATTTTGGAGAGATATACCCCTATAATTATTAAGATCAGTACAGTCTCCAGATTTAAAAATTAATATTGTGTATGACTTTCTCCATTGAATCGGATATTTACCTGTTTCTAAAATTAGATTAAAAAGTTTAGTTATGGATTTACATGTAACATAACTGCTATATTTAATGACTTCATTTGCAATTCTATCTGGTCCTGCACTTTTCCCCATTTTTAATTTGTTTATACACTTTTTAACTTCTGTTATAGTGAAAGGTGCATCTGTCAATACATTTTCCTTTAAAATATTTTTATAATCTTTAACATATGCATCTATTTTATCCATAAAAGGTACATTTATATGTTCAGGTTTCCCCTGGGACTGAAAATGTTGACTTAAATTTCCCATATTAATAAGTTTACTTAAGTTTGAAGAACTACTATCATCATTTTTAAGTGAATTTAAATGCTGCCAGTACTGTTTTGGATCAGTTTCTTTCCAATTTAAAAGTTTATCATAAATATTTTTCTTAAATAGATATTTCTTCCTTTTTATCATCTTTTTAAGATTCTTACATTGATAAAAAAAATTATGACGTAGCTGCAAATCAAATGGTTTAGAACGCATTTTATTGCCTAAATCAACCACTGTTTTTTTCAAATCGTTAACTTCATTGTCTGACCATGATTTCTTCTTTTTTATTTTTACTTTTTTGTGTCTTATTATTTTACAGGACGTTTTTGCCAAATTATCAAAAATATTTGTTAGTTGTTCTGAGGCTTTATTGATGCCATTGCTGTTTTCATCAAAAATATTATTTTCAAAAGAGACTATCTTATGTAATACATCACAATCACTAATAGTGTCGATTAATTTGTTTTTAGAAATAGCTTCCCATTTGTAATATATATACAGTGAAATATAACAAATTTGTGATAGTAAACAAAAAATTTTTACATAGTGGTAGTGCATATTTTTAATTTATTATTTTTAAATATTAAGATAAAACTATATACACATGATGAATTTACGGGCTGTAGGTGTAGTTTGAGACGGCTACTTTGAACGACTCTATAGAGTCGCTCATCACAATACTCAGGGGAAGGCTGTTCCATATTTTAATTGTGCGTGGGAAAAATTATTGTTGTCTTATTTGTGTTCGGCAGGATGGAATTTGGTATGAGAGTGTGTGCATGTTCCTGGACTGTCTGAGCGGTTGAATTAATCTGTCTGTTTTTGCGATAGCAATGAGGTGATATGAAATTTTATAGAACATGACCAGACGTGCATCGGTTCTTCTGTGTGCCAGGTCTCTCCATTTTAAATGATCTAGCATGTCACTAACGCTTGAGGTGTTTCTGTGTCGGTTAGTGACATATCTAGCAGCCCTTCTTTGTACTTTTTCTATCTTGTTAATATCCTCAGTAAAGTAAGGGTCCCAATCTGAACAGGCATATTCTAGCGATGGTCTGACTAAAGATTTATATGCCTGTTCCTTTACTGAGGTGGAACTGATGTTAAGATTCCTTCGAAGAAAACCTAGTGTGCTGTTGGCTTTATTACAGATGTTGTTTATGTGACTGTGCCATTTCAAGTCTGATTGAATTGTCACACCTAGGTATTTTGCCTTATCGACATGTTCAAGAATGTGGCCATGTAAAGTGTAATTATATACGAATGGATTTTTATTTCGGCTGATGGACATGACATTACACTTGTCAGGATGGAAAGCCATTTTCCATGTATTTTCCCAAATGCCTAGTGTATTGAGGTCTTTTTGAAGGGTTTCGCAATCACTGTTTGATTTTATTACCAGATATGCAATGGTGTCGTCTGCAAATAGGCGTATGGTGGAATTTAGCCCAGCTGGTATGTCGTTTATGTAAAATAAAAACAGACTTGGGCCCAGAACAGATCCTTGAGGCACTCCGGACTTTACAGGGACATAGCCTGAAGTCTCACCCTCTAGGATTACTGCTTGGGTACGACATGATAAGAAGCCCTGTATCCATGCATTTGTTTTCCCCTGTTTCCCATAGTAATTTAATTTGTGTGTTAACAAGTTATGACTGACTTTATCAAAAGCTTTGGAGAAATCCATTATAAGTACATCTGTTTGTTTTGAGTTTTCCATATTTTTAGTGACATCATCTACAAATTCCAAAAGTTGAGTTTCACAAGATCTGTTTTTTCGAAAGCCGTGTTGTAGGGGATACAGGATGTTATGTTTGTCTGCGTGTGTCATGATTGCGCTAACTACAACATGTTCCATAAGTTTACAACATATGCATGTCAAAGAAATAGGTCTATAATTCTCTGGATTATATTTGGAACCTTTCTTGTAGATGGGTGAAACATGTGCAGTACGCCAGTCAGTAGGGACTTCGCCAGTGTCTAATGATTTTTGATATATAAGGCATAGTATTGGTGAAATTTCATGTGCTAACTCCCTAAGGAGACGTGGCTTAAGTTCGTCTGGTCCACTTGCCTTGGATGGGTTTAAATTTAGAAGAAGTTTTGAGATACCTTGGATGGTGATATTTATGTCGGGCATGGTAGGGTAAGCTGTTTTCTGTTGCATGTATTGATTGCTTTCAAATTCAGTAGCAGTGATTTTGTTTGGTTCTGAGAAAACTGATTGAAACTGCCTGTTGAGTGCATCAGATTTTTGTTTGGTGTCAGTTATAAGTTTCCCATTCTGCTTAAGTGATGTTATTCCACTGTAGTCAGTTTTTTTGCTTTTTAATATAAGACCAAAATTTTTTTATGTTGGAAAATTTATTTTCATCTGGTTTTGGTGTTACAATATTTTCTATGTATTGCCAGTATGATTGTCTGAGTTGTTTTTGTACCTGATGTTTAATTTGCTTATACTTATTTCTCATGTTGTCATTTCCAGACTTTTTCATCTTTTTATAAAGTCTGTCTCTCTTTTTCATTAATTTTCTTGTTTCAAATGTTACCCATGGGTTACTACATTTGAAAATGGCTGTACCAAGTCAGGAATATGACAGTTCTTGTCCATTCGTTTTTGATGCGTTTTGTTATTTGATTTTGCAATGTGATTATGGACTTTCCGCATTGATTTTCCTCTAAGTTCAGTATTTTTGTGATTTTACTTTTTGAACGTCTTCGTAGCATCAGATCTTTCAGGATCCTTTTCACGGTCTTTAAAAATGCGATACGTGATCTTTCACGATCCGAAAAATCATTTTTTGTGTAAATAGTTCTTTATTTACCAAGTTTCAGATTATGTTTATACAAAATAACTATGAGAACCATTTGATTAATTCAAATAGAATGCCCTTATTCGTATTAAAGTTGTTTTTCTAGTCGAATTTGTGAAAAAATCATGTTTGTTTACATTTTTACGTCATTGAAATGTCGAGAAGCAATCTGCCTTTTGTTGTTTTGTAATAACTATGTACTTTTAAAACTGGATATTCTCACATACTGATCATAATGTTGAACCATTTTGACACACAGTTTTATTTTGTCGTAAATTTGTCTGTGTAATTAATTAAATTAGAATATGTATTGACCTTTCATATGTCTTCTCGATTAAATGTCTTTCACGATCCGTTACCTGAACTTTCACGATCGTCTCTCAATACTTGACCGCCGTTAGATATTCTTTCACGATCATTTCTCTCGTTAAACCGAATGACACCCGTGTTATTACTCGTTAAATACTTCAAACGTGTATTAATTCATGTAATTACACCATTTGTAAGAATCCTGGGTTTTGATTGGTTGATAGCCAGTGTATTTTTCACCAATTTACTGTTATAAAATGAATATCGTGCATTTTTTAACGCCGCCGGGGTATTTGCAAAAAGGATATGTCTTTTTTACCCTCTCTGCCGTGGTATTTGCCAAAAAATACTCTATCCGCCTGGACGCTTGTAACGTCACGATCATCAATGCGTTTTTGAACATTAACATTCGGTGTAATTAAACAGATGTAGCATGTTCTTGAAGTGTATTTGCGAAAAATACTAGTTTTGAGAATGAATTTCCCTCGCCTTACGGCTCGCGAAATTTAACATTCTCTCGACTGGTATTTTTCGCAAATAACCCTCCTTAGCATGATATATCTGTTTATAAAACCAGACACAAGTTGATTCCTTTTTCCTTTTTCCTTTTTCGATATTCAAATTTTGAAAATATTACAAGTCCAAACTGAATTTTTTTTTTCCTTCAAAATTTTTTTTCCTCAAATTTTTTCTTCCCCAAAATTTTTTTTCCTCAAATTTTTTTTTCCTCAAAATTTTTTTTCCTCAAAATTTTTTTTCCTCAATTTTTTTTTTCATCAATTTTTATTTCCTCAAAATTTTTTTTCCTCAAAATATTTTTCCTCAAAAAGTTTTTCTTCAAATTTTTTTGTCATTTCCTTATTCGTTTTCTTTTTCCTTTTTCGATTATCATCCTTATTTGATTTCCATTTCCTTATTCGATTTTCATTTCCTTATTCGATTTTCTTTTCCTTATTCGGTTTCTTCTTCCTTTTTCAATATTCATTTCCTTTTTCGGTTCCTATTTCCTTATTCGGTTTCTATTTCCTTATTGGATTTTAATTTCCTTATTCGATTTCCATTTCCTTATTCAATTTTCATTTCCTTATTCGGTTTCTTTTTCCTTTTTCAATATTCATTTCCTTATTCGGTTTCTATTTCCTTATTCAGTTTCTATTTCCTTATTGGATTTTCATTTCCTTATTCGATTTCCATTTCCTTATTCGATTTTCATTTCCTTATTCGGTTTCTTTTTCCTTTTTCAATATTCATTTCCTTTTTCCATTTCTATTTCCTTATTCGGGTTCTATTTCCTAATTGGATTTTCGTTTCCTTATTCGATTTCCATTTCCTTATTCGATTTTCATTTCCTAATTCGGTTTCTTTTTCCTTTTTCAATATTCATTTCCTTTTTCGGTTTCTAGTTCCTTATTCGGTTTCTATTTCCTTATTGGATTTTCATTTCCTTATTCAATTTCCATTTCCTTATTCGGTTTCTTTTTCCTTATTCGGTTTCTTTTTCCTTATTCGGTTTCTTTTTCTTTTTTCAATTTTCATTTCCTTTTTCGGTTTCTATTTCCTTATTCGGTTTCTATAACCTTTTTCGATTTTCATTTCCTCAAAATTTTTTTGGCTCAAAATTTTTTTTCCTCATTTTTTTTTCCTCAAAATTTTTTTTCCTCAAATATTTTTTTTTCCTCAAAATATTTTTCCTCAAAAAGTTTTTCTTCTAATTTTTTTTTCATTTCCTTTTTCGTTTTCTTTTTCCTTTTTCGATTATCATCCTTATTCGATATCCATTTCCTTAGTCGATTTTCACTTCCTTATTTGATTTTCTTTTCCCTATTCGGTTTCTTCTTCCTTTTTCAATATTCATTTCCTTTTTCGGTTTCTGTTTCCTTATTCGGTTTCTATTTCCTTATTGGATTTTCATTTCCTTATTCGATTTCCATTTCCTTATTCGATTTTCATTTCCTTATTCGGATTCTTTTTCCTAATTGGATTTTCGTTTCCTTATTTGATTTCCATTTCCTTATTCGATTTTCATTTCCTAATTCGGTTTCTTTTTACTTTTTCAATATTCATTTCCTTTTTCGGTTTCTATTTCCTAATTGGATTTTCGTTTCCTTATTTGATTTCCATTTCCTTATTCGATTTTCATTTCCTAATTCGGTTTCTTTTTCCTTTTTCAATATTCATTTCCTTTTTCGGTTTCTAGTTCCTTATTCAGTTTCTATTTCCTTATTGGATTTTCATTTCCTTATTCAATTTCAATTTCCTTATTCGGTTTCTTTTTCCTTATTCAGTTTCTTTTTCCTTATAAGGTTTCTTTTTCCTTATGCGGTTTCTTTTTCCTTTTTCAATATTCATTTCCTTTTTCGGTTTCTAGTTCCTTATTCAGTTTCTATTTCCTTATTGGATTTTCATTTCCTTATTCAATTTCAATTTCCTTATTCGGTTTCTTTTTCCTTATTCGGTTTCTTTTTCCTTTTTCAATATTCATTTCCTTTTTCGGTTTCTGTTTCCTTATTCGGTTTCTATTTCCTTATTCGGTTTCTATTTCCTTATTTGGTTTCTATTTCATTATTGGATTTTCGTTTCCTTATTCGATTTTCATTTCCTTATACGATTTTCATTTCCTTATTCGGTTTCTTTTTCCTTTTCCAATATTCATTTCCTTGTTCGGTTTCTATTTCCTTTTTCGATTTTCATTTCCTTATTCAGTTTCCATTTCCTTTTTCGATATTCAAATTTTGAAAAAAAGTCCAAACTGATTTTTTTTTCTCCTTCAAATTTTTTTTTCCTCAAATTTTTTTTTCCTCAATTTTTTTTTTCCTCAAATTTTTTTTTCCTCAAAATTTTTTTTACTCAATTTTTTTTTCCTCAAAATTTTTTTTCCTCAAAATATTTTTCCTCAAAAAGTTTTTTTCGTTTCCTTATTCGTGTTCTTGTTCCTTTTTCGATTATTTATAGTATAACTAATCGCCGTATTTGTATATCAAAAATAAGACAACGCGTGACCGAACGACGCATGGATTAAATGAGCTGATATTGATGTCTCGGGATGATACGAAATATGATACAGATTTTGCCATGTATTATACGCTTTATCATATGTTTCAACAGAAGAGTATTATATGAACTGTTTTCTGTTCCATAGCACTGGGTTACCTTCAGTTCTACTTCTGTCTTGTTTCAAAGGCCTTAAAAGAACTGCTCAATTACTAATCCGAAGCACCTTGGTTACCTTACAATTTGCGTGCTGTTGTTTTAAAAATACTTCGTTTATTTTTGTATTTTTTATAGTTGCATTTAGTGTGCCAAAAATATGAAAACTTGACGTTCGTGACGTCACATACAATATGAAAACGACGTTCGTGACGTCACATACAATATGAAAACGACGTTCGTGACGTCACATGTACATACCAAACAATGACGTCATTAAACAAAATTTTGAGGAAAATTTTTCATAAGCAAAAAAAAAATCCAAAACTGACTGTAAAAAAAAAAAAAAAAAAAAAAAAAGTAGGGGTGTGATAAAGGGTAGGGTGTGATAAAGGGTAAGGGTTTGATAAAGGGTATGCGATAAAGGGTGCGCACCAAAGTTGCGCGATACGGATTAAACAGCAGGCTATTTATCAAACATGCAAAACTACTGTATTTACTACTAAACATATGATAAAAGGATATATTGACCTGAAAGAAGTATATTGACTGAGAACGTAGTCCGAGGTCGATATACTTCTTTGGGTCGATATATCCTGTATTGACCTCATACAAAGGCTATATTTGTTATATTATTAATTTCCGACCATTTTTGTATCAAAATCGTCATTTGATTTTGTTGGAATTTTATAGATATCATATTGTCTCCTTAACAATACAAAATATTGGTTGTTATTTCAATTGCTTTTTTTTTGTTTGTTTGTCATCTTAAGTATTTGAAGATTTTTTCCGTCAAATAATCGATCACAGATATCATCTGTTTCAAAAAGTTAAGATCGTTTAACAGTTGGAAAGCAAGTCCTTCGATACGGCCGTTGTCGTCAAGCTCTATCAGCAACAATAGCAGGGGGAATTAATTAGGTGGCGCTACAGTCGTTCGTAACGTCAAAAAGTCCGCCAAATCAATCGGCTAAAAGATTGACGTTTAAAGTATTTTTTGCAACTTGTCATGCTTTTGAAGACCCATTGGTTGCCTTCGGCTGTTGTTTGCTCTATGGTCGGGGGGTTGTCGCTTTGACATATTCACCATTTCCTTTCTCAATTTTATTTTATTATAATTAAATTAAAAAATTTGTAGGTTTTGTGACCAATATAATATTCTTTACGACATACAAACATTACAAAAATAGCTTGTTATTGCTATTCCTTTATCCTGTCCGTTCTAAAAAAAAATAGCCATCTTTTTTGTTCGCCAAAAAAAATCGATTTTTCCTAATTTGACGTTTGCGTATCCAAATACAGAAAAGAACGGTTATAATCTTAAATGAAACCGGGAAACCTATTTCAAATTTATACACTGTTTTGAAGCCATCATTTTTTACTTTTATACATCAATTTTAGTGACCACCAGCCATGTCAATTGTTATCTGGTTTTAGCCACGTTTCTACTTCAAAACAGTAAAGTTTAGCTTCTTTTCATTGTACCTGTTTCAAAGTGCTCTAATATACTGATTTTATTAAAGACATGAATGAAATTTTGATTAAAAGTTGTGGATTTTCACAATTCCATACGATACTTGTATTTTAAAGTAACTAAAACCCCTTTTGATCCCCTACACAAATTGACGGTGACATTGTTTTCTTTTTTCAACATAACGTGACGGTACCCAAATTGCACCTATTTTGACACTTTTTTCATCTACGTTTTTTTATGATGAAAACAAAAATTTCCATTCTGTGTTTATTTTGTAGCCCTATCCTTCTTTATTATAAAGGTACACCAATTTGATTTTTATTCCATATGGAATCATAGAAAAATTGGTCTAAACTGACCTCCAAACCATCAATGATTCTGAAATGAGGAGTACCCAAATTGCTTCCATGCTTAAATTCACATAGTCAAAAGTCTAATAACAGAGCTTTTGTTTAATTTCTTTAAATATTTTGAACAATTGGATATTAGTCCATGCTTACTCTTCATTATGTTTTAAATGGATACTTGTAACATGCTGTATTTGCTCATTTTAAAAAGATGACGTTTTGATGACGTCGCATGGCGACGTTTCAGTACATTTTGCTTTTTCAGTAAATACTTCATCTGTTGATAGATACTGTGAACGTTTTGTGCATATCTAAATAGTTTTACCTATGTTGAAAGATGTGCTTAGTATCAAATCATAAAAAAAATAAAATTGTTTAGTCTCTAGAAAATCTTGTAAGATTTTCGCTGCTAGTTTTGCTAAATAGGTGCAATTTGGGTACTCGGTGCAATTTGGGTACCGTTACGTTACGTCATGTAACGTTTATAACAAAATATGTGTCAGGGTCATGTGCATAGTAAAAATTTACACATTGGAAAAGTGAAACAACAAACAAAGATCTTTTTTATTGCGTTTAAAGCTAAACGTCTTGGAAAATTCTGACAGATCTGACAAATTAGTGATAGCCTAGATCTACTGTATGGATGGACAAAAGCACAAAAATAGCAATAGAAAATGCATTGCAAAGAAAATTCTGTAGGAAAAAAACATTTGAAAAAAGAAAATGAAGGTCAGTTAATAAAATCTTGCTTATATTATTATCTCTTTAAGCTATATTTCCATTCTCAATTTTATGGTAATAAGAGCAAAAATTAGCTTATCAAGCCAAGTCAGCCAAACAAGAAGTTTATTCATAGAGATGTGTTCTTACAAAATTGAATTTATTCAAATGGCAAATTCTTGTCAAATTTAAGCATCTTTGATCATTATTGAAGTAAAATGCACAAAATTTGTCCCACCAGTTTCATTTCATTTCCTATTACTAGTATTCAGGTAAAGTATATACACAAAATTGTTTATAAATATGTAATTATTTAAAGAAGCTGATACAGCAACCTGTTTAAGAGAAGAAGCCCCATTTTTTTCCAAAAAGTTTACTTTCATAATCTATAAAATACCCTGAGAAATAAGACAAAGGGCTACTGTGCTAATCTAATAGTTTAATTTTACAATAATAATGATTCTGAAATTCAAAATTGTGTCACTTTCAGTTATAATTTAAAGCATATTTTTTTACAGAATTTCTGTCAATATTTTTGGTATAAAACTTATAAATCCCTTTTTTGTATTTTACTGTTCAACTAAGAAACATAGCCTAGGCTTGAGTTTAAAGGCTCTCTTAATTTGAAGAAATTTGTTGTGACTCTTGGTCACACTTTAAAATATAAAATATATATGATCAGTACTATTTATTTAATAATTATATCAATTTTCAGAAAGATTATTGAAATTGTATTAACTATGTTTTATTGCATTAAATATTATCAGAAGTGTTTATAAAAAAATTCTGCTAGGAATGATCCCACATATAAAAATTACATGTAGTATATTTCATCCGCCAGATCTAATTTCTTTCAATATAGCTAGGTTTTTAATTTTACATGTATAGGTGTCATTATCCACATTTCTGAATTGTTTTTTTTTTACTGCAGTAATATTTTGTCTTTTAATATTTAAATTTAGTCCTTCTCTGAAAAATAGGGGGAAGTATCTCTTCTTTATATTATCATAACATAGTTATAAATCGAGTTTCGTTTATTTTCTTTCTAATTTTTGTAGTAACTCCTTTTTTAATTTTTATGCATTTTGCTGGGTTTTAATTTTTGACTGGTGATATTAAGGGGAGATAACCACTTGCACAAATCGGCATAAAAACCACCGCTTCGGTTTGAAATCAATTTGACGTTTGCGTATCCAACATTCTATTGCCGAGATATTCATATCGAGTGTTTGTCTTAATGAGATGCTTTATTAAATTTAAATTCAGCCCATCATTTTTAGTTTCCTCGTAAATATTTAGATTTTTCGTTCAGGAGACTTGACAATTTTCACCCAAACTCCAAGTTTGCAGATAAAATAAAGAATAAAGGACTTTGATTTGATGTGTGAGCTTTGACGAGAATAAACTATGGATACTCAAGATTAGTTAGGTCAATAAGTTTTTATTACGACAAAAGTATTCAGTGAGTTAAAATGAGGTTTGTCTGATCCGTTTTTTTACTGAATTTTCACGGTCACGTGACTCTATTGTTGCTGATAAACTTGGGGTCAAACCGTGACCTGCTTTCCAACTGTTAACAATATCCTGAAATTCAATACATGACGTCACAAAGTTTATCGGTTTTTATATTTTCTAAAAATAACCGTGCAATATGCTTTTTGCTATCCGCCGTTTTCTCTCTACCTTCGAAAATATAGTTTAACATGTGACTATCCCTAAACGAATCAAATTTGTTAAAATATACAAATTAATAATATTATTCCGTATCATGTCTTTGTGAAGTCAAATACGTTGACCCGGCCTTAATAACTTTGACGGCCTGACATATCAGCGACGTCATAATGTTTGAACCGACGTTAATAACTTAGACCCGAACTTATCAAGTCATCTTTTGTGTGCTGGTGAAACAAAGAAAACACTTCCGAAACACGCAAATATAGCCCGATAAATCGATTATCAGATTATCTGCATATTGATATTGTAAAATATCAGCTGCTTGACATTATATGAAGGCTAGTTGATCTCGTTCGCTACGCTCACTCGACGAAAAGCTTCATATTATGTCTCGCAGCTGATATTTTACGATATCAACATGCAGATAACCTGATAATCGGTACTTATTGTATGACGTCAGAGAGTGAAATAAGGCCACGTTTATTTCACATGTGAAATTATCGGTTTTTATTTAACTGGGAAATCAATGTAATTCATTGCAACCAATGTAATAACATTCCTTATTCGGTTTCTTTTTCCTTATTCGATTTTCATTTCCTTATTCGGTAACTTTTTACTTATTAGGTTTCTATTTTCTTATTTGGTGTCTATTTCCTTATTCAATTTTCATTTCCTTATTCGGTTTCTATTTCCTAATTCAATTTTCATTTTCTTATTCGGTAACTTTTTCCTTATTCGATTTTCATTCCTTGTTCGGTTTCTATTTCCTTATTGGATTTTTATTTCATTGTTATAATATTAGATTTCCATTTCCTTATTGGGTTTCTATTTCTTTATTCAGTTTCTATTTCCTTATTCAATTTTCATTTCCTTATTACTCTTTATCGTTAAAAAAGGGTTCACCAATTCAGACAAAAATGAGATCTTTCTAGTATACAATGAAAAACGAACTGGAAAGTCTATATGAGACATCAAAATGTTGTAACAGTGGCGGATCCAGAAGGGGGTTTCGGGGGCTGGAACCTCCCTTTTTCGGCCGATCAATGCATTTGAATAGGGACATATAGTTGGAACCCGCTCCCTTTTTAAAATGGCTGGATCTGCCCCTGTATAAGATGTGCATTTATAAGCTGTTTCGTAAGAACAAATGTCCCTACGTAACAATACATGATAGATTATGAAATGCCAGCGTATTCCCGATTTTGATATTACATGCCCCGTTTTTTACTCCTTTTACAGAAGCGACAAATGACAACCTCAGTAGCCAGGTGAATAATTTTCTATATATAGATCGGAATTCCTTCTAGTTATTTAAAAGACTCTGATTAATATCGGTTAGGGAAATTTTTTCCGGAACTTTATATAAATAAAAAAAGAATAGGATATAGATAGCAATTATCGCGACTAAGTGATGAAAACATCGGGTTATTCAATGAAATATGACTTATAGTGGAGGGGGCATTAAGTTTTTCCAGCTTTGTCTGTGTGTATGTCCGTACGTCAAGAAATTAGTTTTTGTTCTTTTATCTTGAGTTTGCCTCAACAAAATGTTAAGAAACTTATACACAATCCGTATTACAACAAAATACAGATCACATTTGAATTTTGGTGGCGTCATTTATACCATTCTAGGGTTATGCGCCTTAACAAATTAAAAAAAAAATACTGATTTTTGTGTTTCCGTTTTCTTTCATAAGTTTGCCCGACATCAAAATCAAGACATATACACAATACATTTGCAGTAAAGAAACAGCGTCTTTATTGCTGTTCTCTTGACAAATACATTGAGATCTTTTACACAGAGAAATCATGCTCGTTTCAATGAAAGTTGAAAGACAGTCCCTAGCACCGGTTTGAGCAGAATTGTTTGCTAAAGTCAATATCGTCACAGTTGTATGTGGCATAGAAGACACACATATGCGAGGCAATATGAACAATTTAATATGAACAGCTGGCAAAGGCTACTTGGCAAAATCTGTCATGGATTGCCCGACTATTTCACTTATACATTAGTATAAAACGAGACACATTTAAAGTGAAATACAGGGTAAGTTACTAGAGGTTGTATGTATATATATAATCCCTCAAAAATGAAGTTTTAGGTGGTATGTACATATGATTAACTAAGAGTGTTCCGTCCTGCCTGTCGGTTTGTCCATAGATCTGGGAAGTACTAGAACACTACATTATGTAGGTGGTCTTTTTACCGGGCACAGAAAAAAATCCATCATACTTGTCATTTTTACCGCGCTGAAGTACGTCCATTATTCATTATTCATTATTCAAAATTCAATAATGAATAATGAACTAGTTCACTATTCACTATTCAATGTTAAGTAATGAATGATGAAATAGTTTAGGTTTCATTATTCAAGTTGGAGCGGTGAATAGTGAAATAAAAATAACTGACACTGTAGCTAAATTCCGTATTTTTAAATTCGTCATTTTAGTGTTATCAAACGATCATTCAAATTATTATAAAAAAACACTCTGTAAATCTTTAATTTCATTTATTTATTTAGTTTCGGAGGATATAAACTTATGGCTTTTTCTTAACTATTTTTAAAAGAAATTCCATGTATGAACAACCTGAATACCAAAACATATATATATATATATATATATATATATATATATATATCAAAATTAAAATACTCTACGTTGTCTTTTTTTATTTTCTCTGGACCTTTGCTATTCTTCATCCTCTGATTAAAGATATAACAAGTTGATTGTGCAGCAATGACCATTAGAGGGGTCACGGAGGACCTAAATGACAAAACACGCGTGAAAATTAAGGAATAGCCAATTTTGAATAATGAAATGGATATTTTGAATAATTGAATGGACTGCTGTTACCCTTCAGCCCCGAATAATAGATAAACCTTATAACTCATTCGTAAGCTTATTAAGAGAGGAGCAAAAGGTATATAGTCAATATGTTCCGCAACGCATATAAGAGGAGTACCGACGGACTTAATATCGAAATACGCGTGAACATTGAGAAATAGCTTATTTTGTATAATGGAACGGACTGCTGCAACCCGTCAGCTCCTAATTACGATAAAAATTATACACCAATAAAAAGCTTATTGATAGAGAAATACACTGATAATAAACAATATGTGCGGCAATGACCATTAGAGGGGTTACGGAGGACCTAAATGCCAAAACACGCGTGAAAATTAGGAAATAGCCAATTTTAAATAATGAAATGGATATTTTGAATAATTGAATGGACTGCTGTGACACTTCAGCCCGTATTTACAGATAAACTTTATACCTCATTCGAAAGCGTATTAAGAGAGGAACAAAAGGTATATAATCAATATATTTCGCAACGTTCATAACAAACGACATTGTGTGTACTCGATTATGCTTTCAAACAACCGTTGCAAGAAGTAACCGTTGCAACGAACGGTTTGTGATTAAGATTTATTTCCCTTGAAATTGCACAGACATAAACAAGCTAAAAATAAAATATTTTCATATTTTTTTCAAATAATCGCCTGTTTTACAGATACAACAGTTTAAATTGAATAAGTTGGCAATTTTTTGAAGTAGGCTTTCAAAACCATGATTGAATAAGAGCTATTTTAACATATAAAATCGGCCTTATTGAAAATGTATATTATGATAAACATAAATACAAAACCTTTTTTAATACAAATGTGTAACAAGGACTGTGAAGGTCTTTTAAATTCACAATTCGAATACAACATTTGGATGTTTTAATAGCCAGTCAAGGTCGTTAAAAACTTCTAGTTGTTGTATTACAACTGTGAAACAAGGACTGTGAAGGTCTATTAAATTAACTAATTGTGAGTTTCCACTTAAACATAGTACAACATATGCGTACTGCATACGCGAAAGCTGAAACTATGCATTTTATTAGAAACAAATACATATTTAAGATAGATTAAGTCCGATGCCTCGTGTTAAGAGAAAGTCATGCTCTTTGTACGTTAAGAACCCTTACAACAACTCTTTGAGGGGTTCGTAGGTTACCTGATGCAAGGCAAAATTCATGTCCCTATCCAATATACCCTCATCTTCCTGTGGCAGTCAAAATTTCCCTGATCATCATCCCGGATGGCCTCAATTATTACGAGACCTACCTTTTGTATCTATTGTTAAATTGTTCTCGTCCTGAATATTCATGAAATATTTGCCACTGAACGTTGAGAAACCAACAATCAATCAATCAATATATTTTCAGCATTTTCAAAATAAATCGTAATACACACGTATGCGATATTTAACCAATAAAGGTGGAAGGAAAGCTTCAATTAAAAGATCGTTTATAAGATATTTAAAGAATACAATGTCAGTACAATTTAATTAATAATTATTCTAGTCTTTTTAATTCTATGATGATTAATTATTTAGTCTAGGATGCATGATTTCTTTTATTATTTGTTTTTGGCTTTGAACTAGCTGTTAATAACTGGAAAAACTCTCAGATATGTACCAGGCCACGTACACTCTGTGTTTTAGCAAGATGTATTTCTATTTGTATCTCATGATCTGAGTTAAGTCAGGCTTAAGTCTTTTTCAACTGATTTTTATAGTTCGCTCTTATGTTGTACTGTTGCACCACTGTCAAAGTTACATGTTTAACGCCGCCACATTATGTATGTATATGTGCCTATCCCAAGTCAGGAAACTGTAAATTAATTCAGTGGTTCTCGTTTGTTGCTGTGTTACATATTTGTTTTTCGTTCATATTTTGTACATAAATTAGGCCGTCAGTTTTCTTGTTTGAAATTTGTTAGCACTTGACATTTCGGAGACTTTTAAAGCGGACTATGCGGGATGGGCTTTGTTCAATGTTGAAGGCCGTACGGTGGTCTATTATAGTTGTTTATTTCTGTGTCATTTGGTCTCATGTTGAGAACACATGCACTTGCCTCAGACAAGTGCCTGTGGTGGAGAGTTGTCTCATTGGCAATTATGTCATATCTTCCTTTTTATATTGGTGTTTTTCATCGACGACAGAATAGGCAAATATGTCTTATTTATCAATAAATTGTCAGTTACTTTTATTTGGAATGCATTTCAAGAAAAAAAGTCTCAAGTTGTTGATAAAATAAAAACATGAGAAGAGTGTCCTTTTCTCACTGAGTCAAAGCAAAATCTCAGGTTTCCAATCATCAAAACAAAATCTTTTGATGAAACGACTGAAATTTATTGTTTAATATTTAATGTCTAATTTCAAAATCATGCAAGAAATAATTATACAATGAAAATAACACAAATTTGACACGTTAACGAATATAGATAAGAAACAAAAGAATAATACCAATCACAAACGCAAATCTATATTTAGAATATTAAAGTCATGTCAACTCAGTTCGTTTAAGGTCTGTTTGATTCATTCTCTTATGTACCACTAAATAATTTCATAGGGAATCATAAACAAAGTGAGAAATGGCTTATTTTGAATAATTGAACGGACTGCCTTAACCCATCTGCTCATATTATACACCAAATTAAAGCCTATTAGCAGCCGATCAAAATAGCAGCCACTTCAGTTTTTCAAAATTTGAATATCGAAAAATGAAATCGAAACCGAATAAGGAAATGAAAATCGAAAAAGGAAAAAGAAAACGAATAAGGAAACGAAAAAAAGTCTTCTGAAAAAAATTTTGAGAAAAAAAAAATTTTGAAAGAAAAAAATATTCAGTTTGGAATTGTAATATTTTTTTAAAATTTGAATATCGAAAAAGGAAATGGAAACTGAATAAGGAAATAGAAACCGAATAAGGAAATGAAAATCGAATAAGGAAAAAGAAACCGAATAAGGAATGATAATCGAAAATGGAAAAAGAAAACGAATAAGGAAACGAAAAAAAATTTTGAAGAAAAACTTTTCGAGGTAAAATATTTTTAGGGAAAAAAAAATTTGAGGAAAAAAAAATTGAGGAAAAAAAAATTTTGAGGAAAAAAAAATTTGAGGAAAAAAAAATTTTGAGGAAAAAAAAATTTGAGGAAAAAAAATTTTGAGGAAAAAAAAATTTTGAGGAAAAAAATTTTGAGAAAAAAAAAATTTTGAGGAAAAAAAAATTTGAGGAAAAAAAATTTTGAAGGAAAAAAAAAATTCAGTTTGGACTTATATTTTATATACTAATATTTTTCAAAATTTGAATATCGAAAAAGGAAATGGAAACCGAATAAGGAAATGAAAATCGAAAAAGGAAATAGAAACCGAATAAGGAAATAGAAACCGAAAAAGGTAATGATTATTGAAAAAGGAAAAAGAAACCGAATAAGGAAAAAGGAACCAAATAAGGAAAAAGAAACCGAATAAGGAAATGGAAATTGAATAAGGGAATGAAAATCGAATAAGGAAATAGAAACCGAATAAGGAACTAGAAACCGAAAAAGGAAATGAATATTGAAAAAGGAAAAAGAAACCGAATTAGGAAATGAAAATCGAATAAGGAAATGGAAATCGAATAAGGAAACGAAAATCCAATTAGGAAATAGAAACAGAATAAGGAAATAGAAACCGAAAAACGAAATGAATATTGAAAAAGGAAAAAGAAACCGAATAAGGAAATGAAAATCGAATAAGGAAATGGAAATCGAATAAGGAAATGAAAATCCAATAAGGAAATAGAAACTGAATAAGGAAATAGAAACCGAATAGAAAATGAATATTGAAAAAGGAAAAAGAAACCGAAAAAGGAAATGAAAATTGAATAAGGAAATGAAAATCGAATAAGGAAATGAAAATCCAATAAGGAAATAGAAACCGAATAAGGAAATAGAAACCGAAAAAGGAAATGAATATTGAAAAAGGAAGAAGAAACCGAATAAGGAAAAGAAAATCGAATAAGGAAATGAAAATCGAATAAGGAAATGGAAATCGAATAAGGATGATAATCGAATAAGGATGATAATCGAAAAAGGAAAAAGAAAACGAATAAGGAAATGAAAAAAAAATTAGAAGAAAAACTTTTTGAGGAAAAATATTTTTTTAATAAAAAAAAAAATTTGAGGAAAAAAAATTTTGAGGGAAAAAAAATTGAGGAAAAAAAAATTTTGAGCAAAAAAAAATTTGAGGAAAAAAAATTTTGAGGAAAAAAAAAAATTTGAGGAAAAAAAATTTTGAGGAAAAAAAAATTTTGAGAAAAAAAAAATTTGAAGCAAAAAAAAAATTCAGTTTGGACTTGTAATATTTTTCAAAATTTGACTATCGAAAAAGGAAATGGAAACCGAATAAGGAAATGAAAATCGAAAAAGGAAATAGAAACCGAATAAGGAAATAGAAACCGAAAAAGGAAATGAATATTGAAAAAGGAAAAAGAAACCAAATAAGGAAAAAGAAACCAAATAAGGAAAAAGAAACCGAATAAGGAAATGGAAATTGAATAAGGAAATGAAAATCCAATAAGAAAATAGAAACCGAATAAGGAACTAGAAACCGAAAAAGGAAATGAATATTGAAAAAGGAAAAAGAAACCGAATTAGGAAATGAAAATCGAATAAGAAAATGGAAATCGAATAAGGAAACGAAAATCCAATTAGGAAATAGAAACCGAATAAGGAAATAGAAACCGAAAAAGGAAATGAATATTGAAAAAGGAAAAAGAAACCGAATAAGGAAATGAAAATCGAATAAGGAAATGGAAATCGAATAAGGAAATGAAAATCCAATAAGGAAATAGAAACTGAATAAGGAAATAGAAACCGAATAAGGAAATGAATATTGGAAAAGGAAAAAGAAACCGAATAAGGAAATGAAAATCGAATAAGAATGGAAACCGAATAAGGATGATAATCGAAAAAGGAAAAAAAAAACGAATAAGGAAACGAAAAAAAAATTTGAAGAAAAACTTTTTGAGGAAAAACATTTTGAGGGAAAAAAAAAATTTGAGAAAAAAAAATTGAGGAAAAAAAATTTGAGGACAAAATTGTTTTGAGGAAACAAAATTTTGAGAATATAAAATTTTTGAGGAAAAAAAAAATTTGAGGAAAAAAAATTTTGAGGGAAAAAAAAATTCAGTTTGGACTCAGTTGAGGAAAAAGGAACCAACTTGTGTCTGGTGTTTATAAATACTTCGTGTACTACACCTAAATATAATCACAAATCATGAATATCAATGTACTTGTATATGTGATGTGTACCTGTATTTTTGGTTGTTGTATAAACTTAATTCAACTCGTACGCTGTTACATGAATATGCAACCAGGACCTTTTACCTAGTAAAACGAACACGAAAATATATATTTGTTGAAATCATTATGGTGTATACGAAAGCCGGGAAGAATCATTCATAATTCAGAATTCAAAACTCGCAAATCAAGAAAGATAATCCTGTTTTATTGCAGTAGCAATCCCAACACAATAAATATTATCTTAAACTGATCAACTGATCTGATAAAACATACTGTAGATTAATAATATAATAGTGCACAGGCAAATATTATAACACTTTTCAAAGGATATGTGCCGACATTATGTCAGACAAGTGAAACATTTCTTGTTATCACTTTTACTCCGGGAGAGAGAGATATCGAGTGTCACTACAATCCTTATTCGATTTTTTTTCTTCTTCTTTTCATGACTTGAGAATCTTTCATAATATAAAAATAAGAAGATGTGGTATGATTGCCAATGAGACAACTCTCCACAAGAGACTAAAATGACTCAGAAACAGAGGCGGATTTAGGGGGGCAGGGGCCTGCTCCCCCCCCTTTTTGGGAAAATATTTGGTTGCTTATATAGGGACTCATTGAAGCGTGACTGGAGCGGGCCGGGGCCCCCTCTTAGGTCAGTCAGTGGGCCCCCACTTATGAAAATTTCTGGATCCGCCACTGAGAAATTAACAACTATAGGTCAACGTACGGCCTTCATCAATGAGTAAAACCCATATCACATAGTCAGCTATAAAAGGCCCCGAAATGACAAATGTAAAACAATTCAAACGAAAAAACAAATTTGATATACAGCAAAAAAAGACAACCACCGAATTACAGGCTCCTGACTTGGGACAGGCACATACAGAATGTGCACCATCGTCATTTATACAACACAAAAAACATGTCGTCCACTTTTCGGTGTAGTGAATGAGAATTAATGTCATGTGTAAAATTAGAGAATAGGCAGGCGAAGAATGGAGATCGAAGCGTTGTTTTTTTTATCCACACAGGGAACACATTGAGAGTTTTATGCTGTAAGAAATTAAGCATTTCGCATTGTGTCCGAAAAGACAAATTTTCTTTCATTGTAGAGGATGCTTACATAGTTTTGACATACTATATTTGATTGTAATATAAAATTTCAACTGGTTTTTTTTAATGATTATTTATTAATTTATTTCTGTTATTTCTTTAACCCGAAACCGCCTTTGAAACTGGTGAAAATGTTTTGCAATGTTCATGGATATCAATTTTACCAAGGGTTTTCGGATTTTTTCATTGCTGTCATTGAGAAATTTAGTGTCAAAATATTACCTTCTAAGTAAACACTGAAAACTTGATCTTTCAATGTTGGTTCTGTTTTAGCAAAGACACTATAAGTTAAAAATTCACAAGAAAACTTTCTGGTAGTAACAATAAAAAAGATTTGCACTAAAAAATAACATTTCCAAATAAAGTTATCATTTCCCTCCTAAAATAGCAATTAAACGACGAGTACAACAGGCTACAGAAACTTTGTGTATAATAAAGATAAAAAGAAGAAGCTTTGTGTCAAATTGGGTGAAAATACTCTATGCGAATATATTCCTGAGTACCAGCTTTAATTTATGTTTTTACTGGCTGTATACCTCTCTGGAACATGCTTATTATCCGCATATGTATCATATGTACATTTTGGTTCAGTGGTGCTGATGGCATTTGAAGCAGTCCTCTTTTTCATATAATGACATCGGGGTTTTATATGATTTGCTATGTGGTATGGGGTTTGCTCATTGTTGAAGTGGTAATAAGCATTGTATGTAACTTTCATAACATTTGGTTGAGGCAAATAAATTTAGAGCGCGTAGACGACAAATTTAACATTTTTTCCATTTATAAATGGGCTTGAACGGTGAAAGTGATGCCAGCCAAATTTTAACTTGATCTCAGTTTGGTGGTACTTAGCATTGTGTATAAGTTTCATAGTATTTGTTTGAGGCAAAATAAAGTTAAATTGCGGAAACTTCCAAGTTGTAAATTTTCCCATGAATACGTACTGACGTACAGACGGACAAGCGTTAAAATTAATGCCCCTCCGCTGTAGCTGAGATTATTCCGGCGGCACGTCTGTCTGTATACCTTCGTATAGAAATATGCCATTTATAAGAATGGATAAGTTTGAAAAAAGTTTGTGTGTGATAAAGGGGGGGGGGAGGTAAACTTCTGAAAGTGACAAGAAAAAAACAACTATTTTCTATGTAGTGTAATAATCTTAAATTTAGTGATTGTTCTCTTTCATTTTCATTTTTTAGTTTCAATTTTTGTCTTAAAATGGGAGGGGGCATAGTTTTGTCCCCCTTTTGCCCCTGGCTCCTATACGTACACTGTTATTATGACATATTTTTTGTAATAGCAATGAAACGAGTCATTTCGAATACCGGTATGAAAATGAGACTGTTCTATAACGACTTTGATTTATTGAAGGCACTAATTTATAAAATACAAAATTATTGTATTTATTGGCTCTTAGTAATGTTCAATAGCGTATTTGAATAAAATTTCAAAGAATTTAATTTACTACAATACAAACAATTCTTAGCTCTATTTTAGAACATTTAATTTAAACTTGTTGAAACGAAGTTAGTTTAAAATTTGTCAAATTAAGCTTTAAGAATTCCTTTTTTTTCAATTTGTCTTTTAATTTAAATTTATCATGCATATCTCTAAACAAAGTATGCGACGCGTAACAGTTTATAAGTCTTGGTGTTCTCATATATGCATTTGATACGGTGCATTTATTATGGATATATTTCAGACTCCATTTATGAAAGAAAATCTATAGAGCAGAGCATTTTTTTATTTTTTTTTTGTAGCTCTATTTTAGAACATGTGATTTAAACTTATTGAAATGAAGTTAGTTTAAAATTTGTCAAAGTAAGCTTTAAGAATTCCTTCTTTTATTTGAGATTTATTATGCATGTCTCTATACATAGTATGCGACGCGTAACAGTTTATAACTAAGTGTTTTGATATATGAATTTGAAACGGTGCATTTGTGATGGATATATTTCAGACTCCATTTATGAAATAAAATCTATAGAGCAGAGAATTTTGATTTTTTTTGTGTATCAATTTAAAATGTAGATTCAAATATTTTTCACTTCAAACGATAAAGTAAAACTTCTTCAAAACTTATATATAATGTATAGTTCGGCGTCCGCAAAAAAGAAGCCATGCGTATTTCATTGAATCTCGATATTTATCATGTTTATAATTTTCTAACAATGACGTTCTACCTCCATAAGCCTGGAAATGTCATGGCGGGTCACAATTTTAATATATAAATATAGGTACTATATATAATTTTAATATTATATAAAAATGGGTACATTGTTTTAGACAAACATAGCACACCCCTACCAAAAAAAATGTTGTTTGCTTAACCTCCAGTGGTAAATATTTCATGCATATTTAAACTTTACGAAAAAGCGATGATTTCAATTTTTCCATTGTGAACGTTCCATATCAGTGAAGCGACTTTCCAGCTGTAGTAGTATAGGGCTCGAGTTTCCTTTCCTATTTTCTTGATAGAGGGTTGCTACTTGCAAGGACGCTGTGTTACCAAGGGTTTCAAATGGTAAAGTTGGATGTATCCCTATGAAGGTGTAACAGACCCTTTGCCTTGTTTCAATGGGTTCGTGTTCTTAACAAACTTTCTAAAATAGCTTTCAGTAGTATATTAAAGTGTAAAGTGCGATCTTTTTTGGCTTTCGTAAGCGCGGGGAATCATGATAGATTAATGTAGGATTTTTGAGTTTTGAATTTTGAATTTTGAATTTTGAATTTTGAATTTTGAATTTTTTGAATTTTGAATTTTGAATGATCCTTCTCGGCTTTCGTATGATCCTTCTCGGCTTTCGTATTTCACTGCAATTCAAATAACACATATTACTTTGTTTACGTTTTGTTTGTACCTACGGTTCCCTATACATTTTCAAACTGAAACTTCGAATAGTAATATACTTACATTGATAGGAGTTTTGGACCTGTTACTCCAAATTTATATATCAGAGGACCCCAACATAATGACAGTAGAAAGATGGGAACCATAGATATGGAATACAGAAGATGCAAATGTTCTTGTTGTTCTTTGCATGAATGTCTATGTATCGTTGTATTTTGTAAAGAAGATGTTGAGAAGTTCTGTTCACTTATTGCAGTATTATTATCCGGAATATTTGGCAAATTACTCAACATCAAAGAAACCGAATTATTTCCAGTTATGTTTGATGAAAGTTTGTTTGTTTCACACAAATCGATGTAAAATCCATAATCAATTAAAATATAAACATACGAACTCCATCCAGCATATATAACTGCAAACAACAATGATTCCAATATTGCAACAAAAATAAAAAGAAGTAAGAGGCAGTTACAGGTTGCCATTTTCTACTTTCGGATGGTATAGTAAATATTTGTATATCAGTTAAATGTTATGATAGATTTTAAATTTAAATTTCCAACCATGTGTTAAATTTCCGACACAAGTTTTCTGGTGCATAAACATAACTTTATTTGAACAAATGTATTGCAAAAATCAAAACCCTGACGGGTTGAAATGCAAACACAATGTACACTAGAATCATACAATACATGAACAAAGAATAAACAAGTCCAGTTAATATTTTATTAATATATATAAATAATAAATATAACATATATAAATAATAATTATAACATATATAAATAATAAATATGTGTACAAGCGTCCTAACTGATGTCCGGTTTTAACTTTTATTGTATAAATTTCAAGACTGCTATAGTTTAATCAAAGTAGATTGATATGATTCATTTTACATCATGATCATATTGATGAAGGATATCTGTTATCCGAAATATTTATCAATAAATACATTTATAGTTTCCTTTTTTTTGTTATTGGTGTTGTTTTGTATACTTTGAGGCGTTTAGTATGAAATTCAAAACAGTGTAGCTGTGGCCATTGATTGACACATTAAAATCATTCATTGACTGGGACAATTTAGGTGAACGTTTGTATGTAACGACCAATGCTCACTATGTACTTGTTAAAGACACTTAAACTATGGGGTCACCAAAGGTTCTCAACACCTAAATAAAGTAATTCGAAAAATTAATCAGAAATAACACGATATTTTGATTTATATCAATTATATAAATCAAAACACAAAGGTTATTCCTGATTAATTTTTCGAATTATTTTATAATTAAAGGCGTTAAGAAACCTTTGTTGACCCCACAGTTTAAATGTCTATCGTAGGTATGTCATGAACAGTGGTTGTTACAAACAAACGTTCACGTAAATTGTCCCAGTCAATGGATGATCTCACAAACATGAATATTGAAAAACATTACCAACATATAAATTCGTGATAATTTGTATAACGATCAAGATTACTATTATAGTGTGACTCCCATATGCCAGGATAAGAATCATTCGACATCTAAATGTTGATGGATATTACGGATATCTGTGCATGATTTCTTTTTGTGTTTTGTACCCTTTCGCTCTTTTAGATTTGCTATACATAGTATAAAGTATACTTATAACGGTAATTCAATATTATTTGTCCAATCAAATTCGGTATAATTATCTGGTCTTGACTTTAAGATGATAATTTCTGAAAATTTTAAAACAAGAAACTACACAGAATTGTTACATAGTTTAATCTTTAAGTTTTAGCAAGGATTTGTATACTATACAAATCCTTGGTTTTAGGTTCAAAATGTTTTTGTTGTATATTTTAATTTCGCAACATGCCAAGCTGTTTTGCACATAAGAAGAAACCTGACTTAGCTCATAGCGAACATTAACTAAATATAAACAAAATTAAACATAACTTGTGTGTGTACAACATGTGTAAATGGAACAATCTTTCCCGAGGACGCTAGAGACTCCATGTTAGGAAAGTCAAAATTATAAATGGGTTCAGAGCAAATTAACCACAAAATCAAAACAGAATAAGATTATATTTGCTAGACGAAGTTGTAACTTTAGTTTTGTTTAAATTATATCTTATATTGAATTGGAAATTTAAAGAATTATCATACAAAACATCTCGCACCCAAAAACTGGCTTTGAATCGGGTAATTGCATTTCGTAGTTAACCATTAGCTTTGCCGTTGTTTCTGGAATTTTTCACACATCGTTGTCACTATAATGGAATTTTATGAGACTGTCATACAAGTGAAAGGTATAATAGCTATAAAAAAACAGGTTTTATCCACCTTTTTAAACTTTAGAATATGGTTGTTCCGAGTCAGGAATATGACAGTTGTTGTCCATTTGTTTGATGTGTTTGAGCTTTTTTTTTGTTTTTGGTTTTGGTCCTTTCGTTTTGAATTTTCTTTTTTTTCTACACATACACATCAATTAATGTTAAAAACAACATTACCTAATGACTCAATCACATATTGATGAAATCTAGAAATCTATATACATGTATATATATATTTATATACCGAAAGTACAGCAGTTATGCAAACAGAAACCTTGACTCACCCTCTGATATCTTTTGTCCCTCTTTTGCAGAGGAACAAAAACAGAAAATCACAAAAAAACTGAGTTTCGAGGAAAATTCAAAACAGAAAGTCCCTAATTAAATGGCAAAATCAAAATCACAAACACATCAAACGAATGGATAATAACTGTCATATTCCTGTCTTAGTAAAGGCATTTCATTATGTAGAAAATAGTGGATTTATAGCTAGCCGAACCTCTCAAAATTATGGGTAAAGCAGTCATCATTGTGTTATAATCATAATCACAATAAAAACAATCAAACATTAAACAAAGAAGCACAAAAAGGCATAAATCAAAATTAACAACCTCATTCATTGCTTTCTTGTTTTTTTGTTTTGTTTTATTTATGCTTGTTAAATTTTCCAATAACGGATTGAAGGATTTTAAGTACTGGGAGCGAATGGTTAGATTAACATTACTCTGACGTAGAATCGCGTGTTTGACGTCAGAATGTCAACGTCACACAGGTAGAACATAGCTTATATGTTAGAAAATGAGACACACTCAACTTGGTAACAGTAATTTTCATGACGGGTTGATTAATTTAGTTAATTATAATGCATCAGTCATAAACCTTTGTATATTTCAAAAGTGTTAGATAAGAGCTGACTTATAGAAAATAAATTGAATACTAATTACTACTGTATTCCTAATTAATATATGCTGTGAATTGTATCACAACAGTAGTCCTGACGTAACAGAGCTGTGGCCCTTTCGAGTGTGTTTGTAAAGAACATTTCATTTGTGATCCACAATATATAGAGAGAACAAAAAACGTATGTCCATATGTATTTTGTACTTGCATGCACTCTATATTTCCTATCCACAAAAATGTGTTAAAACAATGCATGCCATACCTACCGCATTTTATGCGAGCACCCTAATGCGGGGTTCACACATTGCCGATTATTGCTCCCGTTTGAGATCAGACATCGATACGAAACGAAAAGTGAAAAAGTCGGATTACTATCCTCAATTATCTGGAATGTCCTATCATTGTCTGAACGCAGTCGTTTAAGTTCGTAACAGATTCCTACGGGTCGGGAAGGGTCCGAATAGTTCGGTGAAGCACCCCGACAGCTAGGTGCGTCCCGTAACATTCGGGGAAGCTCAGCCGATTTATTCTAGTCGGATTACAATCGTGCCTATGTCGTGACAGATTCTGCTGTATCGGATCACAATCCTAACAATGTTCTGTGTATTCTGGACGTTGTCCTGTGGAACGGGAATGATCTTGAGAAATTTTTCATTGCTGTTTTTCTGCCGTTTGAGTCCAGATCGCATCCAGATCTTGTCGATTGCGAACCGTTTTTGCCGAAACCGTTCCGGAACAGTCCCGTTATTAATACGAAATTCGTCAATAATACCCACGTCAGAGTCCCGAATATTACACAATACAATACGACTGAGACCAGACAAAGCCGTTTGCAATGCGATAGAGCGGACCGTGATAGGATTACGTTCCGACAGTACCTGCTGATCCCGATTATGCCGACAGTTTTCGAACGGATAACTTCCGTCAGCATCAGTTCACTGTCTGGTCACAGTCTGATCTCTGTCGGATTACATTCGGTAGAATCGGGACGCAGTCGTAACAGACTCGGTCGAAGTTTACCTGGTGAAAGATACAAATTGGATTAGAAGCGGATTGAGAACGGGATAATCGGGATAAATTCGCTTGGAAACGGTTGAATATCGACGCTTCCTGGTCAATATCTGATTGTTGTCGTGAATACATTATTTGTTTTACAAATTTTAATTTAAGTTTGAATTTCCATCCACGATTCACAGGATCTTTGTCAGATTTTTGACAAATTTTAATCGGGAATGGTCCTGTCAAGGACGGCAGTAAAAATCGTGAATGTGTGACCCCAGCTTTACATTCACGAAACCACTGTTCCCTAAATCAGTCTTCAATATACGCAACATATTTTATGTTATGAAGACACAATGAATATTGTAAACAGAACTAACAAACTATAGATGTGTATCCTTGATGAATTTAATTGTTTTCATTATTTTTATACTTGAATTTCAGATATGACAAACGAAAGCAATAACAATGTGTTTTGTCTGAGATAGATGTGGCGTAATTATTCTTCAGGTTAAAAAAAAGTGAGGATGCGTGTGGTGAAATTACACAGTTATCGCCAATTGATGTGTGTTGTCTAAGATTAAGGTTCTTAGTCTTGACGGTGTATTAATTGCAATTTATTTTCAAGCATCTTTCCGATTTATTTTTTCATGTTTCAACCTCCAAAAGCTAGTTAGTGTATGAAATTACACTTAAAAAGTATTGCTTAAGAATTTTTAAATAAAGTTGGGATTGAGTGCGGTTGAAAAAGGTATAAATTAGTATATCTTATATACCTATATGTAGTTATTTTCTTTCAGAACGATAGGTCATTCTTTCAAAGCATCAACATAGAAAATACCATGTTTCAATGAAATATGCTGTATAAGACATAAATTAATGACCTGTGTAAGGTCATCATTTTCCTTGATAAAATGCCAACTATAATTTACCTCAAAATTATATGCGTCTGATAATTTTTTGTTGCCGATTTGGGAATTTATTTTTTAAAGTTCAATCTATGATAAAAAAAAATTGTCATTGTCCGCATTTTAATTTTAGAAACAAATAATAAGAAGTTTTGTTTATTTGTCACTTCAAAACAGAGACATTATCATATATGTGAGATGAATTTTAATGTAACACTTTAAGAAAGAGCCAGATTTATCATATTCGTGTGTAAGACTTTTACTTAAATAATCAAATAATCAGCTACAAAATGTTATATTATTCTATTGAGTAACATCCACCTTCTTCCCAAGGAGGTCGGGTGGGGGAGAGGGTTTAGAACCATATCCTTATAATCCGATAAAAAAATATGTATTGCTATTCAAAAGACAATCATTCTGAATATTTTATTCAAATCAATTAAAAGTGTTGTGAAAAAAATCGCTTTTCCGCAATAGAAATTTCATCACATACAGAAAAAAAACCCACCCCCTACCCCTCACTTATTTGGTACAATAAATCACTTGCAAAGTGTCTTGTATTGTTTAGACACTGTTATCGGATGGTAACAATTCATTTGTGTCTTACATGCAGTTACAGTAATATTTTTATTGTGTATGGATAAAAATTTCTAAGGTTTAAATCTAGATTAATCAGTGAGTTTTATTTCACATTCTAAATGAGCCGTAGGGCGTATAAAAAACTGAACGCATTAGAAAGGAATATCAAACTTAAGTGTTGTCGGTAAAATAGGATGCTAAATTTTGCAAATCTTTATAAAAAATAACAATTTTTGACGGTATATATATAAGTCAGATAATGTCAGATAATGCATATTTTAAGGTTTTTCTTGTCATAGAACACACCTCCAAAAACAAATTTCATCAATACTGAAATCCCTCGGTGTGTTCTACGACACGAAAAAAACTTAACATATGCATTATCTATAACCGAATCTTAAATAATTAAACTGAATTCAATTCCCTTCTGTGTTGACTTGAGTTATCATTGATATGTTCTTATAATAAATTAACTTTTAACAAAACTTTGATTTTTTGAAATACTAAGGCTTTTCTACCTCAGGAATATATCACCTTAGCTGTATTTGTCTAAAATTTTAAGAATGTTTGGTCCTCAATGCACTTCAACTTCGTATTCTATTTGGCCTTTTAAACATTTTTTGATTCGAGCGTCACTGATGAGTTTATTTACAACCACTGGGTTGATGCCACTGCTGGTTGAGATTTATTTCCCCGAGGGTATCACAAGCCCAGTAGTCAGCACTTCTGTGTTGATTTGAGTTATCATTGATATGTTCTTATTATAAAGTAACTGCTAAAAAAACTTTGAAGTTTTGAAATACTAAGGCTTTTCTACCTCAGGAATAGATTACCTCAGCTGTATTTGGTAAAACTTTTAGGAATTTTTGGTACTCGTTGCTCTTCAACTTCGTATTTTATTTGGACTTTTAAACATTTTTTGATTCGAGCGTCACTGATGAGTATTATGTAGACGAATCGCGCGTTTGGCGTTAATATAAAATATTAATCCTGGTATCTATGCTGAGTTTATTTATTGACATGAATTTGTCCATATTTTAAACTTGGAGACTTTACCTATTATTTTTCCCAAAAGTAGTAAAGCATACTGTACAAATGTAATAAGAAGACCTGGTATATAGGAAACAACTATTACACATGTATTGGAGGTCATTTCTGCGTTTTAACATAGAAGTAATTAAAACAGTGATCAAGCATTTATGTTGTTTACATTTGGTTGTCAGAATGATACAAACAGATCCAGACATCACAAAGCATTTAATTAAGGAAAATTTTTTAATAAGCAAGAAATGAAAAGGTGGAAAATTACCATTCATACATGAAATGATAATGAGTTTTAAAAAAACATAATGTGCTGAGGAGTTCTGGAACGACTTTACTGACAATACAGTCAGGCTATTATCATCACCATGATATTTCAGAATAACTTTAAGATATGTTTCTACTGTGCATTTTAACAATCATTGGTATTTCTAATAACAACATGTACAAACACACAAAATGATATATACCTAGTGTGTTTCGATCATTTTTTGGGAACCCCAAAACTGGTCATATTTAATTTATC
This sequence comes from Mytilus edulis, assembly GCF_963676685.1. NCBI lineage: Eukaryota > Metazoa > Mollusca > Bivalvia > Mytilida > Mytilidae > Mytilus > Mytilus edulis. The sequence goes on from NC_092345.1 coordinate 23,094,753, forward strand.
CTAAACATAAAATGGAACGATGAATTTCACCAAGACTCAAGCAGATGATGCATGGACCCCTGCCGCTTTAATAACGTGAATATAAGAAAAATAAAAAAAGAGAGAAATTTTAGTGTTACAAAGGCCTACCCCCTTAAGTTGAAGAACAAACACATAAGTACGGATTCTCTGCTTCGGATTGGTCAAAGGAGTTTGCCAAATATGTTCTGTACTTATAAAATTGATAATGTAAGTTAAATGATATTATATTATTTTTATTTTTATTATGCATATCATCATTGTTCTATAATAATTGCTTTTGTTGATATGCAAAATACTAGGATTAAATAATACCAGTTTAAAGCGACATGATTGCTGTCTCTTTTCTTCGTCTGGCCTCTTATCGACGTCCGTTCCTGAAATCGACATAAAAATCTGACGTCAAGTCCTCAAATAAGTGTCAACTATTTTAACTCTCTAACTGACGTCCAATGTGATGTTATGACTCACAAAAACGATGTCTGACCGATTTATGTGTCCTCTCATCGCATTGTCTATAAATGTCATTGAAACTTTTATTTCAAAATTGATTTTTCATTTCGATATCGTTTTGTCTCTTGGTGAAGAAGCTTACAAAACTATAACATTTCGTACATTGGTGTCAAAATAAAAGGACAAACATGGGAAAAAAAAACAATTGGATAATCATTGACATCATATAACTATTGCATGTTCATGCATGTTTATATTTTTGGTAATGACATTCATATTCTTGACGTAGGTTGTCGTTTTCCTTTCTTCATAAAAACAAATAAATGTGGGTATAAAATGTACGACAATCAGTCAATAAATCACTGTCAAATATTATCAAAAGACATCTAGAAGGCAGAATACAGTCTTGGCAATGAAAAGAATAAAAAAGTACGGTCAATTGTTAAAAGTATCATTTCGTTTCAAATAATAACACTGTGCTGTTAAGGCTATTTTTTAAACTCTCAATCACCTATTTTCGGGATAAACAGAGGACCGAATTTGGTTTTTACTTTTTCGGAGTAATTCTCGAAAGTATTTAATCCTGAAAAGATATATAAATGGATTAATCATTGAATTTATACCTGCAAACAAAAAGGACGAATTCCGTATAAGTCTTGATGATGGAATACCAGTATAGAACCCTTCAAGTAAATACACTACTGTTAAAAAACTATTTACATCAAAGAAAAATATAGCTATTATACCAATTGATTTTCAAAGTTTAATGTCGGATTTTTTAAATTTTACGAACATTTAATTTGTCCATTTTCTTTTGATGTTGAATACGAATAAAGTTAGTACTATAGCAAGTCCCCATGACATTATAATTATGCTCATTGAAACTTTATTTTTATGCTCACTCACAGTTTTTAAATTTAAACAAATTACCATATTTCGCTCAATGCAATTTCGTAAGACCTGAAACACAGATGCGTAAAACGTAACACAAAGCAAGTAACTTCTGAAAGCAGGGTCAACAAAAGATAGTTTTGTTCCTCCAAGTGTATTCATTTACATCATCCAAGAAACTCAAAGTAAGGCGTCGAAAAATCTCATCATATGAACACTTTTCATTTACATTTTCTCAAGAATATAACAAGGACTGCAACTAATGACGGAACATTACATAAAACCGTCAAAGAACCAAATGCATATAAAACTATAATGAAAAAATAGAATTAGGTTCGTTACAATTACATATGCAGTTCGTATTGTTTTCAAATTCTGTAAAGTTCAGTTGTGCGCTCATTTTGCAGAATCTGATCATCGTAAATTAGTATATATAGTGTGTTTACGTTTCACCAACATTTGAGTCATTTGTAGTAGGTTAATTATTTGTTGGGGTAACGTATTAATTTTTTGTTGAGGAAACGAATTAAACACGCAGGTATTGATGAAATTCACCTCTCTAAAAACAGTTACAGCAAAAACAGTGTAAATTAATATTTCCATATCATAGACAGATTGTGTCATGTGACCATGACGTCAAGTTTGTCAGTCTATTCGAAATAACATAAAAAATGTGGTGCACCCACGCGCGTTATTCAGTGTGCACTACATTTTTTATGTTATTTCTTCATAGACAGAAAAAAATATTACAGTTATTCCTTTAATGTGTTTTCTCAAAAATGGTATGTTTGTGGGTGACCTACAAAATTTCTAAGTTTTTCACACAGTGTTCTTTACTAAACTCTGTTCCATAATGATGAACTATGTGTTTGTATTTCCGACATGATTTAATATTTATTTATGCTTCGAAACGGTGACCTTTTGTTTCTTTTAAAAAGTCACCAGAAAGTCAAAATAAGCAAATCAACACCGTACATTGTAGGTTAATGATATTGTTTAAATATGTGAAATGGTTTGTAACAGGATGTATTCTTGTATTGTGTTCCATTCGTCGGTTTTGCAACAAACATAACAACAAATACATAATCTTATAATCACCCTAGTATCATAGAAACAAGGGTTAGTTAAAATGTGTGGTGAGAGTGTTGAGTTTAAGTAATGTGATAATGACAATTTTACGAGAATAAATGATTAATCCAATTTATGTGTTCATGGCTCTTGATTTCTACAGGGTGTGTGTACGGTATAATTGTGTATGGTGAATGGTGTAATGGTGTATGGTGTGAGTGGGAAGTGTACACCATACAATACTGTATATGATCGAATTATACGGCAAGAACAAGATTCTCTACAAGGGACGTAACATGTGTATATGTCTATTTCGTTCTCCGTCAATTTTTAGAAATTTACAAGCTCATATCTTACATTACCATTTTATATAATGCTTATCTATGCAGTTTCTGTTTTGAGATTGAAGAATTTCACAAGCTTGATTTATAGTTTTTTTTTATTTATTTGGATTACTTTCAGGATTGTCTTTAGTAATATCCGAAAAATTTGACAAGATTAAGTTTACACCATACTTACGAGGGATATCTGTTATCTATGTATTTATTAGTACTTGATGTTTCCTGACTGAATATAATTGCTGTCTGTTTGATTTTTTATAACAAATATTCAACTCTACCGTAAAAAGTACTCAAATTCAAAGTTGAATTCGCATTGTAACTCGAACTCTACTTTTAACGGTCAGTTCGATGGTTCGAACTTTAATTTTTATGATGGCTTTATTTCTATCTCAAAATCGAAGACTATGGCGCAGTTTAACACGAACACTAACCCGAAATTTTATTTCGACTCATCCTAAGCACATAAAACACGGAAAATAGTTTTAAAATAGAACTTGTTCGTCACAAATGGTCAAGTGGTTTTACCTCATCAAGTAATATATAATTTCAATATCAAAGAACAAGTATTAGCTTTTCAAAAAAAGGCTAGACGTCTCTTAGTTGATAAAAATGGAAAGTGTTCTCGCTTTGTAGATTAATTCGTTCAGAATAGCCTTGCATATCAATCAACAAATTTTACCACACACGCGAGGTCACAAGTTATGAAGTGGTATATTGTTTAACGTTGTGTGTGTTACAAAACTCCAGAAGATTCGACTTTTTATAGATAAAAGATACCTGTGTACAAATATGCATGATTAATGACCAGTCAAAATTTAATTGCTAAAATAGAGAGGAAAAATCCAATACTCTACGAGCTTGAAAGACATTTACTAGGTTTGGATTGTCCTAACCAATCAAGGAACTTTTATTATTCACGTCTCGTTATATCTTCCAATCAGACTGTCCACCGTTCAATTCTTAATAACATCTCCGTGGAGACGTTAATGACGTGACCACATCAAAAACTGGAACGAATACATTATATAGTGTAAAATAGTCAAATTTTGAAACATCATTATGTAATGCCAAAGCCATATAAAGAATTTGAAAATCATCATAACGAACAGCAAAATCCCTTAGTCGTGAAATGCTTGAAAGGACTGGAATTGCTGCAAATAATGCTAATTCACACGAGGAAACTTTACCAACAGCAATGAAAAGAGATGAAGAACATGTTATTGCCATTGTGAACAATCTGAATAAACCCTTTGATGTGGAATCCATTCCTCCATGTCTTATCAATATATCTTCTGGAATGCGTGCTTCAAGAGATATTCAAGATGTTTTCCTCACAGATGTCGAGGAAGGCTTGAACATGTCTAGACATGTCATCACTAGTGCTCTTTCTTTAGGTCAGTCAAGGAGTTTTTTTAGTCCAATATCAAAGTCAAAACTAAAAACGTTTGAAAACATGACCACAAAAACAAACTTTAAATAAATCGGGGTAAATTGTTTCAGGTCACATAAATCCATAGCTTGTATTTAAACGTGTACTGATTTTGGCAACAAAAAGAGATGATGTTACAATGATAAATGTGCTATCGCACCCTGTAGGTCTCATTCCAATTTCCGCCTTTTTCACGATGACGACACCATGAGAAAATAATGCAAGTCTGATTTTGTGAAGCAATTAGAATCTGAAGTTTCTTGTGCACTTTCCCTACCTTCCTGAACTTTGTACCATCACTCACAACTTACATCAGAGATGTTAAAACCAATACATTTTGGTTCAATGTATTGATGTTGAGAAAAGTAAAACATTCAGTGACCTTGCAGCTGACTATTAAAAAAATATGTCCCAATGTATTTATATAGCGCACACAGTTTCATATGTTTTTGACCGCTACGACATGAACAACTCTATAAAGTCTGCTGACAGGGAACGCCACACAAAGTGTATCTGATTATTGAGGGGAGAAATATTCCTGACTGGAAGAATTTTCTTCCTGTTAAAGAAAACAAACAGGCTCTCCTTAATTTCTTAGGTAGTTTTATTCTTCAAACTTCCCCTATGATTCCACCTGATGTAAGTCTACTTAGCCGGAACGTTTGTAAATCCCGAAATTGTCAAAATTATTTATACCAACACTGTTAATGACTGTCGTAACTTTTTTTGCACTCAAGAGGAGGCCGATACTTGTATGCTACTAGTATTCAATGCCTTAATTTGTTATTCTCATAGGATTTTGTCAAATGTTTAGTCCGTTTCTGTGTGTGTTACATTTTAATGTTGTGTCGTTGTTCTCCACATATATTTAATGCGTTTCCCTCAGTTTTAGTTTGTTACCCCGATTTTGTTTTTTGTCCATAGATTTATGAGTTTTGAACAGCGGTATACTACTGTTGCCTTAATTTAAACTTAGATACGAAGTTTAGAGAAATTGGAAAGAGCGGAAGAACAATCATTCAGATCTCTGACACGGATGTGATTGTTCTATGTGTTCACTACTATAAATATATGACACATACAATCAAGTGGTGGGTGCAGATGGGGAACATTAGCAGTGTAAAGGATTGACGAAGATTTTTGCAAATTCACCAACTACCGGTATGCGCAAGTCTTTCCCCAACAATTTGTAAACTATTGCCTGCTTTGTATGCACTTACCAGATGCGACACAACTTAGTCTCTGTTTGGAGTAGGTAAATAAACTGTCTACATGACTTTGAAGGACACGCACGACTATTTCAGTGGTTTGCAGAGCTTCGGTTATATTGACAAAGATGAAACCCTTGTTTGGGCATGAAAGTTAATTTCAAAGCTTGATGATCAGAAAAATCACTTTAAATCATTTGAGCATGCTATTTATACAATGTGCGTCAAGCTTGCCACCAGTAAAGATGTAAGTTTAGTTAGTTACCTCTCTGTGAAGAGGCACTGAAACAGCATGTTTACGTGCTTCGGTTCAAACTGAAATTTGGATCGCATTACACATTGCTAAACACCCTTGTCCGTCACCTTTAGAATGAGGTTGGTGAGAGTTAAATGATTAATTACATCCCGTGTATTTAAAAAGGCATATGTCAGCAAAATTCTTGCAGGATGTTGTGTTTTCATCTCAGGAAAAATATCCATGTAAAAAGTCACGTGTTTGTTCACAACAAAACCTTATTATTGTAAATATAACGGACTTTGATGAGACTGTCATCAAAGTGAGAGGTTGAGCGCTATAAAACCAGGTTTAATCCTTTTAGTTTGAAAATGCCTTTACCAAGTCAGGAATATGACAGTTCTTGTCCATTCGTTTATAATGTGTTTTGTTATTTGATTTTGCCATGTGATTATGGACTTTCCGATTAGATTTTCCTCAAAGTTCAGTATTTTTGTGATTCTACTTTTTACATGTTCGGAGCTTTACTCCTATAAAGGGTCAGAATCATGTAGAATTACATTTCCAATCATGTTTCTTGACAGATGAACCAGAAGAAACATGTACTCCTGGCTTAATCATTTTGTTGTGTTGATCTCTTTGATTGGATTTTTAAATTATAACTGTTGTCGAGGTTTTGAGTGTTTTTTAGTTTGAATGAATTACATGAATGAGCTTATGCAAAATACGCCTTCATGATAGTAGGCTTCAGGTAAAAATAATATTTATCATTTATTGCTGAGGTTGAATGTCAGCCGACAAGGTAAATACTGTATGTGTTGATCTTGTATAATAGAACATGTGTTTGAAAAACGCTAATTTTCAGAATACATCGATTTCCTAATTTTTTTTTTTATATATTTTCAAGATAATTCACTGCTAACTGATTTGAAAAAAATGTCTGTATCTGAAATTTACCCTACATTGCATATATCTTCAAATTTTGAAAATATGTAAGAAAAAAAGAATAATAACAGAATTTGATCTTTGATCTTATTTTATGAAAAACTGTTACCACATTTCTTTTTGACGACATCGAAATTTCAAAAGTACTAATTTTTCCGAATCCAATGATATATAATATAACCATATAGTATGTTTCACGATTAAATCTTCAAAATATTGTGTCTGGTCACCGTACTAATAATATAAATGTGAACTACACTAACTTCTCAAAGTATCAAACCTAGTACACATTGAAAACACGTATATGACGTCATAATAGTATTAAATAAACTTAATGTTACAAGAGCCTTAATGGACACAGAAGAACAGCACACTTAAAATACTTCAGCATTGTTATAGTTAAAAGGTCATACACTTTTATGTTTAATCAATCCTTATAATGTCCTAAAGCAGTCAATTTTTCTCTCTTTCTTGATAAATTCTTCTTTAAAAAGGGCATGAACAGCTGAAAAATAAAGAAAACTAAAAATATTTATTAATGTATTTTTTCTTTTCATAGTGGTAGCATATTTTGAAATTGAAATTCAAGTTAAATAATATACACACTGGTTGGTGAAGAGTTGTCTTATTACCAACCATACTACATCTTCTTTGATTTACATTTTGGTAAAATGATATTTATACAATTGAATAACTAATAAGATCGAGAAACGAGCTGATAACCTTCATTAATATGACTTTCATTCAATAACGTCTAGATCACCTAAAGGATTCAACGTCTTTTTAAAGTCATTTATTGGTGAATAAACTCTACAACTTCACTCACAAACAAATAAAAGTCCGAAGTTTATTCACTAAGACATACCTTTAATTCTTATATTTCTTTAAAATTGGAGATGAAGAAAATTATTGTTCTACATGTACACTCGTTACCTCTATCACACAAAAAATGTTAGTGTGTGTCATTGAGCTGGCCTTGCGCATGCATATATTTTTTGGTTAATGCATACTCCGTGAAATTTGCCTTATATCTTGTTTTGTGGAACTGCAGTACTTGCCATGATATTAGTGTATGCTTTATTATACTCAGGATTTTCTTATCCCAGAAATAGATTACTTTAGCCGTTTTTGGCACAATTTTTTGAAATTTTGGGTCCTCATTAATGCTCTTCAACTTTGTATTTGTTTGGATTTATAACTAATTTGATCTAAGCGTCACTAATAAGTCTTATGTGGACGAGGCGCGCGTCTGGCGTGTTAAATTATAATTCTGGTACCTTTAAGTCTTAGATACAACGTACATGTCTTTTTATTAGTTGTTATTGGCATTGAACTAGCTGTCAGTGACTGCGGTTATTCTCTATACCTAGTGATGTTTTGTGGTTAGGGATGAGGGAGGGATATATTCCTTGCCACGTCCAATCTGTGTTTTTGTTTGTTGTTTTCTTTGTAACGATCTGATGAGTTATACATTTTTAAACTTGTTTAATATAGATATAGGCAAATATGGTATGAGGGAAATTGAGACAACTCTCCATCCAAGTCACAATGTATAAAAGAAAACCATTATAGATCAAGGTACGGTCTTCAACACGGAGCCTAGGCTCACACCGAACAGCAACCTATAAAGGACCCCAACAATTACTAGTGTAAAACCATTCAAACGGGAAAACCAACGGAATAATCTATATAAAAAGCGAGAAACGAGAAACGAGAAACGAGAAACACTTATGAACCACATAAACTAACGACAACCACTGAACATCAGATTCCAGATTAGGACAGGTGCAAACAATTGCAGAGGAATTGAACGTTTTAATGGTACCTTCTCCTTTTTCTGAAACAGTAGTATAACTTCACACCATAGAAACCACACTATAAAATTTCAATTATAAAATTGAGAATGGAAATGGGGAATGTCTCAAAGAGACAACAACCCGACCATGGAGAAGACAACAGCAGAAAGTCACCAACAGGTCTTCAATGCAGCGAGAAATTCACGCACCCGGAGGCGTCCTTCAGCTGGCCCCTATACAAATATATATACTAGTTCAGTGATAATGAACGCCATACTAAACTCCAAATTGTACACAAGAAACTAAAATCAAATATAATACAAGACTAACAAAGGCCAGAGGCTCCTGCCTTGGGACAGGCGCAAAGATGCGGCGGGTTTAAACATGTTTATGAGATCTCAACCCTCCCCCTATACCTCTAGCCAATGCAGAAAAGTAAACGTATAACAATACGCACATTAAAATTTAGTTCAAGAGAAGTCCGAGTCTGATGTCAGAAGATGTAACCAAAGAAAATAAATAAAATGACAATAATACCAAAATTACATCAGACTACTATCAATTAACTGACATGCCAGCTCCAATTAAACTGATTGAAAGATTATGCCTTCATCATATGAATATCAGGCACAATCCTTCCCGTGAGGGTTTAGTATCATACCATCATAACATATATGAGAAGAACATAACCCGTGTCATTCCAACAACTGGTTTTTAAATAAATATGTTTAGTTCCGATGCAAAGACCCTATAAGTGAATCAATGTTTACGCCAAAATATGCAAACTTTAATGACCTGACAACAGTATCGTAACTGTATTCCTTCATAATAAGTCTATGTCAAGGTTTTGTTAGCTTCTGAGGTGAATACTGACATTTTTGTGCTTTATAAAGAATATTTCCATAAAATATCGGATGTGAAATACCTGAACGTATAAGAAGTCTGCATGTTGAGCTATATTTACGAATTATGTCCTTATACCGATGATAAATTTAGTAAATGTTTTGACTAGTTTGTTACGTCATGCTGTTAATCCACCTTTTATTGCAATTAAGGTGGTTTTCCAAAATGTATAATCAGTCACTTTTCTAGATAGTATGCTTGTTTTTTCATTGACTATTCCTGTTTGATGAAACAAAGTTGTACCATTATGAAATGTATGAATGTGTGATATTTTTTCTGTGTGCATGAATGTGTTTATTCTTACCCTATTGTACATCCTCCGCCTTCACAACCTGAAGTAAACCAATAGTCAGTCCTTAATATGAACATTCTTATTGTATCTTATGTTTTATTTTATACACAACGAAAGTTAAACCTATGAACACTCTTGTTGGTAATGTTTGAGCGAACGTTTATAGTTTTGAACAACTCAAAAGTATACTTTATCTGTTTAAGATTGTTTACAAATATACAACATGCCATTCAGTTACCAGCTATTAAAAATGATTATATAACAATTCAAATTCAAAATTCCATTTTAATTATAGATTTTGAAGTTCTTTTGCTGTTAACTTATAACTGTGCTCTCTCGTGACATATTTTATTAATCTGATTCGATCTACAACGGATTGGTTCAACATATTTCTTTATTATTAAACAACAATAAAAATTAAAGGTCTCCATTTCTAACTAGTCCGTGCCAAGTAATTTTTATTTGTTTTTAGCAAGTTTATTTTCTGATTTAATACCAACAGCTTACAGTACAATATTCTTCTAGTAACGGAATAACACTGCTTATGTTTTCTAAGAACTGTGCTTTTTATAGTTTATAGCAAGTTGTGATCATGTATCGTAATCACAAAATGCGGTACACATTTGAAACTGAAACCCTTAATTCTGCCTTAACTATCTATAATAAACAATATGTGTTACTCATTCAAATAACAATGTATTGTTTCCTGAATTTGCAATAATTTGTACCCGTTGTCAGACGAAAGGATTACACTAATTTTCATTATATAAACATAATCAAAACCCTAAAGTGTATCATTCTTCTAACTCCAAAAAGAATTGTAAACCTACATTTTCTGAAACACGACTCTAGGGAAAAGTGGCAATGTCCATTTTCCATGAAAGATAAAAGCAATCTTCTCTACTACTTTATAGCAATAGTTTTTGACAAATATTCAAAGTAAAATTAACGATGAACTGAAAAAAAGAATATTTTAAAGCTTACTTCTAGAGAAGTAATTGCAATATAGTTTTTAAAAGAAACAATTGTAATCTTACCTCCTTTTCCTCCTCCTTTAGCTACCATGTATATTGTTACTATAAACGCCACGGTCCCAACAAGGCTGATCACGCTAATCAACACTATCTGAGGAACTGTTAATGTAAGCAACCATGTAGTTAATATATTAAATTAGAGATGACGATGATTATGGTAAATATAAAACAAGAGTTGGTTTCACAAAATAAAACTTCCGACTAGAATTGATCGTTAGTACACCGAATTGATCATGAACTACGATCAGTTTTAGTCGTACGTTTTTTTTATAAAACCGACTCCAGTTACTTCAAAGTAACACCATCAAAATTAAGCTTATTTCAGGAATCGGTAAGACCACGTTTGTCTTGGGATATGTTTTTGATGTTGCCATTTTATAAGGGACTCTCTGTTTTGAGCTTTTCTTACAGTTTGGTTTTTCTTTTGTCTGTGTATAAGGTATAAAGAAGTTCCACAGCACGTGGGTCACAAAAATAGCTGTCTTGTTGTTATTAATAATCAAATCAATAATGAATGAATATGTGATGTTTCATAAAGTATACACCTATCGTTAGATTAATCGAGACTCTGACTTGATTTTGTTAGAAATAATATATTTGGAAAAAATATTTTCAATATCAATTTCATTTATTATATAAATAAAATATGCGCCCAGTGATATAATTTTATAGAATCTACGATTCGAAAGCATCAAGGAAATGCTTAATTCATATCTTTTTGAACAACATTGATTTATTACTTATTTTTTACATAATTTAAATCCTCTAAAATATTATTTTTGTTGAAATAAAAATGTTTCAAATTAATGTTAAAATCTGTTTTCTAACTCATAAATGTCATTAGAAACATACTATCAAAAGAGAAAAAATACAAGTCAATAAATCACACTGCTCTTAAATCTTTTAAATTAGAAACAGTTTTTAATTTTCAATACATAAATTTTAAGTTCGCAGTACTGTGATTATGATAAGATTTTAATCTTGTTAATCGTGACGGTTAGTCGGTCGTAAAATAAAATATATATTCCATTCAAGGACATTATTCAAAATTTTAAACGTTAAATGTATTATGTACAAAAAATCAAGCATTAAATCTTGGCAATAGTTCAATTAAGGTGAATATCATTGGACATAATATGTAGGGAACGGATATTTATAAGTTAGGACGCTTGTGGTTTCTATTAAGATTCCTCCAATACAGCTAACACGGAATATCCTTTTAAAAATATTTATTGTAACCAAACCTGATATAATTTCATCAAACATTTAAAGCAATCAACATGATTTGTGACCTTTCTGAACAAATTAACAAACGCAGCCAACATGATTTGGTTGGGACCCATAGGATATAACGCGTAGCCCTAACTTTTGTATTCACCTGTGAGGTCTTCTTTGACTGTGTTGTCCTTTTTTACAGATTTTCCTATAAATATAACTAGTCCGTTAGACAACAATTATGTAAACATGTAAAATACATTTTCAAAATGCGAAGCTTCATCTGAATTGAGTAGTTTAAAATGCTTTATCATTATATAGTTTTTAGTCTAAACTAAATAAAGAAAAAGGCGTTATATTATGTTCTATTGATCAATATCATAATCCAAATAGCTTTTCCATGTAACAGTCTTTTCTTTTAATATATCTTTTTTCCCTATGGTTTTTGTATAAGTACTAGTATGTTTACATATTCGGCTTTCTTATTTTGGGGGTTTTAACGTTTTTCATGGAGGTAAGTCCGGAAAAGTTCCTTGGAAAAACTATATGTAAATGCACGTATTATTTCATTTTAATATATAGGAATATTAAACGAAAAAGAACATACTGATCAACGGAGACAAAACGAGTGCCACATGCGGAGCAGGATCTGCTAGCCCTCCCGAAGCATTGGAATCATCTCAAGTTTTGGGTGGGGTTTGTGATGCTCAGTCTTTAGTTTTCTATGCTATGTTTTGTACTATTGTTTGTCTGTTTGTCTTTTCCTGTTTCACTTAGGTGTAGTCAGTTTATTTTCGACTTGTCAGTTTAAATTTCCCTCTTGTGACTTTCACCCCTGTTTTAAATTTTATCTCAGTGTGTAGAATTCTAAAATGTTATTCCACAATCAACATATGATTTTTTGATTTGTTTAATTCTATTATCGTTTATCTCATTCTCTGTTTTAATATTTTTTTTTAGCTTACCCGTATATTGACATAAGTTCACGTATGGACATTGCGGTCAGAATTTTAAACAAAAAAAAACAGCTATGTAGTTTACCATATCTGAGACGGCCAAACGGTTGTTCATAATTGCATATATCAACCTCTATTAAATTATGAATGATCATAGGCAGAAATTAGTAGTACTTTTGCAAATGAATATTCATAATATGTAAATGAGAATTGTACCACGTGAAAATAGTTTAAACTTGACTGGCTTGATATCATTAAAATCTTTAAAACACGGATATTGCCCGTCACAGAGTCCTTGTTAATAATCACTCTGATATTTCTGTAAAGTTGTCAGGCGGTCAAAATCAAAACAATGAACGCGAATAGTCCATTTGCCAATTACCGATTCGATTCTGTTATTACCTACTTTTTTTAACAAATTACTTCCCTTTGACAATCGTAGACTGGTTCCATACCAGACAAAATTGGTTTTTGCCAATGCAAAGCATGATTAATTGAAAGTGATGTATCGGCGGGTTAACTAATTTTTCATAAAAAGCAATTTCTGATGTCAAAAGTATTTAGCTTAACAACAAATTAATGTAATTAAAAGATTTGAAAACCTTAAAGATTACACACATTAGGCACAGGTAAATTTGCTCTTTCTGCTAGCTCTTCATTGTAAATTAAAAATTAATGTCCCTCATAAGGGAGACGACTAGAAAGGGATCTCCAATTTCAGGGTAATTGACGGGAATTGGTAAATAGCCTATTTAGTGATTTTTTCCTGTTTTCGTGAGTTTATTCTTCTCGTTATAGGGGCATTTTAACTTTGCATGGGAACCTTAAGTTCAACGACTACACATACAAGGTTTGAACTTGCTTGTTCTCTGGACATTTAAGTTTCAAGTTTGATCCCGTCAACCTGTTTTTGTAATGACCTATTTTCAACACGAAGTTTGCAAATTTGACGTTTCCGCCATTTTAGATGATAAAAAGCAACATAGATTTATTACGTCCTCTTTTGGTATCTGGTCGATAGTTGTCTCATGGGCAATCATACCACATCTTTTTTTTTAATTCAAAATAAACTTACCAAGAGTTATCTGTATGATGATTAGTGAGAAAATCAACACCTTAAACCCATTAAATCGGAAAGCCATTAGCTGATATCACCAGAGCTAAAATATTTTATAAGAAAACGGAAAAATTTAAAAGGACATAGCAGATGAAGATACTTGAGATATAGTGATTTATGTTCATTATATAAAGTTTTCATATCCTTTGTTCCTATCAAATTAAATACATCTTCCCTAACATTTGTATGCTCTTGAATGTATGATTTCTTGTCAAGGTACTATGGACAGAGATATGATACAATAGTCCTTTATGTTTGCTTATGTCATTTTCGTATACGCTCTTCGAAGACGGGATGTATTATGGTAACCCATTTCCGTCGGTCAATATTTCAACGATAAATTACATTCATGCAATAACAAAATTGTGATGATTCAATATCTAATGATAAAACAAAAATTTCAAAATTATTAATTCAGTATTCTTGTTTATCAAGAAACATGATGATACATTTACAACTATAGGTATCATAATGGAAAATGATTTTGTCATACCTACCTTATTTCGAGATGAATAATAAATAAAATGACTTCAATTAAGGAAGTTCTTCAATATAGTATACGGAAAACCGTTATTGCGTTTATTTTTTGTTTAAGCATTTAAATAATGGTTGAAATGTAAAAAGATTTGGCTCCTACCCAAACATATATTGCACTAGTCTAATCAAAACTAAAACATAAGTATACTACAAGTGTGTTTTGTAAAGTAGATAACGACATTCAACAATAATAGACAAGGTGAATGATTCAATGTTAAGATAATGATAAGCAGTGATCTGAAGAGTAACTTTATTTGTTAATTAAAATAACAATAAATAATGATATTACAAAAATATGACAAAAAAGATACACAAGTAAATAGTGTAAGTTATTATAGCACTTATTGTTAGTAAACTATGAATATAAATTATTAATTTAAATACATATAAAGAATAAATTCCTTTGAAGACTGTATCTACCATTTAATTACTTTAAACAGTTGAATATACATCGAATACAGTTTATTTTAAAGAAAAGACAAAAAAGGAGGACCCAAATACGTATGTGTCGAAAATCCATTACCAAAATCTTGAGTTTTATTAAAGAGCGAATATGAATAATACATGTAATAATACTTTCTTTAATTGATTTTTTATAGGCGCAATAATGACTGATTACTGTCATGAATACAAGAAAACAGAACATTTTTCATTTAGTTATATAAAATAATAAATGAGCGTATTTGCCGAATGTTTAGAAAAACACGTTGCTCATACTGCATTGAATAGAAATATTTAGATTTTAAAGGTTGTTTTCGGAAGTCTGTTTAATTCTAGCCCTTCGAGTACTTAAATACCTATGTACTTATTTTCGGAATTGAATAGGACTTACTTTTTTTTTTAGACATGTGGTATATGTTTTAAGCATGTGATACATATATACTATTTATTTAATATCGATAGCTTTTCATATTATTAGACTCTTTATTTGTTATTGATAGACTATAAAACTCATATGAAACGATATTCTGGTAATTATAATGTTGCAGAAATAATCGACCCAATGCATCCATATTTATTGAACGCAATCATCTGTACACATTGTTTTACATCAATTAAGAATCTATACAAAATACTAGAAATTTGTATTTGTATTGTTGATCGAAAACTTTATCTTCGAAATCACATACGGATTTCACTGGTGCCAAAGTTAATACCGGGCGTTACCAATTGACAAACAATAAGCACTGATTCAGGGCACGAAGCTCCAGTTTCAAGTTACAAACGTCGAGATGAGAGTTACTTAAATCTAGTTGCGATTTACAAGCGTCGACTTTCGGAATATGAAATAGAGACATCTGGTGATTGTATTTCAGAAAAACGAAATAAGAAGACACCAACGTCAGAAACTGCCTTTTAATTAACTTTAAAGGAACAAAATTGAACAGAAATTTTTGAAATAATTAAGTTTCAAAATTCATTTATAGAAAAAAAATATATAAAAAACTAGATGTATAAATCTAAAATTGTATTTCTGTTGATTTAAATACAGATAAAAAAAACTGTTTAGAACACAAACTTGTTATTTTCAAAGTAAGATTGACTATTGTTTAACTTCAGGTTGTGAAGGCGAAGGATGCACACAATACATTCAAAAGGGAATCCAGAAGTGTTTTTATCATACGGGGTTTTCTTTTAATATTTTTTTGTTGCTTTCGGATAAAATAGAAGATTCCAATATGACGTGCGTCTTACGCTTTGTGAACAAACCCATGCTCTAAATCCAATAAAATTTGTTTGCACATCCGTATATTGACTTCTCTAGAATGATAACTTTTATCAAATTATCATGCACTTAATATTTTTCCTTAACTTATAAACATTTTACTCTTAAAATGGTGCACATGATGTTTCTTATTCATTTTTTATGACTGTAATGTGTTGCATTCCAAAATTGACATATTTGACCAAGATACGACAACCGTTCATGCCGGCTGTTCAAACTTCTCCTTCTGAAAAATCACAGTGCCAGCCGTTTGCTTCTTTACAAAAAACAAGAGAGGTTCATGGAAGAGCCTACATAAACGCTTTATACTTATTGGACATAGAAATTACCTTAATTGTCCTATTCAGAATCGAAAAACATGATGCAAGCTATACTTTATTGTAGTTTTAATATAAGTAGGCATTATATTCGTGTTATTTTAGCCTTCACTATCGTCCGGGCAAAAATAATCACGAATATAATGCCTACCCATGTTAAAACTACAATAAAGCATAGCTTGCATCAATTATTACCCAAATGAACAATATTTTTAGTTTGCACGTATTGTTATTGAGGACTTATCTAACAAACGCTTGTTGTAATGAACAATGGGAAACAAAGAATGTTGGATAATGCACGACTTACTGTTATCCTTTTTTTCAATTAAACTTTACATTATAAAATGGTTTGCAATCTAGATCGATTCACATTTTGTTTCTGATATAATATATTATCGATCACACCTTTGTTAGTTAAATAACATAGACACCAGACACAAGTTGGTTCCTTTTTCCTTTTTCCTTTTTCGATATTCAAATTTTGAAAAATATTACAAGTCCAAACTGAATTTTTTTTTTCCTTCAAATTTTTTTTTCCTCAAAATTTTTTTTTCCTCAAAATTTTTTTTCCTCAAACTTTTTTTTTCATCAAAATTTTTTTTCCTGAAATTTTTTTTTTCCTCATTTTTTTTTGCTCAATTTTTTTTTTCCTCAAAATATTTTTCCTCAAAAAGTATTTTTTCATTTCCTTATTCGTTTTCTTTTTCCTTTTTCGATTATCATCCTTATTCGATTTCCATTTCCTTATTCGATTTTCATTTCCTTATTCGATTTTCTTGTCCCTATTCGGTTTCTTCTTCCTTTTTCAATATTCATTTCCTTTTTCGGTTTCTATTTCCTTATTCGGTTTCTATTTCCTTATTGGATTTTCATTTCCTGATTCGATTTCGATTTCCTTATTCAATTTTCATTTCCTTATTCGGTTTCTTTTTCCTTTTCAATATTCATTTCCTTATTCGGTTTCTATTTCCTTATTCAGTTTCTATTTCCTTATTGGATTTTCATTTCCTTATTCGGTTTCTTTTTCCTTTTTCAATATTCATTTTCTTTTTCGGTTTCTATTTCCTTATTCGGTTTCTATTTCCTAATTGGATTTTCGTTTCCTTATTCGATTTCGATTTCCTTATTCGATTTTCATTTCCTAATTCGGTTTCTTTTTCCTTTTTCAATATTCATTTCCTTTTTCGGTTTCTAGTTCCTTATTCAGTTTCTGTTTCCTTATTGGATTTTCATTTCCTTATTCAATTATCATTTCCTTATTCGGTTTCTTTTTCCTTATTCAGTTTCTTTTTCCTTTTTCAATATTCATTTTCTTTTTCGGTTTCGGTTTCCTTATTCGGTTTCTATTTCCTTATTCGGTTTCTATTTCCTTATTTGGTTTCTATTTTATTATTGGATTTTCTTTTCCTTATTCGATTTTCATTTCCTTATACGATTTTCATTTCCTTATTCGGTTTCTTTTTCCTTTTCCAAAATTCATTTCCTTTTTCGGTTTCTATTTCCTTATTGGATTTTCATTTCCTTATTCAATTTCCATTTCCTTATTCGGTTTCTTTTTCCTTATTCAGTTTCTTTTTCCTTATTCGGTTTCTTTTTCTTTTTTCAATATTCATTTCCTTTTTCGGTTTCTAGTTCCTTATTCGGTTTCTATTTCTTTTTCGATTTTCATTTCCTTATTCAGTTTCCATTTCCTTTTTCGATATTCAAATTTTGAAAAATATTACAAGTCCAAACTGAATTTTTTTTTTCCTTCAAATTTTTTTTTCCTCAAAATTTTTTTTTCCCTCAAAATTTGTTTTCCTCAAATTTTTTTTTTCTTCAAAAATTTTTTTTTCCTCAAAATTTTTTTTCCTCAAAATTTTTTTTCCTGAAATTTTTTTTTCCTCATTTTTTTTTCCTCAAATTTTTTTTTCCTGAAAATCTTTTTCCTCAAAATTTTTTTTTTCATTTCCTTATTCGTTTTCTTTTTCCTTTTTCGATTATCATCCTTATTCGATTTCCATTTCCTTATTCGATTTTCATTTCCTTATTCAATTTTCTTTTCCCTATTCGGTTTCTTCTTCCTTTTTCAATATTCATTTCCTTTTTCGGTTTCTATTTCCTTATTCGGTTTCTATTTCCTTATTGAATTTTCATTTCCTTATTCGATTTCCATTTCCTTATTCAATTTTCATTTCCTTATTTGGTTTCTTTTTCCTTTTTCAATATTCATTTCCTTATTCGGTTTCTATTTCCTTATTCAGTTTCTATTTCCTTATTGGATTTTCATTTCCTTATTCGATTTCCATTTCCTTATTCGATTTTCATTTCCTAATTCAGTTTCTTTTTCCTTTTTCAATATTCATTTCCTTTTTCGGTTTCTAGTTCCTTATTCAGTTTCTGTTTCCTTATTGGATTTTAATTTCCTTATTCAATTTCCATTTCCTTATTCGGTTTCTTTTTCCTTATTCGGTTTCTTTTTCCTTATTCAGTTTCTTTTTCCTTATTTGGTTTCTTTTTCCTTTTTCAATATTCATTTCCTTTTTCGGTTTCTGTTTCCTTATTCAGTTTCTATTTCCTTATTCGGTTTCTATTTCCTTATTTGGTTTCTATTTCATTATTGGATTTTCGTTTCCTTATTCGATTTTCATTTCCTTATACGATTTTCATTTCCTTATTCGGTTTCTTTTTCCTTTTCCAATATACATATCCTTTTTCGGTTTCTATTTCCTTATTCGATTTTCATTTCCTAATTCGGTTTCTTTTTCCTTTTTCAATATCCATTTCCTTTTTTGGTTTCTAGTTCCTTATTCAGTTTCTATTCCCTTATTGGATTTTCATTTCCTTATTCAATTTCCATTTCCTTATTCGGTTTCTTTTTCCTTATTTGGTTTCTTTTTCCTTATTCGGTTGCTTTTTCCTTTTTCAATATTCATTTCCTTTTTCGGTTTCTGTTTCCTTATTTGGTTTCTATTTCCTTATTCGGTTTCTATTTCTTATTTGGTTTCTATTTTATTATTGGATTTTCGTTTCCTTATTCGATTTTCATTTCCTTATACGGTTTCTTTTTCCTTTTCCAATATTCATTTCCTTTGTTGGTTTCTATTTCCTTTTTCGATTTTCATTTCATTATTCAGTTTCCAGTTCCTTTTTCGATATTCAAATTTTGAAAAATTTTACAAGTCCAAACTGATTTTTTTTTCTCCTTCAAATTTTTTTTCCTCAAATTTTTTTTTTCCTCAAATTTTTTTTTCCTCAATTTTTTTTTCCTCAAAATATTTTTTTCCTCAAAATATTTTTACTCAAAAAGTTTTTTTCGTTTCCTTATTCGTTTTCATTTTCCTTTTTCGATTATTTATAGTATAACTAATCCCCGTATTTGTATATCATAAATAAGACAACGCGTGACCGAACGTCGCATGGATTAAACGAGTGCGCAGCACGAGTTTAATCCATAGCGGCGTTCGATCACAAGTTGTCTTATTTTTGATATTCAAATACGGTGATTAGTTATACTTTTTATTACATTGGCTAATGGCTTTTTTTTTAAAGAAATTAATGTTAGAAATGTAAGGAACTGTATTTTTTTCCTACGCATTCACAATTTGTTTTGATCCGACGTTATCGACGTCTTGACAACGCCTATTATCGGTCGTCCCACTGTCTATATCACTCTATTCAGCTCTTAATATTATACAAATATAGCCTTTGTATGAGGTCGATACAAGGATATATTGACCTGAAAGAAGTATATTGACTGAGAACGAAGTCCGAGGTCGATATACTTCTTTGGGTCGATATATCCTGTATTGACCACATACAAAGGCTATATTTGTTATATTATTAATTTCCGACCATATTTGTGTCAAAATCGTCATTTGATTTTGTTGGAATTTTATAGATATCATATTGTCTCCTTAACAATACAAAATATTAGTTGTTATTTCAATTGCTAAGATCGTTTAACAATATCCTGAAATTCAATACATGACGTCACAAAGTTTATCGGTTTTTATATTTTCTAAAAATAACCGTGCTTTTTGCCGTACAATATGCTTTTTGCTATCCGCCGTTTTCTCTCTACCTTCGAAAATATAGTTTAACATGTGACTATCCCTAAACGAATCAAATTTGTTAAAATATACAAATTAATAATATTATTCCGTATCATGTCTTTGTGACGTCAAATACGTTGACCCGGCCTTAATAACTTTGACCCTGACATATCAGCGACGTCATAATGTTTAAACGACGTTAATAACTTTGACCCGAACTTATCAAGTAATCTTTTGTGTGCTGGTGAAACAAAGAAAACACTTCCGAAACACGCAAATATAGCCCGATAAATCGATTATCAGATTATCTGCATATTGATATTGTAAAATATCAGCTGCTTGACATTATATGAAGGCTTGTTGATCTCGTTCGCTACGCTCACTCGACAAAAAGCTTCATATTATGTCTCGCAGCTGATATTTTACGATATCAACATGCAAATAACCTGATAATCGGTACTTATTGTATGACGTCAGAGAGTGAAATAACCACGTTTATTTCACATATGAAATTATCGGTTTTTATTTAACTGGGAAATCAATGTAATTCATTGCAACCAATGTAATAACATTCCTTATTCGGTTTCTTTTTCCTTATTCGATTTTCATTTCCTTATTCGGTAACTTTTTACTTATTCGGTTTCTATTTCCTTATTTGGTGTCTATTTCCTTATTCAATTTTCATTTCCTTAATTCGGTTTCTAGTTCCTAATTCAATTTTCATTTCCTTATTCGGTAACTTTTTCCTTATTCGATTTTCATTCCTTGTTCGGTTTCTATTTCCTTATTGGGTTTTTATTTCATTGTTATAATATTAGATTTCCATTTCCTTATTGGGTTTCTATTTCTTTATTCAGTTTGTATTTCCTTATTCAATTTTCATTTCCTTATTACTCTTTATCGTTAAAAAAGGGTTCACCAATTCAGAAAAAAATGAGATCTTTCTAGTATACAATGAAAAACGAACTGGAAAGTCTATATGAGACATCAAAATGTTGTAACAATGGCGGATCCAGAAGGGGGTTCCGGGGGCTGGAACCTCCCTTTTTCGGCCGATCAATGCATTTGAATAGGGACATATAGTTGGAACCCACTCCCTTTTTAAAATGGCTGGATCTGCCCCTGTATAAGATGTGCATTTATAAGCTGTTTCGTAAGAACAAATGTCCCTACGTAACAATACATGATAGATTATGAAATGCCAGCGTATTCCCGATTTTGATATTACATGCCCCGTTTTTTACTCCTTTTACAGAAGCGACAAATGACAACCTAAGTAGCCAGGTCAATAATTTTCTATATATAGATCGGAATTCCTTCTAGTTATTTAAAAGACTCTGATTAATATCGGTTAGGGAAATTTTTTCCGGAACTTTATATAAATAAAAAAGAATAGGATATAGATAGCAATTATCGTTACTAAGTGATGAAAACATCGGGTTATTCAATGAAATATGACTTATAGTGGAGGGGGCATTAAGTTTTTCCAGCTTTGTCTGTGTGTATGTCCGTACGTCAAGAAATTAGTTTTTGTTCTTTTATCTTGAGTTTGCCTCAACAAAATGTTAAGAAACTTATACACAATCCGTATTACAACAAAATGCATATCACATTTGAATTTTGGTGGCGTCATTTATACCATTCTAGGGTTATGCGCCTTAACAAATTAAAAAAAAAAAACTGATTTTTGTGTTTCCGTTTTCTTTCATAAGTTTGCCCGACATCAAAATCAAGACATATACACAATACATTTGCAGTAAAGAAACAGCGTCTTTATTGCTGTTCTCTTGACAAATACATTGAGATCTTTTACACAGAGAAATCATTCTCGTTTCAATGAAAGTTGAAAGACAGTCCCTAGCACCGGTTTGAGCAGAATTGTTTGCTAAAGTCAATATCGTCACAGTTGTATGTGGCATAGAAGACACACATATGCGAGACAATATGAACAATTTAATATGAACAGCTGGCAAAGGCTACTTGGCAAAATCTGTCATGGATTGCCCGACTATTTCACTTATACATTAGTATAAAACGAGACACATTTAAAGTGAAATACAGGGTAAGTTACTAGAGGTTGTATGTATATATATTATAATCCCTCAAAAATGAAGTTTTAGGTTGTATGTACATATGATTAACTAAGAGTGTTCCGTCCTGCCTGTCGGTTTGTCCATAGATCTGGGAAGTACTAGAACACTACATTATGTAGGTGGTCTTTTTAACGGGCACAGAAAAAAATCCATGATACTTGTCATTTTTACCGCGCTGAAGTACGTCCATTATTCTTTATTCAAAATTCAATAATGAATAATGAACTAGTTCACTATTCACTATTCAATGTTAAGTAATGAATGATGAAATAGTTTAGGTTTCATTATTCAAGTTGGAGCGGTGAATAGTGAAATAAAAATAACTGACACTGTAGCTAAATTCCGTATTTTTAAATTCGTCATTTAAGGGTTATCAAACGATCAATCAAATTATTATAAAAAACACTCTGTAAATCTTTAATTTCATTTATTTATTTAGTTTCGGAGGATATAAACTTATGGCTTTTTCTTAACTATTTTTAAAGAAATTCCATGTATGGACAACCTGAATACCAAAACATATATATATATATATATATATATATCAAAATTAAAATACTCTACGTTGTCTTTTTTATTTTCTCTGGACCTTTGCTATTCTTCATCCTCTGATTAAAGATATATAACAAGTTGATTGTGCAGCAATGACCATTAGAGGGGTCACAGAGGACCTAAATGACAAAACACGCGTGAAAATTAAGGAATAGCCAATTTTGAATAATGAAATGGATATTTTGAATAATTGAATGGACTGCTGTTATCCTTCAGCCCCGAATAATAGATAAACCTTATAACTCATTCGTAAGCTTATTAAGAGAGGAGCAAAAGGTATATAGTCAATATGTTCCGCAACGCATATAAGAGGAGTACCGACGGACTTAATATCGAAATACGCGTGAACATTGAGAAATAGCTTATTTTGTATAATGGAACGGACTGCTGCAACCCGTCAGCTCCTAATTACGATAAAAATTATACACCAATAAAAAGCTTATTGATAGAGAAATACACTGATAATAAACAATATGTGCGGCAATGACCATTAGAGGGGTTACGGAGGACCTAAATGCCAAAACACGCGTGAAAATTAGGAAATAGCCAATTTTGAATAATGAAATGGATATTTTGAATAATTGAATGGACTGCTGTGACCCTTCAGCCCGTATTTACAGATAAACTTTATACCTCATTCGAAAGCGTATTAACAGAGGAACAAAAGGTATATAATCAATATATTTCGCAACGTTCATAACAAACGACATTGTGTGTACTCGATTATGCTTTCAAACAACCGTTGCAAGTAGTAACTGTTGCAACGAACGGTTTGTGATTAAGATTTATTTCCCTAAACATAAACAAGCTAAAAATAAAATATTTTCATATTTTTTTCAAATAATCGCCTGTTATACAGATACAACAGTTTAAATTGAATAAGTTGGCAATTTTTTGGGGTAGGCTTTCAAAACCATGATAGAATAAGAGCTATTTTAACATATAAAATCGGCCTTATTGAAAATGTATATTATGATAAACATAAATACAAAACCTTTTTTAATGCAAATGTGTAACAAGGACTGTGAAGGTCTTTTAAATTCACAATTCTAATACAACAATTGGATGTTTTAATAGCCAGTCAAGGTCGTTAAAAACTTCTAGTTGTTGTATTACAACCGTGAAACAAGGACTGTGAAGGTCTATTAAATTAACCAATTGTGAGTTTCATCTTAAACATAGTACAACATATGCGTACTGCATACGCGAAAGCTGAAACTAAACAAATACATATTTAAGATATATTAAGTCCGATGCCTCGTGTTAAGAGAAAGTCATGCTCTTTGTACGTTAAGAACCCTTACAACAACTCTTTGAGGGGTTCGTAGGTTACCTGATGCAAGGCAAAATTCATGTCCCTATCCAATATACCCTCATCTTCCTGTGGCAGTCAAAATTTCCCTGATCATCATCCCGGATGGCCTCAATTATTACGAGACATACCTATTGTATTTATTGTTAAATTGTTCTCGTCCTGAATATTCATGAAATATTTGCCACTGAACGTTGAGAAACCAACAATCAATCAATCAATATATTTTCAGCATTTTCAAAATAAATCGTAATACACACGTATGCGATATTTTACCAATAAAAGTGGAAGGAAAGCTACAATTAAAAGATCGTTTATAAGATATTTAAAGAATACAATGTCAGTACAATTTAATTAATAATTATTCTAGTCTTTTTAATTCTATGATGATTAATTATTTAGTCTAGGATGCATAATTTCGTTTATTATTTGTTTTTGGCTTTGAACTAGCTGTTAATAACTGGAAAAACTCTCAGATATGTACCAGGCCACGTACACTCTGTGTTTTAGCAAGGTGTATTTCTATTTGTATCTCATGATCTGAGTTAAGTCAGGCTTAAGTCTTTTTCAACTGATTTTTATAGTTCGCTCTTATGTTGTACTGTTACACCACTGTCAAAGTTACATGTTTAACGCCGCCACATTATGTATGTATATGTGCCTATCCCAAGTCAGGAAACTGTAAATTAATTCAGTGGTTCTCGTTTGTTGCTGTGTTACATATTTGTTTTTCGTTCATATTTTGTACATAAATTAGGCCGTCAGTTTTCTTGTTTGAAATTTGTTAGCACTTGACATTTCGGAGACTTTTAAAGCGGACTATGCGGGATGGGCTTTGTTCAATGTTGAAGGCCGTACGGTGATCTATTATAGTTGTTTATTTCTGTGTCATTTGGTCTCATGTGGAGAACACATGAACTTGCCTTAGACAAGTGCCTGTGGTGGAGAGTTGTCTCATTGGCAATTATGTCATATCTTCCTTTTTATATTGGTGTTTTTCATCGACGACAGAATAGGCAAATATGTCTTTTTTATCAATAAATTGTCAGTTACTTTTATTTGGAATCCATTTCAAGAAAAAAAGTCTCAAGTTGTTGATAAAATAAAAACATGAGAAGAGTGTCCTTTTCTCACTGAGTCAATGCAAAATCTCAGATTTCCAATCATCAAAACAAAATCTTTTGATGAAACGACTGAAATTTATTGTTCAATATTTAATGTCTAATTTCAAAATCATGCAAGAAATAATTATACAATGAAATTAACACAAATTTGACACGTTAACGAATATAGATAAGAAACAAAAGAATAATACCAATACCAATCACAAACGCAAATCTATATTTAGAATATCAAAGTCATGTCAACTCAGTTCGTTTAAGGTCTGTTTGATTCATTCTCTTATGTACCACTAAATAATTTCATAGGGAATCATAAACAAAGTGTTCTAGAAACGTTGAAATCGTTATCAAATAAAACGGGAAGCTAGTTTTTTGGCTGATATGCATTTCAATTCTTTTGATGTTATCATGATGAATGAAATGACCTCATTCATTAAATGATTTCTCCAAAACAGCACCAACCGTTGAGTTACGTACCAACCGTACCAGATACGTAGCGAATCGGGAAACCTCTAGTAGAAGAGTACCGACGGACTTAAATATCGAGAAATGGCTTATTTTGAATAATTGAACAGACTGCCTTAACCCATCTGCTCATATTATACACCAAATTAAAGCCTATTAGCAGCCGATCAAATGGAAACTGAATAAGGAAATAGAAACCGAATAAGGAAATGAAAATCGAATAAGGAAATGAAAATCGAATAAGGAAAAAGAAACCAAATAAGGAATGATAATCGAAAATGGAAAAAGAAAACGAATAAGGAAACGAAAAAAAATTTTGAAGAAAAACTTTTCGAGGAAAAATATTTTGAGGAAAATAAAAATTTGAGGAAAAAAAAATTGAGGAAAAAAAAATTTCAGGAAAAAAAAATTTCAGGAAAAAAAAATTTGAGGGAAAAAAATTTTGAGAAAAAATTTTTGTGGAAAAAATATTTTGAGGAAAAAAATTTTGAGCAAAAAAAATTTTGAAGGAAAAAAAAATTCAATTTGAATATCGTAAAAGGAAATGGAAACCGAATAAGGAAATGAAAATCGAAAAAGGAAATAGAAACCGAATAAGGAACTAGAAACCGAAAAAGGAAATGAATATTGAAAAAGGAAAAAGAAACCGAATTAGGAAATGAAAATCGAATAAGGCAATGGAAATCGAATAAGGAAACGAAAATCCATTTAGGAAATAGAAACCGAATAAGGAAATAGAAACCGAAAAAGGAAAGGAATATTGAAAAAGGAAAAAGAAACCGAATAAGGAAATGAAAATCGAATAAGGAAATGGAAATCGAATAAGGAAATGAAAATCCAATAAGGAAATAGAAACTGAATAAGGAAATAGAAACCGAATAAGGAAATGAATATTGAAAAAGGAAAAAGAAACTGAATAAGGAAATGAAAATCGAATAAGGAAATAGAAACCGAATAAGGAAATAGAAACCAAAAAAGGAAATGAATATTGAAAAAGGAAAAAGAAACCGAATAAGGAAAAAGGAACCGAATAAGGAAAAAGAAACCGAAAAAGGAAATGGAAATCGAATAAGGAAATAGAAACCGAATAAGGAAACAGAAACCGAAAAAGGAAAAAGGAACCGAATAAGGAAAAAGAAACCGAATAAGGAAATGGAAATTGAATAAGGAAATGAAAATCCAATAAGGAAATAGAAACCGAATAAGGAAATAGAAACCGAAAAAGGAAATGAATATTGAAAAAGGAGGAAGAAACCGAATAGGGAAAAGAAAATTGAATAAGGAAATGGAAATCGAATAAGGATGATAATCGAAAAAGGAAAAAGAAAACGAATAAGGAAATGAAAAAAAACTTTTTGAGGAAAAATGTTTTGAGGAAAAAAAAATTTGAGGGAAAAAAAATGAGGAAAAAAATTTCAGGAAAAAAAATTTTGAGGAAAAAAAAATTTTTAAAGAAAAAAAAAAATTTGAGGAAAACAAATTTTGAGGGAAAAAAAATTTTTGAGGAAAAAAAAATTTGAAGGAAAAAAAAAATTCAGTTTGGACTTGTAATATTTTTCAAAATTTGAATATCGAAAAAGGAAATGGAAACAGAATAAGGAAATGAAAATCGAAAAAGAAATAGAAACCGAATAAGGAACTAGAAACCGAAAAAAGACATGAATATTGAAAAAAGAAAAAGAAACCGAATAAGGAAAAAGAAACTGAATAAGGAAAAAGAAACCGAATAAGGAAATGGAAATTGAATAAGGAAATGAAAATCCAATAAGGAAATAGAAACCGAATAAGGAACTAGAAACAGAAAAAGGAAATAAATATTGAAAAAAGAAAAAGAAACCGAATAAGGAAAAAGAAACTGAATAAGGAAAAAGAAACCGAATAAGGAAATGAAAATCGTATAAGGAAATGAAAATCGAATAAGGAAACGAAAATCCAATAATAAAATAGAAACCAAATAAAGAAATAGAAACCGAATAAGGAAATAGAAACCGAATAAGGAAACCGAAACCGAAAAAGAAAATGAATATTGAAAAAGGAAAAAAAACTGAATAAGGAAAAAGAAACCGAATAAGAAAATGGAAATTGAATAAGGAAATGAAAATCCAATAAGGAAACAGAAACTGAATAAGGAACTAGAAACCGAAAAAGGAAATATATATTGAAAAAGGAAAAAGAAACCGAATTAGGAAATGAAAATCGAATAAGGAAATGGAAATCGAATAAGGAAACGAAAATCCAATTAGGAAATAGAAACCGAATAAGGAAATAGAAACCGAAAAAGGAAATGAATATTGAAAAAGGAAAAAGAAACCGAATGAGGAAATGAAAATCGAATAAGGAAATGGAAATCGAATAAGGAAATGAAAATCCAATAAGGAAATTGAAACTGAATAAGGAAATAGAAACCGAATAAGGAAATGAATATTGAAAAGGAAAAAGAAACCGAATAAGGAAATGAAAATTGAATAAGGAAATGGAAATCGAATAAGGAAATGAAAATTCAATAAGGAAATAGAAACCAAATAAGGAAATAGAAACCGAAAAAGGAAATGAATATTGAAAAAGGAAGAAGAAACCGAATAGGGAAAAGAAAATCGAATAAGGAAATGAAAATCGAATAAGGAAATGGAAATCGAATAAGGATGATAATCGAAAAAGGAAAAAGAAAACGAATAAGGAAATGAAAAAATACTTTTTGAGGAAAAATATTTTGAGCAAAAAAAAATTTGAGCAAAAAAAAATAAGGAAAAAAAAATTTTCAGGAAAAAAAAATTTGAAGGAAAAAAAAAATTCAGTTTGGACTTGTAATATTTTTCAAAATTTGAATATCGAAAAAGGAAATGGAAACAGAATAAGGAAATGAAAATCGAAAAAGGAAATAGAAACCGAAAAAGGAAATGAATATTGAAAAAAGAAAAAGAAACCGAATAAGGAAAAAGAAACTGAATAAGGAAAAAGAAACAGAATAAGGAAATGGAAATTGAATAAGGAAATGAAAATCCAATAAGGAAATAGAAACCGAATAAGGAACTAGAAACCGAAAAAGGAAATGAATATTGAAAAAGGAAAAAGAAACGGAATTAGGAAATGATAATCGAATAAGGAAATGGAAATCAAATAAGGAAACGAAAATCCAATTAGGAAATAGAAACCGAATAAGGAAATAGAAACCGAAAAAGGAAATGAATATTTAAAAAGGAAAAAGAAATCGAATAAGGAATAAAATCGAATAAGGAAATGGAAATCGAATAAGGAAATGAAAATCCAATAAGGAAATAGAAACTGAATAAGGAAATAGAAACCAAATAAGGAAATGAATATTGAAAAAGGAAAAAGAAACCAAATAAGGAAATGAAAATTGAATAAGGAAATGGAAATCGAATAAGGAAATGAAAATCCAATAAGGAAATAGAAACCGAATAAGGAAGTAGAAACCGAAAAAGGAAATAAATATTGAAAAAGGAAGAAGAAACCGAATAGGAAAAGAAAATCGAATAAGGAAATGAAAATCGAATAAGGAAATGGAAATCAAATAAGGATGATAATCGAAAAAATGACAAAAAAATTTGAAGAAAAACTTTTTGAGGAAAAATATTTTGAGGAAAAAAAAAATTTGAGGAAAAAAAAATTTTGAGGAAAAAAAATATTTGAGGAAAGAAAAATTGAGGAAAAAAAATTTTGAGGAAAAAAAATTTTGAGGAAAAAAAAAATTTGAGGAAAAAAAAATTTGAGGAAAAAAAATTTTGAGGAAAAAAAATTTTGAAGGAAAAAAAAAAATTCAGTTTGGACTTGTAATATTTTTCAAAATTTGAATATCGAAAAAGGAAAAAGGAAAAAGGAACCAACTTGTGTCTGGTAACATAGACAAGAATGTTAAGTACCTTTTTAAAAATCTAGTTGTGTCATTTCATATTCTCAGACACAGCTATACCCAATATGTATCCTAAAAAAACAAACATTAACCATAAAAATATATACATAAATACTAGGTATTTTATTTCAGTCTTTCTAGAAATTCTACTTATAGACACAAATGAAATATCATTTTTATTCAAAACAACAAAAAAGCCGTCGTGCGTATCCAATGACACAAAACATAAATCTGATTGAATTGTTACAAAATCTTTTGATATTAAATATTCTAGTAGTCATAAATACTTCTTAATTATATGGTCAGCTTGATCTTAAATTGTACTGCGGATTAATTGGCACAGCGTGGGGAAATAAAAACCGTTACAAAATGAAATAAAATTCTTTAATATGAGGATTCGTTCTTTTCTACAAGACCGTCAATATTCTTTAGATACAAACTGCGCTCATCTTTTCGTCTACATATTACTTGGTTCATGTCAATAACGAAAAGACCGAGCAATATCCTTTAATATTAGCATGAAACTTGCAGGAAACACCTTCATCGTACATTTTTTAAAGATGAGAATAGGTTAATGATATCTTTAATGATATATCAGGTATTTTCATATCTGTGAATAAATTAATCGAATATCATTTTAAAGTTGAAAGTAGGGACATATGTAAGAACACATAATGAAGACTGATGTGATGCCTTTGACATTGATATCCTTGTAAAAAAGTATGCATCAATATAATGTTTAGAAACAAATGGTTATACACAAAATGATCACAACAAGAGATGAAGTTTACCTTTAACTTCACCAGTAAGATATTTTACACGATCTATGTGAAAGGCATAGATTTGATTTGTTTTCGATTTCAGTTGTTCATGTCCTTATTAAGACAGATTTGACAAGCACGATGGAGAAACAAGAATTTTGACATATCTTATCAATGCTGTTGTCATAAAGTGTGTTGTTCTTCTATGTTTGTCAGACACGCGAATCAATGAATGTGTTTGCCGATAGATATTTTTGTGTTCTTTTAAATTGCTCCTTTTGAAATTGTTACACAATGATGACTTATGTACCCATATTTTGACTATTTTATTTATTATGTCTTGTTAGTTCACGCATCATTGTTAATATAGAATGTGAGGAGACTGTCAACAAAGTGAGAGGTTTAGCGCTATACAACTAGGTTTAATCCACCATTTTCTACATTTGAAAATGCCTGTACCAAGTCAGGAATTTGACAGTTCTTGTCCATTAGTTTTTTATGTGTTTTGTCATTTGATTTTGCAATGTGATTATGGACTTTCCGATTAGATTTTCCTCTGAGTTCAGTATTTTTGTGATTTTACTTTATATGAACTTGCAGTATTGTTTGCAGTAAATACTGTTATGTTGTCATATATGTTTTAGTTGTTTCGCACTTGTAGCTCTAAGTAATACTCATACTTAATGTTATTTTGTGTTTTTAACGTCCTTTTCCGTTTCACTTAAGTTCAATAGTTTGCATTAAGCGTGCGTATTTAACAAAGTTATGTTGTCATTAAAATATTTTGTTTACAAAGTCTAAGGGTCTATCTTATCGCTTTTACCTTGTAGACTATGGCAGTTGTTTTCCATTCATTAAATTGATTGATAAATTCTTAGTTGAAGGCAGGGATGGGCATGATTACTGACAAATGTAATCGATTAATAATCGAAATAATCGATTACATGAAAGATTTTTGTACAATCGATTAATAATCGATTACACTTATTTTTGTATGTAATCGATTACACAATCAATTACTTTATCAAAAGTAATTACATTACTTTTCGATTACTGTCAAGTACACGCTATAAAATGATGAAGAAATATTTAACACAACAATGCTGCTCAACTTATTTAGAGTGGAAATTTAGAACATTTTGAAAACAACTTTAACGCATTGTTTCAAAATGTAATTTTGACACTTGTTTTTTATATGGAAGCTCTTACAGAGGGTATAAAATATTAAAACATTCTTTAGTGAGTGATGATAAACATGAGAACATGCATATGCTTGAAATGACATCCACCATTGCATCAATTGCTTCTTTTTATTGCAGGTCATTTTCTCAATAGTTTGTAAAGTGTTGCTGTCATACTGACTTAAGTTTGACATTAACTTATTTTTTATCATATATATTTGAACAAAATTCTTTGCATTGTGAGAGGTTTCCTCTGAAAATAATAATTATCAAAAATCAAAAGAAAATAGTTGATCTAATTTTAAAAGATGGAAGTTTATAATTTATAATTACATGAATGAATTTATCCTTTTCTTTGGATAATCCCCCTAATTACTTATAGGTTAGACAGTACTTGGTCATGTTTTATGAAGATTTAAGCCCAAGGCGAAGCCATGACCAAGTATTGTCTGCCCAATTTAGAACATATTTACACTTTCGAATGACCTTAAAAAACTATCCTTTCCCATTGTAATAATCAAGCCTGAATAAGAGTTCACTTTTTATAATGTACTAATTATAAAACATAGGTAATGTTCATTTCTATGGAAGAAATGAAATAGCACTGACATAATTTGTGAAGAATAAATTGTTTTTCTTCTGCTTCAGGTAAAATTTAATACTTATATATATATTTAGATTTGTTTTTATTTAAATAGCAACACAATGTTATATAAATCCCCTTTTTGAAATTTGATTTTTTTTATAGATATAAAACTCTCTGTATGAATACTTGTATTCAGACCATTCAACATTGATAATTCTAAATGTACTGTGTTTCTCCGAAAACAATCCTTTGCTTTATATATCATCAGCAGTCAGGCATTGTGTTTTTTGAAAGAAAAAAAAATAATTCCCTGAAATGTAAGGTATATAAATTATTTATCAGTACAATTTATTTTTTGGTGTGTATTCTATATATGTGTACCATTAGAACATGCATGAAATTTTGCAAAATTCCAAATGCTTTTATTTTAATCTTAGCTCTTTCATCTTTAATCAGTAGGCTATTTTCCCAAGGAAAATGCCATAGGGAATTGTACACTAATAAACTGACAATTAAAAGTCATTCATGTAAAGCCTTTCATAGCGCATGGAAAACCATGTACTATGAAAATTAAAGGGCAAAAAACTGACTTTTCATTGGACGAGAAGAGGTGAGTATGTTCTAAACCGTTATAAAACCTTAGGGCATATATAATGTAATAAATATCTCACTTGTAATTAATTAGACATGATTGAAATCAAAACAAAGTCTGTTTCTTATTGATAAGAAGTCTTTTATCATCTGATAAGTGAAAACAAGAAGGTTGTAATAAGATTTCAAATCATAAACAAAATCCATTTTAGAGTCAACACTTGAACACATGTATCTTTTACTGGACAAAAATTGTATCATCAAAATAATATTGTATTCTTCCCTTATTTAGATGTCGTACCATTATGACGAATCAATGGTTATCTATTCTAAGATAAGTTATAACTTTTATTGAAAATTAAGCTTTAAGAAATTTATTACAATTATGCTTACTACCTCAATGTAGTACATAACTTAACTTAGGACTACATGTATTCTTCAATTTTGAATCTATTTTCGTGTTTTAGCTTTTTTGTTTATTATATAAAATGTCTAGAAGTATTGACAAACATTGAAAGTCATTTATTTCAAAAGCTGAAAATATATAAAATTTGAAAGGAAATCTGGTTAATCTTAATGGAGATTTAAATAATATATTTGATAAACTCTCAAGTTGTATTAATACATTATATTTTAGCAGTACTATAAACTAATGAATATATGCAGTTGTCTAAGTATTTTCATTTGAATTATAGGTTTTATTTTATCAAACTAATTTACCAAAGTAATCGAAATGTAATCGAAAGTAATCGATGATTACATCATCATTTTTGCTGTAATCGATTAAATTACGATTACATGTAATCGAAAATATGGTTGATTACAGATTCCTGTCGATTACTTGAAAAAATGTAATCAATTACAATCGAGTACGATTACAGATTACGATTACCCCATCCCTGGTTGTAAGTAAGTGTCGGAGTTCCACTTTCTGAATTAATCTTGAAGTTCGGTATTTGAAAAAAAATATGAGTGTAGCCAATACAGTAATGACTTCAACTGTATCGTCTTTAATGAATTGTTATGCGCTTGTAATATTAAATGAATAGCATGCTAGTATTTTGTGTCGTCATATAAATGTGTTGTCCTTCATTTATGGTAAGACACATGTAGAATTGTGTAGTTCACTATTTAACAATTCAAACTGAACAAATGTTAAACATGATGAGTTTTTTTTTAGTTCAATAATTTACAGTTGTTTGAGAACTTTTGGTTACAACATAAACTTCATCCATACTTGGGACGTAAAAGAAATATATCAAAAAAGGAATTTAATACAGAAAATTTGGGTTGTATAATCGTTTATTGTAAAATGTTTTAAATTCACTGTTTCATATTCAGTATATAATCTACTCACTATAAATCAAACAGGTAAGCGTGCAATGATTCAGACCGGAACGAGGGTCAGAAAACTTAATTAGCTATTTGAAATCATCAGTAAACAGAATAGAAATCCCTCATATTTCACAATCGCAGATAATTTATAAATAATATAGATAGGTTTGTTGTGATGTTACACTATTGTTTCAGATAAATTAAAGAGGAGGTTTGGTACTATTAAAACGTTTAATCACGCTGCTATTGTTTGCACATGTCAGGAATCTGATGTTCAGTAGTTGTCTTTTGTTTATGTGGTTCATAAGTGTTTCTCGTTTCTCGTTTTTTATATAGAAGTATAGATTATACCGTTGTTTTTCCCGTTTGAATGGTTTTACGCTAGTAATTTTAGGGGCCCTTTATAGCTTGCTGTGCGGTGTGAGCCAAGGCTCTGTGTTGCAGACTGTGCCTTGACCTATAATGGTTTACTTTTATAAATTGTGATTATGGTAGAGATTTGTCTCATTGGGACTCATACCACATCTGTCTATATCTTTAAAATAATTACCACACTTGTTTTACTTTTAGACGCTGGAGATAGAAGCATGCAATTTGAGTTCTTAATTTTTAATCATAACATATATAAAGCTAAAACAATTAATGCCGTGTTCTAAAATTGGCAGTCAAATTCGATATCAGTCAACAAATGGTTTTGTCTATATTTCATTTCAAGTGATGATGTAAATTTACATAGTTATTACTTTATTTGTCCAATAGCTTACTGTTTTTTTGTTTGTTTAAAGATCTGTTAATATACTTTCAATATTTTTCTCCTGGAAACACTTTGTGTCTGTCTATAATTAATATATGGGAGTTACAATTGATACGTAGCGATCTTTGTCATCATCTGCTTTATCTCTGTTTATAACAAAATATGTGTATCGAACGTCATCACTGCCGGATTGGTCAATGGTGTTTTCATCGCCGTGTTTACAAGGTTTTTGTATATTTTAGAATGCATCCCGCCAATGTGTTTGTTACACAAGTAAATGATTGTACAAAGTCATGAATATGACAGTTGTTTTCCAATCGTTTAATATTTTTCTGAGAATTCAGGTTTTTTTTTTTGCAACCATAAAAATATTGACGCAATGACAAACATATCGCGGACTACCTTATCTTTGCTATAAAGGTATAATATTGCTATAAAGCTTTTTTTAATCCATAACCTTACTTTCGTTAACAAACTATTGCAAGCACAATATAGACGATTACAACAGTCACTCTTATAGCAATATCATCTGCACCTGTAAAGCAAATGATAACCACAAAAGGAGAAAGATAAAAAAAAAGGATGTAACCAATTTTCAGTAAGTCACAAACATATCAAAAACATTGATTTGTTTTATAAAACTCGAGCCCATATAAAATGTCACTACAATTGCAAAATGTGATCTGAACTTTGAATTGTAACTTGTAACCTGAGAAAGCATCAAGTGGTTTTTTTATTCCTTCTTTCTTCTGATTGGCTCTTTCTTTGAACGAAATTATTCACAACGCAGCTATGACTATACAAGATAACTCCATGTATAACTAGCACAATTTGGCAGTGGTTAACAAATTATGCACTTTTGTTGATTTTCTTTTTCTAATTCATGGTAATCGTGTAGAAAGCAGAACTTTGTATGCTTATCATTGAATTTTATAATTATTATGACGCGTTTTCAAGATTGGTTAAAGTGGAGATCAATTAATCTTGAAAATTTCTTGTACTTAATTGTTTGTAAAATTGAGAATGGTAATAGGGAATGTGTCAAAGAAAACAAAACCACGACCAGACCAAAGATTGGAAACGGCCGAAGGCCACCAACTGGCTCAATTAACAAGCAAATCCCGTATCCGGAGGCGTACTTAAGCTGGCTCCATAACAAAACTGTGCACTAGTTCGGAGATAATGGACGTCATAATAAACTCCAAAATATATAACAGAAACTAAATTTAAAAATTAGTTTACTTTGCTTACTCACAAAAATACTGAATTTCGAGGAAAATTCAAAACAGAAAGTCCCTAATTAAAGGGCTAAATCAAAAATCCGAAACACACCAAACGAATGTGTAATAACTGTCATATTCCTGTCTTAGTACAGGCATTTTCTGATGTAGAAAATGGTGGATTGAACCTGGTTTTATAGCTAGCTAAACCTCTCGCTTGTATGACAGTCACATCAAATTCCATGATATTGTCAACGATGCGTGAACAAAACAAACAGAAATAAAAGGTTGAAATGTCAAAACTATGGATACCGCAGTCATCATTGTGTTATAATCTTAATTACAATAAAAACAAACAAATATTTAACAAAGAAGCACAAAAAGACATACATCAAACTTAACAACCTCATTCATTGCTTTCTTATTTTTGTGTTTTATTTATACTTTCTAAATCCTCAAATAAACCAATAAAGGATTGAAAGATTTTAAGCACTGGGACCGAATGGTTAGATTAACATTAACTCAGACGTAAAACTGCGCGTTTGACATCAGAATGTTAACGTCACACAGGTAGAACATAGCTTATTTGTTAGATAATAGTAATTTTCATGACGGGTTGATTAATTTGGTTAATCATAACGCATCTGTCATAAACCTTTGTATATTTCAAAAGTGTTAGATAAGAACTGACTAATAGAAAATAAGTTGAATATTATTTACTACTGTATTCCTAATTTATACGTGCTGTGAAGGTTCGTGTATCACAATAACAGTAGTCCTGACGTAACAGGTATGCCCCATTTATTTCTTCATGTTTCAACCTCCAATAGCTAGTAAGGGTATGAAATTACACAAAAGTATTGCTTATGAAGTTGGGATTGAGTGCGGCTGAATAAGATATAAATAAGTTTTTCTTATATACCTTTCTTTCAGAACGATATAACATTCTTTCAAAGTATCAACCTGGACGATACCATGTTTCAATGAAATATCCTTTAAGGTAGATAGGGTGTCTTCCTCCATCTTGGATTTTGAAATACTAGAAAACAAGGTCTGGATCTTTGATGAAATGTGCAAAGGAGTAGGTCCGGTAAGGACTCATTTTGGCCTCAAATTTCAGTTTCATCTGACGAAAGATTTTGACCACTTTTTAAAGACTTAAGTGTCTATTTCACTTGATTTAATTAGTATAAGTGAAAGATTTTAACTGATTTAGTCATTAAAAACGATCCGATTCAAGCTCAAATATGAAAAATCTCTCAAATATGCCAAAAAACGTCACTTTTCAGATGGTTTTTGTCAAAAATGAAAGTGGCCGCATCCGTGTTCATCCACAACCTTTATATATGTTATATATTATCATAAAATACAACTTACATTTCAATATTAAGGATGAACACGAATGCGGCCAATTTCGTTTTACAAGGAAACCGTCTAAAATTTAACTAAAATGATAGAATTTTGAAGATTTCAGTAATTTAGCGTGACTTAATGGTGCTACAACCCGATATATGTGCATTGTATTGTCAAAAACTGCCCATATTTATGTAGCAGAAGCATTCAACTGTCCAATAAATAACTAAAGGTTTACATTTTAACAATTTTGTAAAACTGTTATATTTTGGGGCCAAAAAGGGGTCTTACCGGACCTACTCCTTTTTATAGTAGTAGGTAATTCATGGGTAAGAATTTTCATTATAATATAGAAAATGCCATGTTTGATCATATTTATGATTGTATTTTACAAAAATAAGAATTCTTTTGTTTGATTCATTTTTTTCCAACTTTGTCAAATAAGGGGAGGCAACTCAAA
Source organism: Mytilus edulis (assembly GCF_963676685.1). Taxonomy (NCBI): domain Eukaryota; kingdom Metazoa; phylum Mollusca; class Bivalvia; order Mytilida; family Mytilidae; genus Mytilus; species Mytilus edulis. The sequence continues at coordinate 23,132,923 of NC_092345.1, forward strand.
TGCAAGGGCAGATAATTCAGATAGTGTTACTTTTACAATAGAATGTGTTAGGAATTTACCCATTTTTACATGTAGCAAGAAAACGAGTCCGGTGACCCCATTTTTTCTTTTTCTTATCTGAAAGCATAATATTGAAGCTATCTTTTCATATTTTATCTCAAAATTCTATGGTGTGGTTTGCGTTTTATGGCGGAAAAATGGGTTTTCCATGCATAATCTATACAAAATCTTGACAATTTTGAACAACCAGTAGCGTGAAAATAAGTCAGGTGACCCATTCTTTTTATTAATGTTTTTAAACAAGCAGGATATGAACTACATTTAAGCAAATTATTAAAAGATTCTATGGATTATAATTTAGACACCCCATCTACCTTGAGTTCAATCTATGATAGGTGTAAAAAAATAAATAATTGTCCTCATTTTAATTTGAGAAACAAATAATGAGAAGTTTTCTGAATTTGTCGTTTCAATACATAGAGGTTCGTGTATAACAATAACAGTAGTCCTGAGGTAACAGGTATGCCCTTTTCGAGTACATTTCATTTATGATCTACAATATAGAGAGAGAACAAAAACGTATTTCCATATATGTATTTTGTACTTGCATGCACTCTATATATTTGCTATACACACAAATGTTTAAAAAACAATGCATGCCACACCTACCGCACTTTATGCGAGCACTCTTACACTCACGAAACCACCGTTTCCTAAATAAGCCTTCAATATATGCCACAAATTTGTAATCTTTTTGTTTCCATAAGAAGTATAATTCGTTATTGAATAAACGGACCAAAATATAAAGCATATTTATGTTTAAGTTATCGTGTAATAACTCATAATTTAATACGTTTTGTAGCTGCATTGCGAGGACACAGTGCATATTGTGAACAGAATTAACAAATGTATATGTTAGCCTTTTAACTTGTGGATGAAACGCGTGTTTGACGTATATAACTGTTGATGTGTATTCTTGGTGAATTTAATTGTTTTCATTATTTTTATAATTGAATTTTAGATATGACAAACGAAAGCAACTAACAATGTGTTTTGTCTGGGATGGATGTGGCGTAATTATTCTACAGGTTAAAAAAAGTTAGCATGCGTGTGGTGATATTACACAGTTATCGCCAATTGATGTGTGTTGTCTAAAATTAACGTTCTTAGTCTTGACAGTGTATTAAACTTATTCAAAAGGAAATCATTCTAAATATTTTATTCAATTCAATGAAAATTGTTGAAAAAGAATCGCTTTTCTGCGATAGGAATTTCATTACCAATAGAAAAAAACAACAACAACATAGCACCGCCATGCCCTTTTCAATAAACTAAGTTGGTACAATAAATTACTTACAAAGTGTCTTGTATTTTTTATACACCGTTATCGGATGGTTACAATTCATTCGTGTCTTACTTTATGCATTAACAGTAATATTGTTTCTTGTATATTTATAATAATTTCTAAGGTTTATATATCTAGATTAATCAATGAGTTTTAATTCATATTCTAAATAAGCCGTAGGGCGTATAAAACATGAACGCATTAGAAAGGAATATCCAACGTGTATGGTCGGTAAAATAGGATGCTAAAGTTTGCAAATCTTTATAAAACATTTAATTTTTGACGGTATATATAATTAGTTATCAAAGGTACCAGGATTATAATTAAGTACGCCAGACATAAAAGTCAGATAAAACTTAACGTGTGCATTATCTATAACTGAATATTAAATGTTTAGATTGAATGCAATACCCTTTTAACATGATTTTTTTTCAATATTTTAAACTTGGAGAATTTACCTACAATTTTTCCCCATAAGTAGAAAGCATACTGTACAAATATAAAAAGAAGGCGTAGGTGCGAATTTTCTAAATTAGTATTAATTGTCCGAAATAAATGCATTATGAACTAAATGTGTTCTCGGACCTTAGAAATACATTCAGTAAAAACAGAATCAGTACCTTGGCAACCTGCTTTCAAGAAATATGAAATGTACTGTGAGAATTTGCCGAAATAATTAAATGGTATCAATGTGTTACTGTGAATTCATCTCTTTTCGTGGGTACCAATTTTCGTGGTTTGACTTAAACTTATATTTAACAAAATAAGTGGCTTTGACAAATTCTACTACTGTAGAAAATTTGTAATTTGTTGCATATTTGAATTCGTTGATCTCCTGTACTACGAAATCCACGAAAATTAGTATCCAACAAATATTATTTAATTCACAGTAATGTAAATTGGTTTCACGTTTACACAAAACTGTGACTGAGTAACTTTGATTTCTAAGACAGTTGGACAGAAATGTGTACTAAAACAATATCTTATTGACACTTTCCTGTCATAATAACTCTATTTAGTATCTTTTTTTCTAAACTAATCTTCAATTTAAACCTGAATGACTTTATGTTTCTGCTATGCATTTTAATAACATTTGGTATTTTTAATGACAACATGTACAAAAACACAAAATGATATATACCTAGTGTGTTTCGACCATATTTAGAGTACCCCAAAACTGGTCATATTCAATATATCCTCAACATAAAATGAAACGGCGAATTTCACCAAGACTTCGGCAGAAAATGGATGGACCCCTACCTTTTCAATAACGTTAATATAAGAAAAATTAAACAGAGGAACATTTTGATGTTGCAATGGCCTACTCGTTAAGTTGGAGAACAAACACATAAGTACAGCTTCTCTGCTTGGGATTGGTCAAAGTAGTTTGCCATTTATGTTATGTTCTTAAAATAAAATTGATAATATACGTTTTATGATATAATATTATTTTTATTTTTATTATACATATCATCATTGTTGTATAATAAATGCTGTTGTTGATATGCAAAATAATAGAATTAAACAATACCACTTAAGAGCGACATTATTGCTGTCTCTTTTCTTTGTCTGGCCTCTTATCGACGTACGTTCCTAAAATCGACGTCAAGTCCTCAAATAAGTGTCAAATATTCCATCGATTTACGAGTTTTGAACAGCGGTATACTACTGTTGCCTTTATTTAACCCTTTAGCCGATGTCCAATTTAATGTTATGACTCACGAAAAACGATGTCCGATCAATTTACGTCTCTTCTCATCTCATTGTCTATAAATTTCATTTAAACATTTATTTCAAAATTGATCTTTCATTTCGATATCGTTTTGTCTCTTGGTGAAAAAGCTTACAAAACTATAACATTTCTTACATTTGTGTCAAAATAAAGGACAAACATGGGAAAAAGACAATCAGATAGTCATTGACATCAAGCTGAATCTTGAAAATAATAAGCAATTATACAACAATTGTCGAAAAGGACTTTCTTAATCCATAACAAAATTCTACTAGGTTGGTGATACCCTCGGGGATGAAACGTCCACCAGCAGTGGCATCGAGCCAGTGGTGTAAGTAGTTATCAAAGGTTCATCAATCTCGAAAGACACAATGTTGCAAAACACTTGTCCTACCTCCATGATAAATATGTTGTTGTCCCTACAGATATAACACCAAACAACACCGTTTTTGTGTGTGAATGACATTAATTTACCAACTTGATAAATGAATTAGGCATATACCCCGCGATTCTTACCAAGCAGAAAAACCTGAATAATCATAGGTCTGTTCCTATAGAATTTCAACCGAAGATGAAAGATGAAGAACTGGATTCTTTTCCCGCTGTATTGAATACCTTAACCCGCTTTCTATTTCTATTTATGTTTATATCGGGTGATATGACCGTCGGAAGTCTTCGGAGGTCATCTCGATGGTTAATTAGATAACGTTAAGGCTAAAGTACACACGAAATTCTAAAACATATTATCGAGTCCATGAATTCTTAATTGTTTATATGAGACTTTCTGTAGTTTGACTAGACATTTTGTATGTTATAAATCAAATATGAGAATTTGAATCAAATCGATGAACATAAATTGACAGCTAATGCTACTTGAACAACTGTCATTCATTCAGTTATTGAATTGTAAACAAGAGGACCCACTAACTTTAGATTTTTGTACGCCACACGGGCGTTTCGTCTACACAAAAATCACTTAAACAGGCCAAAGAAAGTACGAAGTTGAAGAGCATTGAGGAACAAAAATTCAAAACGGTTTTGCTATCTACGACTAAGATAATCTATTACAGGGTTTGAAAAAAAATAAGTTTAAGCAACCCTATAAAACTCATAATAAAAATAATACATATCTGGTATTCTATTTAAAAACATCCACACCTAGAGCTTCATAGATATAAAAAGATGTAGTATGAGTGCCAATGAGACAAATCTCCATCCAAGTCACAATTTATAAAAGTAAACCATGATAGATCAAAGTACGGTCTTCAACACAGAGCCTTGGCTCACACCGAACAGCAAGCTATAAAGGGCCCCAAAAAATACTAGTGTTAAACCATTCAAACGGGAAAAATAATAGTCTAATCTATATAAAAAAAACAAGAAACGAGAAACACTTATGAACCACATCAACAAATGACAACTACTGAACATCAGATTCCTGACTTACATGACTTAGGACAGGTGCAAATAATTGCAGCGGGTTTAAACGTTTTAATGGTACAAAACCTTCACCCTTATCTGAAACAATAGTGTTACATCACAACATAAAAAGACACACTATAAAATATCAATTGAATTGGCTTAACTCAATTAAAAGACATATTAACACAAGTGATCATACACTTAACAAATAAATTTGATCTATGATACAATGTAAATACAAAATAAATAAAATAAGCATATTTAGCCGGTTGTATATCCTTACTGCTTGTGTATATACGAGAAATATACACAAAAATGTAATCCACCTAAAGCATTCATACTTTGGTGGATAGCTTATACTTAAAAAGATGCATACGTGTAATGAAAGAACCAAAAATCGTCGAGAAAATTTCTTATTTAAATTTGTCTTAAAATCATAAAAAAGAACCAATGCATAGATATTTTTTTAATTGATCAGTTGTTTCGTTCCAAATTTCCGTTTTTTTTTAAATGAATAGTATTATATTGCCATTTGATTAATTTTTGTTATTTTACTTTTTATAATTAGGTCACCAACATCGTTTCTACAAGCTTAAGGGAGGTGATGATTTTGCTACCATTAAATACCATTTGTTTGCTAAGTCAAAATGTGACATATCTAGAAAAGATATACTGATTTTAATCATTAGCTTGAAAACGAATTCATGAACCCTTGTTTTAAAACAAAATGTATGCCGATGTTAGGAAGATACTACACATTGATTTACAACAACCGTTAGTTATTATCTCAAAAACAATTGTCAGGTATTTCTACCCAAGGTATACAAATATCCATAAACCCGAAATTTTTAGTAGAAATTGAAAATTAAGACTACAATAATCTCCCAAAGAAGCACATGCAAGTATATTTATTTTATATACATGTATTTGAATTGATCAGGTAAAAAGACTTGTATGCATCTTAGGTAACCAAAAACATAGTCTGCTACCCTAGGATTACTGTTATTTAATTTCAGTCAAAGTGAAAGTTTTACAACAATAACCGTAACATCTGTATAGAATATTTGACCAAAACCTGTACGGTTCCGTGGTCTTAAGTTATTCACGTGGGTAGAGATAATGTGATTCGATTTAATCGATAAGACACATGAAACGTCAATTAATATTCTAATTTAATTAATTACACAGACAAATTAACGACAAAATAAAACTGTCTGTCAAAATGGTTCAACATTAAGATCAGTATGTAAGAATATCCAGTTTTAAAAGTACATAGTTATTACAATTACCATTATCCGAATAAGGGCACTCTATTTGAATTAATCAAATACTTTTCATAGTTATTTTGTATAAACATAATCTGAAACTTGGTAAATAAAGAACTATTTACACAAAAATTGATTTTTCTGATCGTGAAAGATCACGTACCGCATTTTTGAAGATCATGAAAAGGATCGTGATAGATCTGATGCTACGAAAACGTTCAAATTATTCTTCAATTATATTGTTATTGGTATTGAGAAAAGCTAGATAGGTCAACATCCTCAATAGGCTTAAACATTTCAAAGTATTAATATTTTCAGAAAATAAAATGTAAAATAGTTGGATGATTGTAGAATAATGCTTTTTATTGTCATGTGAAGTACTTACTTATCACGAGTTATAGGATACCCACATTTTGTATATTGGATCCCATAAACTACATGTCCATCAGACAGGATTCACCTGACCCCGAAGTTGCCTCATTTCATGGATGAAGATTCATTATTGTGGTCAAGTCCGTATCGCGGATTCGTTAAGCTTTAGGATAAGTAAAATCACAAAAATACTGAACTCCGAGGAAAATTCAAAAAGGATAACTGTCTGTTTTTATGATTGTAAGGTGTAGAATTTCGACTTCTGCAAGGTTTTAAATAACATCGAACTCATTATATATAATTATCATGCATTATTCGGCAATGTTTGTTTTATGTTGTTTAGTTTTTGGATATACCTGTATGCTATAGCGCCAAGGTAATTCGTGTATGGTGTACATGTCTGTCTGCATGTTTCATATATGACCATGATGACGTCAATTGTATCTGATATATTGAATGAGAGTAAGATGTTTTTGTCTTAAAATTGAGAATGGAAATGGGGAATGTGTCAAAGAGACAACAACCCGACCAAATGAAAAACAACAGCAGAGGGTCACCAACAGGTCTTCAATGAAGCGAGAAATTCCCGCACCCGGAGGCGTCCTTCAGCTGGCCCCTAAACAAATATATACTAGTCCAGTGATAATGAACGCCATACTAATTTCTAAATTGTACACAAGAAACTAAAATTAAAATAATACAAGACTAACAAAGGCCAGAGGCTCCTGACTTGGGACAGGCGCAAAAATGCGGCGGGGTTAAACATGTTTGTGAGATCTCAACCCTCCCCCTATACCTCTAACCAATGTAGAAAAGTAAACGCATAACAATACGCACATTAAAATTCAGTTCCAGTGAAGTCCGAGTCTGATGTCAGAAGATGTAACTTGCTGTCGGTCAGGGTTCATATACTTTTGACCTTATGTTCCGAATTAATTAGCCAAGCATAACTTTTACAATTGTCAGTTTCTAAGGCACTGAAAGGATCGGAACACATTCATTTGGTGTACGGGATATTTGTAGAGATCTGTATGGCATGCTTCATCTAACCTTGAACTCTTTTTATGAACCATTGACAATCTTAAGTGCGTTTGACACTTATAGGAAAACCTTTGATATTATAGACGTTCAACAAATATACAATCATATGTAAAGAAGACGAGACATTACAGCATTTGCGATCTGGTATTCTATAGTATGTAGTATATAGTTAAATCAATTCACATCTGCGTTGTGTATAAAGAACTTAAGAAAGTACTGTTGACAAAATGTTGGTTATCGTTCAATCTCAAATTACCCATGAAAAATGCTGTTTTGCTGTAATTTTTGGTTTGATGGATATCATTTTGGTTTAAACGTTGCATATCCATATTATTGGCTAAATAGTGTCGGTCTTTTTGAATTGCACTTGACCGATTCTCAGAGCTGAATCTTTCACACTTATTTTGACACGTTTTTAAACTTTCGAGGTAAAGTGTTGAATAAAAAAAAACTAATAGCTTTAATGTTCATCTTTGTCAAAATAGTTACAGCAATGGAAACAAACTGTGCCCCTCTACTTGCCGACTTGTTTCTTTATGATTTTTGAGACTGACTTCATGCAGGAACTTCTTAGGAAGAATGACAAGAAGTTAGCAATGTCCTTTAACTCTACTTTCCGCTATATAGGTGATGTTCTTTCACTTAATAATTCAAAATTTGGTGACTATGTGGAACGCATCTATCCCATCGAATTAGAGAGATAACGGATACTACAGATACAGTTAAGTCAGCCTCATATCTTGACTTACATCTAGAAATTGACAATCAGGGTCGGTTGAAAACAAAACTTTACGACAAAAGAGATGATTTCCGATTGTGAACTTTCCATTTCTAAGTAGCAACATTCCAGCAGCACCTGCATACGGGGTATATATCTCCCAATTGATACGATATTCCCGTGCTTTCATTTCCTATCATGATTTTCTTGATAGAGGGTTGCTGCTCACAAGAAAGCTATTAAACCAAGAGTTCCAAATAGTGAAGTCGAATTCATACCTTCGTAAATTTTACGGACGCCATCACGAGTTGGTTGACCGTTATGGAATAACCGTTTCACAAATGAAATCGAATATGTTCCTTACGTCGTAACTACAATCCCCTTCCCTTTCATGAATGTGACCTACCGAATTAAACTATTTACAAGATTTGTTATCACACAAGCAACACGACGGGTGCCACATGTGGAGCAGGATCTGCCTACCCTTCCGGAGCTTCTGAGATCAATCCTAGTTTTTGGCGGGGTTCGTGTTGTTTATTCTTTAGTTTTCTATGTTGTGTCATGTGTACTCTTGTTTGTATGTTTGTCTTTTTTCATTTTTAGCCATGGCGTTGTCAGTTTATTTTAGATTTCTGAGTTTGACTGTCCCTTTGGTATCTTTCGTCCCTCTTTTACAGGCTTCAACCAGTTGCAGGTTTATCAAATGGTAAAAGAAATACTGATTTCTGATTACTAGTATTAAGTCTGGTCACGCATTATCTTTCACGATAAAAATAATGCGTTGCCTGATCTTTCACGATCAAGTTTGATGGAAATTCAACAAATTCAAGGTTTTCATGTACAAGTTAATGCTTATAAGGGAAGAGCATACTTTAATTTTACTGTACTATCAGATACACCAAAGATTAAATTTCAAATATATCATGATAAAATGAAATTGACCATTATAGGTACAAAAAGCGTGTTATTTGTTACAGTAATTAATTTCTTAGACATGCATTGCGCCTTTTGTGTTTTTTAATAAAGTACTGCATATTTTCTTTATCTTATTTCACAGTTATGTTGAGGAAGTTAAACCATTTTGACAGACATATTTTTTTGTTCGGATTTGTTCTGCGTTTTGAAAATTAAGCAATTTTTTCAAAGATTCTGAATAAGAATTTACGTTAAATGTCTTTCACGATCCGTTACCAGAGCTTTCACGATCGTCTCTCAATACTTGACCGCCGTTAGCTTTCACGATCATTTCTCTCGTTAAACCGAATGACACCCGTGAATACTTATAGACTATGAAATAAACAAAATTCCCTAAAAGGAAAAAGAATTGAGAAAAAGAATAGATAACCATTGACGTCTTCTCAGCGTTGGACAGAAACTGTACCAGTTTCTAAAAATCTCAACACTCCTTATTGAAATCTTCGAGCAGTAGAAGAATAAATGATAGGAACTAACATACTGTGTAAAAAAACTTTACAAACACATATTTTAAATTTCAAATTGAAATATAAGCCTCGAGCAGTTGAAGAGTAAATGATAAAATTAACATACTGAGTAAAAAACTTGACCAACAAATATTTTTAATTTCAAATTTAAAAAAAAACACAACTTCTAAACTCAACAATACATTTTATTGTAACAAAGAAAATAAACAATAAAGTGCAATGTTTACTCAATCTAAAAATGGATTATTGTAACAAAAAATAAACCATACATTGTAAGGTTTACTTAATTTTTATATACCTATGTGGACTTTTTTTCTTTCAAAACGACAGGTCTTTCTTTTGAAGAATCAACCCGGGCGATACCAATTTTCACTGAAATTTGCTTTAAGGCATGAGATAAGGCTGTGTAAGATGATTATATTTCTTGATTAAAAATTAAATGTAAACTACATTTTATTAAACATTTAATTCGTTTGATAGTAATCGTGTGTTGTGGATGAAGGTCGTGTTCACATTGAACTAAACTCGATGTGGTGTAAGTGTACTCTAAACATAAACTAAACTCAATTACGTCCCCATTGATAAAAATCAATGTTTGCATGTTGTTTAAAACAGGTTTTGACTACATGAGGTCGATAGTCAATGTAGACCTAGTGTAGGTTAAGTGTTCATAAAACTAAGAACGTGGATTTTTATTGTGAATATTGGAGGACATTACATATATTAAATAAATATGACTAAATAATACTATGAATCTAATTATTCTCCTATGTATATGCACAGGCACTTGTTTCTATCCATACGAAGGTCGACTATCCATATAAATAGAAGAAGGTGGCTAACGAAACTTTTTTTAGGTCACGACAGTCTCCGCTTGGGACGCTTTTTCTACCCTTCAACTTAATGCTAAAAATCCCTACCTTATATGAATCGATTCAGTGAATATTTTCCTTTAACACTAAACTAATTTCATAATCCCCACAGTGTTCCTCTTCACGGTAATCTACTCTCAATTCACTAAACCATGTCCAAAAGTTAAACTACCATCTTTTCAATGTGTCTACTTCCGGTTGTGGGCAGAATGCTATCTTTTTAAAAACGAAATGATTCTGTAAAATTACCAGTTTATTATTTTCATTATCAATATATTTTTAAAGATGAAATTTCACCGAAATAAGTACATTTATCGTTGTTATTAAAAAAATCAGAAAGTCAGAAACTAATTTGAATGAATTCGATAATACTAGAGAATTCCGAATGTATATGGTAACTCTAAAGAATTTCATCAATCTTTTATTTTGGAGTTAAAAAACGTATTCAGATTTATAAGAATTAGGGGAAAGAAACTGAGTCAATGAAAACAAAATAAATTTACTGCGATGTCAACCGGAACTAGATACATTGAAAAGATGGTAGTTGAACTTTTGGACATGGTTTAGTGAATTGAGAGTAGATTACCGTGAAGAGGAACACTGTGGGGATTATGAAATTAGTTTAGTGTTAAAGGAAAATATTCACTGAATCGATTCATATAAGGTAGGGATTTTTAGCATTAAGTTGAAGGGTAGAAAAAGCGTCCCAAGCGGAGACTGTCGCGACCTAAAAAAAAATTCGTTAGCCACCTTCTTCTATTTATATTGATAGTCGACCTTCGTATGGATAGAAACAAGTGCCTGTGTGTATATGACAAAAACTCAAAAATTGCTCCGTTAAAACATGATAAAATTTAATATCCTTAGTGAACCATTTGATTTTCAGTGGGAGGTTTTTTTTTTATTGTTGATAGAATATTCATCTTACACCGGTTGATAATTTACTTAGCCGGAAAATTATTTTCACTATTTGTACAGACCTTGTTCTTGCAAAGTCCTGCATTTTGTAGGACAATTTATTAATTTTCGTTATGTTGTGGACAAGGTTATTTTTACAGTTAGTACCAGTCCAGACTATTCATTCCCAGTATCACCCTATGTGTGACTGGGGAATAGAAATATATTCACTTATATCTTCCAATCGGTCGTAGAATCTTTGACAAAGTAGGACGTTCGTTTGGCTTGAAGGATGTACAAGCACTCTGCCACGTCCATCTTTATCTCGGAGTGCCTCTATTACAGGACCTACCTATTGTATCTATTGTGGATTTGTTCTCGCTCTGAACATGCATTAAATATTTGCCACTAGACGTAAAGCAATCAACACTGTAATCATTTTCCAAATCCTTTTTGGTTTGCCTATTCTTCCACTGTTGTAGTAAACGTAATCGTGACATCTTCAGAACTCTAAAAGTTCTTCAAATCAATAGAATTATTATTTTTGTTTTTCAATAACACACAGGAACAATTTTTAAACTCCATGTTGAATCCCCCGCCTTTCTCACTTTCTTCCTACTGGAAAAAAATATTTAAAATACATGTAAACAATTTATCCCCCCCCCCCCTCCAAAAAAATATAAAATGCGTTTAAATGATATAAAAGTTAACAGAGAAATTGTTTATTCAATTCTATGTTATATAAATGTAATATTACACCTTCTGCAGAAAGGAAAAAAATGCCCAGCAAAAACCAAAAAAGATTTTATCTTTCTTTAACACAAAATGCATTTAACTTTTATATATCTAGTGGATGCTAGGCATTAAAACTTTCCAAACAGCACAGGTAAGTCTGTACACAGAGTAGTTTTTGAAGGGAAAATACGGCCATATTTGTCCATTTGTTATGATGAACCTTAAATTCTAACACGAATCGAATATCTCATTTATAAATAAAGTTGTGTGACTATTTAGTTTTGTTGTCTTATGCAATTCATTCATATTTTTTGTCGTGTATAATAACGTTCTAAAAGTATTACGTTAAAACTTTTATTTAGCATCAATTGTTTTCCATAAAAGAGTCTTTCTGCCTTTACAAATATTATATATAAATATACTAAATAAATAAATGATTTGGAAAATACATTGAAGGTATAAAAAGTCCTGAGAATTCCGAATGCAATTAGGTTATATCCGGGCACTCTGGTTCTAAACCTTGGTTCCATCTGGGTTTTCTGGTTCTGAACCTTGGTTCTTTGGTTCGAAACCATGGTAACTGGTTCAACATCCGGGTTGTTTGGTTAAGGCAACCCAACTTCTTGGTTCCATCTGGGTTCTATTCTAGAACATTCTAATGTTCCCGTTGAACATAACAGAAGATAACCGCAAGTCTCCGAATAAAAAGGTAAAGTAGGTCAAAGACGCTAAAATTATTTTATAACATTAAACATTTTAGCATCGACGATAAAGGAAGCTATAAGGTATTTATCTTCTCATTTTAATTATTTTGATAAGGAAACTAGATAAAAATAAAGCATCGTATAGATTTTTAAAACAAACCGAAATATACAGTATATCCAACATCCTTTTATTTAATTCAGTCATTTTGTTTTCTTTTTTTTCCCTTTTACTCATCCCTTATTTACGTAAATATGTCTAGACAGTGGCGAATCCAGAACTTTTCCTAAGGGGGCCCGCTTCATTCATGCTTCAATGATTCCCTATATAATCAACCAAATTTCCCCCACAAAGGGTTTGGGGGCGCCCCCTGGGCCCGGTTGTTCAAAAGGCTGGATAAAGTTATCCACAGGATAAAGTCTGTATCCACCGGATAACTTTTGTCCACTGGACAACCCGGTTGTTCAAAAATTGTCCAGTGGATAAAATAGCCTAACCAAGGACAAAAGTTGTCCAGTGTCTGGGGGTTCGGATAAGTTCTTATCCAGAGGCTAAATATGGCTGCCCATGTGTTGTATGATGTGTAGTAGACATATAAACCACGCATAAATAGTGAATTTCACGGTGAACCATATTATAGAATTTCAGGCTAGGTAAAGATTTTCTGAGGCTTGCATAGAAGTTTAAACAAATTTTGCTTTATGTTGATTTGAAAAGACCTAGATTATCTACCCAGAGAAAATTCAAATTATGCCGTTCCAGTTGCCACACCGATTAAAATTAATTTTAGATGTTTTTTACAGTTGCATTGTATGTTATTTGTAATATTGAAGTGAGAAAAAAAGTCAGTTCGGACAAATTTTAAGAAGAACGCCTTTTACTTTTAAATTAAATTATTACATGACGTCACAAAGGTTCTGACGTAAAAGAGATGCTCGGCCAACGCACCTGTTGATGAACAATACGATACAAGTTGTTTTTCCTATCGCATAAATCTTCCAACTGCGATTTGGAAAGCACAATAGAATACTAGTAATCCACCTATGCTAGAAGTTTAAAAACCACCCAATTAGGACATGTTGTTTATATGGCTAACGATATGTGCATCTAGTCACTTGACCAGTTGACGACTTGCATATATATTTGATTGCACATTTATTATCAAGTTCGACTGAATTTTATTTAATGGATTTTTAATAATGTCAGATTTGAAAGAAATACATGTGAAGTATATGTTAGAAATCTTTTTGTTCAAAACAGAATGTTAAAAGACATATAAAGGAAAGTTATGATCAATAAGTTGGTAAGCTTTAATTAGTTGGAAAAAAAGTTATAAATATAATAAAATGTATAATTATGTACAATAAATTTGTCAAATTTGATACTCATTCAGTCGTTGTGAAGGGCATGCATATAATCATTCGGTCAAAAATAAAGAAATCAAGATTAAGATTGAATATTATTTTTATAATAAAATTAATTTTACATGTGTTAATGACAGTGCTAGTGGGATGTGTATCACCAGCACAATAGTAAGAATGTCTGTGTTGGCGCCATGATTTAGGAACATAAAGAGTTACACTAGTCCGTCTGTCCCGAATGTCCCATAAAAACGGGTTCTGCTCTTCTTACTTTAGTTTGCCTCAATCAAATACTTCAAAACCTAAACACATTATATAAAAGGAGCTGATGCATGAGTGCCAATGAGAACTCTCCACAAGAGACTAAATGACACAGAAATTAACAATTATACAATGTAGCCTAGGTCACCAACACGGTCTTCAACAATGGGCAAGGTTCATACCGCAAAGTCAGCTTTTAAAGGCACCGACATGACAATGTAAAACAATTCAAACGAGAAAACAAACGGTATAAGTTATGTACAAAAAATAAACAAAAAACAAAATAGGCACGTGCATATAAAATAAGGCGGGGTTAAAAATGTTAGCGGGATCCCAACCCTCCCCCGTATGTGGCATGAGTGCCAATAAGAACTCTCCACAAAAGACCAGATCACACAAACACTAACAACTATGGGTCATATGCAGCTTTCAACAATGAGCAGTCAATACCGCATATAGTCAGCAATAAAAGGCACTGAAATGACATTGTAAAACAATATTCAAACGGGAAAATAAACGACCAAATTTATGTACAAAAAATGAACGAAAAACAAGTATGTAACACATAAAAAACGACATTGATTTAATTACAGGCTCCTGACTTACCACAAGCACATACATACCGAATAAGGCGGGTTTGAACATGTAAGCGGGATCCCCACCTCAACACAAAATCAAATTTGAAATTTTTAAGTGTCACATTTACCGTTCAAGAGTTATCATGTCCCTTTAAAAAATATAAGAAGTGCTGACTCTTTCGTTTCCTTTGTCTTAAATAAGTCTAACTCAATCAAATGTTATGAACCTTATACGCGATTCACATTACCCCATAACACAGATCTGTGAAGCTCAATATTGGGTCACGATGGCGTCACTGTTCATGTTTTTTTATATGTAAAAAGTTGTGGTACGAGTACCAATGATACAAATGTCAACCCGGAGCCTCGAGATAGGAAAACTGCTAAATCTATTGTTTCCGTTCTTTAACTTAAATTTGCCTCAGCCAAATGTTTTGAAACTTATTCACAATGCTTATGGTCACAAAACGGTCAAAATTACGCGAATCCTGCATCTATATGTGGAAGTTTACTCATTTTTTTCACAAGCAGGGGCATCTGTGATTAATAGACATATTCTACATTTATTTCAGTAATCAGCTTATTTTCTTCCATTGAATTCTTTTTTAAATAAACTGAACTTGCACATTTTTTTTCAGGATCTCGGTGCAGTTTGGTAACAGACAGTGATATCAAGTTAAATGTGACCAACTTAACAAAGTGTTTCACTAGATTGAGCTCTCTGTCTAAGTGTACTTTAATGGTTCTTATCATTGAGTTCAGTTTATTGATATGCGTATAACTTCTGTGTGAATTTTTATGATGTAAAAGCAGACTATCCATACCTACATGTCCATGAAATGAAATCTAAGGTAAAATGATTGAAACATTTTGCATTATCTATCACAGGTGGCAGAACATGATGCTACTGAAGCAGTAAATTTTCTTACTTGATATTCACGGAAATTAAAGGATTTAGTTTCATCTGAAGCAAACATTCTAAATAATTGAGAATGGAAATGTGGAATGTGTTAAAGAGACAGTAACAATGTCAAAAGAGCAGAAAGCAGTGAAAGGCCATTTATGAGTCCTCATAGCTGACTATGCGGTATGGGCTTTGCTCATTGTTGAAGGCCGTACGGTGACCTATAGTTGTTAAAGTCTGTGTCATTTTGGTCTTTTGTTGATAGTTGTCTCATTGGCAACCATACCACATCTTCTTTTTTATATCTTCAACAAAGCGAGAAAATCCCTCTTCCAGAGGCGGGCTTCAGATGGCCCTTAACAAAATGTGTACCAGTTCAAACTTCAAATTATAAAATCAACTTACAATTAAAAATATACAAGACTAACAAAAACCAGAGACTCCTGACTTGACGTCAAGGTAATCATACCAAGAGCCACATCCAATATGCAAAGGTCAAGAGTCAAAAAGTCATAGTCTGGTCAAGAGATTCTTGTGAAAAAAAAGGATTTTGATAAAAGGGTCATTGTGGTACACTAAACTAACAATATATCTTATGTATCTAATATATCTTAGAAGATGTGGTACGAATGCCAATCATACAGTTAATTTTCCATTTAATTCAAACAAAATATACAAGTTTTACATTGAGGGCAAAGGTCAAGCTCACATGAAGTTTCTCGTGCCAATAGACTCATATAGAAAACCTAGGGCAGAGACAGAAACACAAGACATATAATAACTAAACTCAATTGAATGGAACTTGTATTGCAGGTCACTACAATTGCCTTCAACAAAGAATATAAACTTTCGCAAAAAAGCAAGATTAACCCCGTCTTTCACTAAAGTTTGATTAGGATTCTTTGCAACGATTATCTTAACACATATAATTGAGAATCGAGTCGTGCAGTTATGTCAAGAAATTAAAACGGTAAGATTATACATTAAAACAGTAAAAACTAGCCTAAGGGTTTACCAATAATTTTTAACCCAACCATATGATAGTACTATGGTAAACTTATGGATACACATGATACAGTCATGAAATTGAATATTTGAAATAGTACGACCAGAACAATACAAGACAGAGTTGTAAACAAAAGAAAGTAATGATGCATATCGAATTTTTAATTCCAATGCACAAATTAAGAACCGTAGTTTTCATTCAATTTATTTATCTAAAATGTACGCTTGGGTTAAACAATGGAAATTAACACTGTATATTTATATAAACGATCAATCTTGTAGTAAAATAGAATAAAAAATATGTCATTGAATTCCCTACATAATTTTTTCAATTAAATAAATGTGTTAGGATGGTATTAGGACCATCGTAGTTAGAACTGTCTTAAGATAGCTTTGTTTTACATCCTAAGACATGTCTCAGACACGTCCTAAGACCATCCTAAATAATGTCCTAAGACCTATCTTAGGACATATCCTAGGATACGTTCATTGACACGGCCCCTGTATTTTTTCAAATGTAATTGGTTTTAACTGCACTCTTTTTGTGGCAAAATTGTTATATTTTCAAGTTGTTTCATTTGCGCAAATTGTCATTTTCAGTGATACCAGCATATACAATTACAATTTTTAACATGTTAGATATATACTTACTAGTTTTTTGTATATCAAATTTAATACATTTTTGTAATTTAATGTAATATAAACGGGTTTGTTGTAGCGTGTTTCTATTGTGGCGTTATCGATACTAGGTATGTTGAAAACATTTGACACAAACGTAGCATAATCACAATTTATTTGTGGTGCAAAATTACATTTCCCTTGGTGGTGTTAAAAAAATATTGTTCCAAACCTCTCAGTCAAAGTTTACCTAAGTTGACTTTATCTATTTTTCAATGTTCAATTTAGTCATAGAGATCTTTACGTGAACATTTCTTAAACATCTGAGGGTTTTGAAAGAAGAGAAGCGGAAGGTAATAAAGGGAAATTTAAACCCTTACGTCGAAAACAACCTGACAACGCCATGACAAAACAAAAACGATAAACAACCACACATTATCATCGCAACTACTCTTATATATCATATTGTTTTAAAATTGATACAAAATTGAATGTTAGATTCAAATGTAACTAAATAAATCCCAATGTTGGCCTAATCAGTAAGGGAAGTTTTCAAAACCTCTTTGTAGAAATTCCATTACCAAAAGGACATTTTTTTATTATTAGTTTGTCTCCAAAACATTTAGGTGGATGTCATTTCTGTCTCATAGTTGAAATTCTTTTTTGTTCAATACTTTTTTCTCGATTGTGAGCTTGAGAGCATCAAATTAGACTCGTCGCCGAATTTGCATTATGAAGAACAACAGGAAAATGCACCAGTGGAGCAGGATATGTTTACCCTTCCGGAGCATCTGAGATCATCCCCAATTGTTGTTGGGGTTCGTGTTGCTCTGTTTTTAGTTTTTTGTGTAGTATTTTGTGAAAAGTATTCAAAATTCAAGTCTTACATTTTGGTCCGCCAGACCGCGTTTCGTCTACTTAGAACTCATCAGTAGTGCTTGAATAACGATATTCGAATGTGAATTAAAATACCAAATTAACAATAAACAGAAACTAAAATGTTATTCCAAACACGGCTCACATCTAGAAATTGACATTGAAAGTTGTTTTAGAAAAAATGATTGTTAACTTTTAATTACTATGTAGCAACGCTTCAGCAGTACCTGCATGTGAAGTATATATCTCCGAGTTGAAGCTATATTTCATAGCTTGCGTTTCTTGTAATGATTCCCTTGATAGAGGGTCGTAGCTAACCAGGAAACTATTAAACGAAGTGTTCCAAGTGGTGAAGATGAGGTCATCCTTTCCAAAATCTTGCGGTCGACATCACCAATTGATTGACCGTTATGGAATATCTGTTACACAGATAACGACGGATATGTTCCGTATTTGTCGTTACCACAACACCGTCCTTATTATATCGAATAAGACTATTATCGGATTTGTATTTATATGAGCAATACGACGGCAGCCACATATGAGCAGGATTTGCTTACCGTTCCGTAGCTCCTGAGATCCGGGTTCATGCTGCGCAGTCTTTGGTTTCCTATGTTGGTTTTTTTTTAGAATAATGTTGGTGGTTTCGTTTTTGTATTTTTTTTTGGGGGGGGGGGGGGGGGTAGCCATAGTATTGTCAGTTTGTCATCGACTCATGAGTTTGAATATCCCTTTGGGATCGTCCGCCTCTCCTTTGTTGGTTTGTAGTTTTCAGTGGTATCTTTGCCTCTTTTTCATATTTTTAATTGTGAAAAATGTAATTTCCGCAGAGTAAAAGATTAAACTATACCCTTGTCATACAATTTCATTTCTTCGATACAATGTTTTAAAAATTAAAACCTGGAGGACATATCAAGACAAACTCCTGCAATTAGTTGGTCCTTATTTGAGATTGTAAATTTTCAGCTGACAGCCCTTTAGAAAATCTAAAGATTAATACTTTTATAGACTGGTTTTTGATATAAACGAAGACTGCTCAACATTCAGATTGTATGTAAAGGCCTATTTTACCCTGTGTACTACAAACAGAATAGGATTATAACAAAATCAACTTTATTAATGTACAACAAAGTTTTTAATATTCAAACATAACATTCAGTCAATGTTCCACAACACTTTGATATACAAGAAATATCAAACATATATTCAAGTATAAAGATACGAAATTGAAATAGACACAAATAAGCATTGAAGATAACGATTGAAATAAGTACATATACAAATCTAAACATGAATCAATTTACAATTACTCGTCACATACACACACAACTTTTGAAACTTAGTATTGGGTTGTCGAAAGATTAAAAGATCTGGGTTACTAAGTTAATTGTTGCCTTTGCAAAAGATAAATTGTGAAGTAAATTGAGACATTCGGGCATAGGTTTTCTACACAGTTTTACAAGAAATCACACATACATTCAGATAAAAAAATCGAATTGAAATAAAGCTTACACTTATGCTATTCTCCTTTCTAGAATTTAAAGTACTCTTAGTTATTTCATTGTTTGTGCACCAAAATGAGAATAACGTTACTCCATTGGTTGAATTTCTATTCTTTAGAACGATTTAAACCAATCACAACGTTCATGTGTAAACTTTTGAAAAAATTACCCAGAATGCATTAGAATCTGAAACGGCGAATAAAGCAATGCGGATAATGTATTTAAGCAGACACCCATATCAACATTTCAATTATAAATTGAAGGGTGAAAACACCAAGCCAACAATGCAGAAACTAGTAGAAGGGAAGCAAAAGTAGTTCAACAATGAAAATACAAAGTGAAATAAATAAAAGCAAATCCAAATTCAACAATACACTGACAGATATACAAGTATGAACGACAAACATTTATTCATATATTTAAAACAGAAACCAATATCAATTATTAACAAGAACCCATTCCCTGGCCAGAATGAAACAATCAAAATTCAACAGGATGAAAATGTTTTGCTAAAAAAAAAAGAAAAAAAAAAGAAAAAGAAAAAAAGACAATTCATGCAATCTAAGCATTTTAATTTTTTTAATTTTTTTTTGCTTTCACTTTCCATTCAAATTCAGTGGAATTACGAAACATCAATTTTGATCATATTTACCATGAATACCTTTTGACTCTATTTAGGTATAGCGATTAAAGTATATAGAAAGAAGCATTATTTATATGTTGTCTATATCATGAAGACTTAATTACCAAAAAACAAAAGTACATAAAAACCAGTACTTCCTTTGTAATGATTTAGTATTGAAAAATAAGGAAAAAGAGTTAAACCTTGCTAAATTAATTACAATCATGTGCCTTTCACAAGTCTGGAACCTAGTAAGTGGTAGTCATTTGTTATATCTTAATGATTTGGCTTGCAGTTCTTTGTGACCATTGCTTTATTTAAGATATATCCTAGAATACGAAATTTATTTCCGCCAAATTATCTGCAGTTTCCTTATTCATAAAATAACATTTGTCACCTGTAACATATATAAGTATCAAGTAAATGATAATATCTTAAATAACAATAGATCATGTGATGCAAATGGGACTGTTGTGTTGTTAAATATATATTTTTTTTTTACGCTTATTATACAAAGTATTTGGAAAACCAGTTGCGTAAACGTAACATTGGTGCGTATCAATTGCGGTGTAATAAAATGGTTCCCATAGTTTTAGTATAAAGAGTGTCTTTTATCGATAGATCTAAAATACCAGTAGCCGCTGTTTTTTTGTTTTTTGTTTGAACGACTTTGTACAGAAATTATGCGATGTGAGCTTAAACACTTGTTTATTGTTTAAAGGCCATATGATGACCTAGTTGTCTTATGTTTTTTTATGTCCTTCGATTGCTGCCTCTTGACGTATAACCCAATGCCCCACACAAACATTTATTCACAAATTCAGGAGAAACAATATAACACAACGAAATTTAAAAGACAAAAACCATCTGGTCAACGTTGCCAGAACAGGGTTAAAACGTAGTTCATCTTTTATATAAGCTTTGGATTTTACATATTTTGGCAACGAGCATCACTGAAGAGACATGTATTGTCAAAATGCGCATCTGGTGCAGAAAAATTGGTACCGTTAATGATATTAGTTTTAGAACAATTCACATATTATATCGTGGTGAATACTTCTGCTTTATAAAATAAAGAAAACAAATAATATGTAGAGAGAGAAAATATAAAATGAAATAAAATATGAATAGAAATTAAACCAAAGTTTTAGAATGTATTTGGTGATAATCTGATCCTTTTTTTTTCTCTGAACCTGAATCAATTTATCTTTAATGTGTCCAGCGACCACATGATCATCACAACTCTCCTGGATACAATATTAAATTCAAATCTTTTGATAACAGAGTTATAATACCACATATTACATTATTATTTACAAATGTTGTGACCAATTAAAAAGACTGTTAAGCCCCAAAAACCTGAAAATGTGTATTTGAAAGTAGACTAATATATATTTTTTTAATTCAATAATTGGAAAAATATCATCTGTTTCAAAAGGATATTTACCTTTTTTTCAGGAAATAATTAGGTGTCGGAAGTTTTCGTAGTTATGCTGAATGTAGATTTTATATTACCACACATATACTTTGTTGTTAAGTTAGCTATAGAAAAGAATAAACCTTGCAGACCACACATTAAAAGGAATATGTTGTTAAGCCAATCAGAATATAAAATACCAGATAAAAAGCCCATGACCATTAAGGTTCCAGATAAAAGTACAAATCGCAAAACCAATTTTGCATGTCTGAAATTTGAAGATTTGATTATATGTTTTGATTCCATTTGAAGCAAGCACAGCTGGATAATAACTGCAAACAAAACAGCGAATTTAATCGCTGTTAAAAGGACAACTGGTCCACTTAAGAAAATAAGAAATGCTGGATACCTGTATGGGAAGCAACCTGAATTTCCATATCCTATAGATAAATTGGCAACATTGAGATGATCCAGAATGACAGCAGGAACAACAAATACAACTGGAATCAACAAGGCAGTAACCATCAACACTCTCCTTGTGAAGGTTCCCTTCTGTTTAATTGTTCTGTTGCTAGACTTCATTGATGTTAGATTCTTTGCTATATATAGAACTGATATCAACATAAAAGAAAACACAGACAGCCACAAGTAATGAAGAATGACACTAACAGTGTAACACAGAATTGTTGTTTTTGAGAGAAAACCACCAATCACGAACAAAACATATGAACAAATTAATGAAATGGAAATATTTTCCGTGTTAGAACCTGCAATACTTGAAGAGCGGTCAAACTTTCTGCTCATAATTAAAGAGAAAACCAAAGCAACAACTGAAACTGAAAAGCATAAATATGTCAGGATAGCTTTGATAGAGGACAGCTCTCCGCTTTCATTGGAGTCTAGGTTTCCATGGTATTCGTGACAGACTATGTCTATTACTTGTATATTGAACAACTCAATTGGTTCAGCTAGCACTGATATCTTATTACAACCAAAATGTTCAGATATTGATAAATTTACACTATTTTTTGAAAGATTCTTAACTATACCTTCAATGACATCATCGTTTATCCTACCAAACGATTCATTTTGCATTATCAGTGGTAAATTCTGCTCTTTGATTAGTTCAATAGTGTTATTGTCATAAGTCAAAAACATATTCAACATTAAGTTATTCAGATTCCGCTCCATTGTTTTTATTTCATGAATAAAAGATGGTTTGGTGATCGAAGCATGCAGTTTAACTTCTGCAACTTTGCTATTTTCTCCCTTTGGAAGAAAAACTGAAGTTTTAGTTACTTTAACAATATCTACCAGCTTTGTCATGGTCCATTGAAAAGTCGCAGTAGCTACTAAAGTCTGTTCTTTTGTCAGCGTAACCCTCGATACAAGATAGAAACTCAATGGTTGCATTACATAATTTGTAATGATTTCTAAATCACATGGATTGCTTGCATTTATCTGAAAGTAAAATTCGAGTACCGTTTACAAACATATTTACATATCAAAGAAGTACAAGTGACAACTATTTTTTGTATTTGACATAATTATTTTACCACAGTTATATTTTAAAAAAATACACATTAGCAGTTATATTGCCTATTAAAAGAGCTTGACTTTATCTTAAGATGTATTTAAGATCAACGTGTATATTTTGTTTTTGTTTGAACATATATAGAAGACGGCCGATCGAAAAGTTGAGAAAAAAAATTGTGTATCAATTTTTTAAAGTTTCTAAAGGATTTGATTGTTATGCTTTCAAACTTTCCATTTTGTAAAATGATTAATGTTAATAGTTATTCTGTTATAGTTTAGGGGGTTAAAAACATAAAAAAAAAATTTTTTTTAATTTAACAGTTTTTCTTTAAATTTAACAGTTTGAAAGATGAAAAATGCAGGAATTTCAAGCTTTCATTTCGGTTATAGGTTAATACAAACACAATGGAAAGCAACGTCTTTACGACTGTTTAAAATAAAATTGAGAATGGAAATGGGGAATGTGTCAAAAAGGTAATAACTAGACCCAAGAGCAGAAAACAGCCGAAGCATATTTTGTTATCTTAATGTGGTACATAACACTACAGGGAGATAACTCTGTAAAAATCAGCTGAACGTTTTAATCAGGTTCTATTGTTAAGGAAATATTAAGATCCTCAATGATCATTATGAGTGTTTGTCAAACTGCTATATATATCATAATTTTATGTAAATTAAATTAATTTTAGTCAAGGTGCTTGGTACCAACTTAAGAATATATTCTATGACCTTGTTAATATATTTACAATATTGAATAATTACATTAGATGTATGTTTCATTATAATACGTTATTCTGATTGGCTAACTGCACATCACGTGCTATTCCTGAAACAATTGCATTACACAATAAAATTTATCATTCATGATGACACTAGGTCCAACAATGAAGTGCACAGGAGAATCAAATAAAAACTTGATAAAAATCGTGTTTTCATGATCCTAGCAAAAAATGTAATTATAAGTATTGAATGCTTCTTTTTGTAACTTTATAGGGTTGTAAAAGCGTTGACCGTGCGCACATTTTTGTATAAAGCGCTTCCGCGCTTTATACAAAATGTACTTTGGTCAACGCTTTTACACCCAATTAATTTACAAAAAGAAGCATTCAATACTTATAATTACATTTTTTGCTAGGATCATAAAAACACGATTTTTATCAAGTTTTATTTGATTCACCGGTGAAAAATAATTGTCTTCCAATTCGTGAACCAATCCATACAAACATCATAAACTTAGTTTTCTGTGCACGAAATTAACATTTTTTCGTGTAAATTTCGTTTAATCGTCATTTGTTTTTTCAATCGGTCAGTGTTGTTGTGAAAATATGGCAGGTAATTAAAGTTTGTGTTTTGAAGCCGAAGTTTAAAGATTGTCACCTGTTTGTCAACAATCGACAAAAAATCAACAAAAAAGCACGGAAATTGAGCACGTGTTTAACATGTAAATTCAGATAATAGTTTATTTTAAGGACATCCATGCGTATTGTGATCACTGGATTCTTACGAGATGGGTCAAGCTGAGGTCACGTTGCATACGGAAAATATGTCGGGGAAATGTCTCCTGGAAGGAAGCAATTAAAATAAAGTAAACTTCTTCTAAATATGAATAAATTTAAGAATTTTCTTCAGAAAAAAGGTAAATGTACATAAGTTTTATAATGAAAACTATCCATTGAGTTATAAAAAAACATATGCATTATTTTTTTTGATTTTAGGTTTCTTATGACTTTAAGGTTTATCAAATTTAAAAAGTTGTCTGATTTTTCTAAGAAATCTCGATAGCTTTAACGCGGACCGCGAAGAAGACCCCAAATGAACTGTCACAGACAAAAAAATTGCACATTACCGTTTGCTGAATAAAGAAGCGGGGAGACTTCATTTGTAAAGCAAAACAATATCTATGTACCTGTTATTTGTACAATAGTTGGCTAAATTCCCTAAAACGACCCAAACAACATATTACCACAAAAAAATTAAAACAACATTCAAATATTCATGCGTCGAAGACGCTTTTCTGGAATTACTTTCATCAGGATCGATCAAAGCCCAATATTTGAAAGTCCACTCTATACAAGAACCCAAACAATTGAATATCGTGCGCTATATGACTAAAATTGACCCAAACTAATAGCCTAATAGATATATGATCATGTTTGTCTGAGTATTTAAACCAATAGTTTTTTAATAAATGTTAAATTTAAAAACAGACAATTTAAGAAAAGTGTGTTATAAATAAGGTCAGTAGTGAAGTACTGACTACTGAGCTGATGGTATAATCGGGGATGGATAATCCACGGACAATAAGCACATGAGCTTACGTACGATTGATGTTAAATAGCCATATATCAGCATCAGCATCGTCGTCGTCGTCGTCACCGTCTAGTTCAATGAGTTCTAGTATCTCATATATCTGAGTTAACTTGACATTACGGATAGAACCGAAACTACAATATATCTGCCTTCATATCTCGATTAGCTTCGCGATACAAATTGAAGTCTTTTTGAACTCGTTCGCTGAGCTCACTCGACAAAAAGCTTCATATTGTGACTCGCAGCTGGTATTTGTTAATATCAATATGCAGACAACCTGATAATCGGTACTTCCGATTGACAACTTCCCATTTATTCACAGTTATATACTCTCTACCCCGTCGTATATGGCGTTTGTATACTAGTACGCTCGTTCACGTCCACACTAAACATACTTTATCATAGGGTGTGCTACTTATACAAAACTACTCCATTTGAGTAATGAAGAATAATGACTGAATCGACACTAACTAAGTTCACAATCACATATTGCTTGACTGTTACGATAATGATGTATCTTAACTAACTATGATGTGTGGTCGCGGTCGTAAATCCTTTTAGGTACCAGAATATTCGTCCGATCTGCAAATAAACCAATATTCTGTTGCAACATCGTTTGTAACGTTCATTTTGATTGGATAACGTCACCAATTTTCATGGCATCAATTCGCAATGAATGCTATAAAAACGTACGCGCAAGCGCAGACGACGTATGGCAGATTGGTGATATTAAGTTTACTGGCGACGCGTTAGCGGAGCCAGTAAACGCGTATTTGCGACCATCAAATCACCAATTGGTGACGTCGGAGCTAAAAATACAATAATGTTATCTCCATTCTAATAAAACTGACAGAAAATAACGTTAAATCATACATTTAAAATCTGCCATACGTCGTCTGCGCTTGCGCGTACGTTTTCATAGCATTAATTGCAATTTGATGCCATGAAAATTGGTGACGTCATCCAATCAAAATGAATGTTACAAACGATGTTGCACTAGAATATCGGTTAATTATTTGCAGATCGGACGAGTATTCTGGTACCTAAAAGGATTTACGACCGCGACCACACATCATAGTTAGTTAAGATACATCATTATCGTAACAGTCAAGCAATATGGATTTACGACCGCGAATCAGTCGTTATTCTTCATTACCCAAATGGAGTAGTTTAGTATAATATCTGGTAACTTAAAGGATCTACGACAGTTATTTCCTAAGTGTATAATCCGGATTTTAAAATTTTGACTGTTTGCATGGCGATAGAAACGTGCATATCAGGAGACTCTTATCATGTCACCGAAGTTTGTCTCCATTTGGGCTTTTATATAATTAATTCTATACCCCCATCTATTATTTCTATTGATAAAGAAACATATCATAGATTACAGCTTAAAATTGTAAACGTCAGACGCGTGATTCGTCTAAAAGTTTCTTCTGAATGAAGTCATCAATTTAAAAACCGGTGCACTACTATTGACTTTAATTTGTGTAATGTGTTGAAATATTACTCGTGTTGTTATAATTGCAAATCAAAAAGGGAACTGTTTTAACGGTGTCATTTGGTCTATAAAAACGCGGTTCGTCAATGGCACTTTTTGTCTAACACTCAATCTGTTACGAAATCATTTATTGTTGAAGTATGTTCGAAATCAAACTTGAACGCTCTTCGAAAACAAAATAAAACAATTGTATGCGCCTGGAGTGAATTTCTGGATTTATCTACATCAATAACGCTCAAAGCTGAAAATTTCGGGATCCAATATTATTACAAGAACCAAACATGTTATGATTTTTTCCCTTAACGTTACGCACGCTGTTCATACAACCTCTGGGATTTAAAACAGAATCTTCGAAATTCCATCGCAAAACCAAAAAAAAATGTCGGCAAACACGTTCCAAGATGAAAATAAATTCAGAACATGTTTTTAATTATATTGTTTTAGCTATTGGTCATATACTTAGTTATATCTAAAATATTTGACGATTTAAACAACAAAGTTATGCAAAAAAACGGATGTCCAACAGTCGGAAAGCTGACCCCGGTTTGACCCCATTTCTTAAAGCAACAATGGACGTCATGTGATTACCATATATGGGCATTTTTTTACCAAAAAAAGTGAAGCTCGTTTTTTGGAATTTGTAGTTTTTTGCATGAATTAAAACTAATTTCCTTTTAAGTGAACATTCTTGAGTATATAAGAAATATATTACTCAACTCAATTATGGATTTAACTCATTTTTTTCTCTCAAAATGTGTCTTCAAAGTCAAGGTGTTGACGAAAAAAATTGGTTACAGAAAATTAAAATCGTAATTTTCTTTCTTAACTTCTCGGGAAGCTATGCTGAATTTGAATTATGTTATGTAACATAACTTGGACTATGATGTGTCAAATTTGTGCCAGTTGATATGCTAAGATACGCAAATGTGCCAGTTGGATGTGTCGATATTTCTGACGAAGCGGGGCCGACGGTAATTCACGAGTTACGTCCCTTTGATTGACACTATCATGAACAAACTATTGTTATATATCAAGCAATATGCTGTTATTTACATGTGGATATTATTAATATATTTTGATACTGTAAACATGTGCCAAAAAATAGAGAAACACATTTTATCACTTTTCAGAACTCAGTCCCTGTGAAATAGGCCCTATGTGTCCCTATATATATGTGCCATAATAGGGTTAATAATTTAATATTAATTTAATATTCCAAGAGTTAATTTAATATTCATGTTTTGGTAAGTATTTTTACTGCTGCAACCAAATTATTTTAACACAGAAATAAATGTCTACTCAATTTATACAAGGGGTAGTCTAAATATTCATGAATAATGGATCAAGACAGTATTAAAAAAAATAATGATAAAAAACAGGAATTCCTTTTCATTACTGATACTTGCAAGTTGGTCCTACCTTTTTCATTTAAACATAAAAGAGATCATAATGAAAGTATTCTGAATGTAAAATCTTCATTATTTTAAATTTATAAAAGGAAAATTAGTTTGCAATCCTTGTATGAACAAACCAAATATAACCATGTTGTCTCATTGATTTCATGCAAGTTATAGTTCTAATGAAAGGACTCAAATTATAAAAATAACACACTAAACTAATAAATAAATGGTGCTGGTCATGGCAGAACTTGAAAATAAATAAGAACAAAAAAGACTTAGTAATATTTCTCTTTTTCTATTTGAAAAAATAATAATAACAAAAACTATGCATTTTTACATTTATATAAAAGTATTTCAGAGCAGTTTCTGGGGGCTAAGTCAACAATTATGTTTTAGATCACAAGTCAAAATTAAGTCTCAATTCATGTCAGTATGATAATGCTTTGAATAAGATTGATTAAAATGATACTCTGAAAGAGATTGTTTGAAGGCAGCAACCATTTGTTTTCAGGGAGGGGGGGGAGGGGGTGACTATGGATTTTTTTCCAGACAAGTTGAAAACAATTCTTCTCTTTCAATTTTAGCATTTCATTTAATGGCAGCTGAGGGTAAAACAAACATTTTTTTTCTCAGGGTCAAATACAAATTATTTTTTATCCAAAAATTGGAAACAAACTTTTTTTCTTCAAAACAATCAAAAGCCACCACCCCCTACCCCCTACAGAAAATCAAATGGTTGTTGGCTGCCTAAGTTGAAATTTAGGACAATACTTTCTCATTTACTTTTGCAGGATTCCTTTATCACAAAAAAAAAGTATTATTTTAAAACAACGAATGTATTTTATGTCAGTGCATCTAAAGCAGTTAAGGTTGTGCTAAGACAGTATAAGATTTCCTTACCTTGGTTTAGTTAAGTCATACATTTCACTGACTTAAAGAGAATTTATATTAATCCAGTCAAATATTCACAGCTGATCTCGCCATTACTTTTTCAAACAAACATACTAAATGTGTGTACATTGACTGCATGTGTTTAGATGCCAGGTGACATCCATGTGTGAGACCGAAAAACTACAATGTCAAAAAATGTCTTTCTTTTGGAATTTAGTTCAAACGGGGTTTCCCAAGGGGTAATAGAACGTTATACTTTATGATTTTTTAAAATTTTGAGATACGTATTATTAATTGTTTGTATAGTACATAAAGTCTTTGTTAATCTGTGAAAAATAGAAGAAAATAATTTTAAACGACGATCAACGGCATTACGGGATCGTTAAAACACGGCCAATTTGACATGTTTGAGATTTTGTTTTTCTTTTGATAATAAACTCCATGCTCAACAAATCGAAATAAATTTATTTCAGACCCTAATAGCAAGTAGGAAACTGAAATAAAGATAAACTTCCAAATTGGCGCCAAAAAAAAAATCCGCGAAATTAACGCAATTTCAGAATGGCGGGTTTTAATATCAGTCCCATTGTTGTCTTAAGAAAGTAGCAACAACGGTTGTTTCTAAGGGCTTGCTTTCCGACTGCAACGTTACATTTTTAAACAACTGTTTTAACTTTTATGTATAGTGATGCTATTTCTTATTCTCTGATCTTCCCGAAACTTGGCGGGAACAACGACGTGTGTTGGTTCTTTGTGACGTTAAACGTTTTTTTGTCAAATTTCTTTTGACTCGGTGACAGCAGATTTAGCTGAAACAAGAAATATGTCCAACGACGTTTTTCGTTGACTTAACGACAAAAAGTGAATTTTATGAGTGTAACGTAACGGTACCCAAATTGCACCGAGTACCCAAATTGCACCTATTTAGCAAAACTAGCAGCGAAAATCTTACAAGATTTTCTAGAGACTAAACAATTTGTTTTTTTATGATTTGATACTATCACATCTTTCAACATAGGTAAAACTATTTAGATATGCACAAAACGTTCACAGTATCTATCAACAGATGAAGTATTTACTGAAAAAGCAAAATGTACTGAAACGTCGCCATGCGACGTCATCAAAACGTCATCTTTTTAAAATGAGCAAATACAATATGTTACAAGTATCCATTTAAAAAATAATGAAGAGTAAGCATGGACTTAATCCAATTGTTCAAAACATTTAAAGAAATTAAACAAAAGCTCTGTTATTAGACTTTTGACTATGTGAATTTAAGCATGGAAGCAATTTGGGTACTCCTAATTTCAAAATCATTGATGGTTTGGAGGTCAGTTTAGACCAATTTTTCTATGATTCCATATGGAATAAAAATCAAATTGGTGTACCTTTATAATAAAGAAGGATAAGGCTACAAAATAAACACAGAATGGACATTTTTGTTTTCATCATAAAAAAACGTAGATGAAAAAACTGTCAAAATAGGTGCAATTTGGGTACCGTCACGTTATATAGAAGAAAATGTCTAAAAAAGGTAAGATAATAATAACATCTTCCGATAGAACAAATATTTGCCTCCTTGTTCGTGAGTTCAAAAATTGTAGATTTTAAAAAATCTTCTCTACGCAGTCGTTTTTCAACCGGTAGCCGTTTTGTCCAACTTGATATTTCATTTGTCAAAGCTCTAAATGTGTTTTTTTCTTGCCTGATATTTCAATAAGTTGTTTATAATTTATTAAAACAAAAGTTAGATACACGAAGAGAACAAAATCACAAGAATCTTTTTTTATTTACTACATATTTGAGTCTAAAAGTGATAAAATGATACGAACATTTACAAAACGGTAGCCATTTTGTCCCAACGTCGGAAAACGTCAAAAATCCGAAAAAGCTTATTTCCGACGTAACAAGTTTGTGCTCATTTTTTTTCAATTAAATGTTCCAGATAATTAAAACAAAACGTTTGAAGGACGTCATGTTAGAATATGAATATAATTTTCTTCATTTGTAAACGAATATCAACCAATTTACAAAACTTTTCAATAAATGTATATAGATAGATAGATAAATAAGAACATTTGGTATGAGTGCCAATGAGACTTCAAACAAAGATTTTTTTAAATTCAAATCAAGTTAAAAAAAAAAAGTAAATATGTTTGATCGACAAATAATTAGTAACTATTAGTAATTCCAAGTAATTATGAGTAATTTGATAGTAATCTGAAATGCAAGAAATTTTTCAATGTACCTTAAGTAATTCTTTTCGTAAATATCAAGCAATTTTTATCATATATACCAAGTAATTCTTTTAAAGCAGACTAAGTATTTCTATTTATTATAGTAAGTTATTCTGTCGTTTACGATTGTAATATTACAATAGTTTAAAATGGCTACCCGTAACGCAGAGCCTGTGTATGTCGTTTTGATAGCCGACAATAGCGTGTATTGTATAGACGAATATATCTGTCCTATGTATTACTTGGTTTTAATAAAAGTCCTTTTGTAGGGAAAAGAATAAGGATAAAAGTTTTGACAACAGAAGTCTCAGCGTGGACATTCACATCAAGAAAAACAAGAAGTGACGCTTTATCTGAAGACATTAAACGGAAAATCTATGAATACTGGATATCTCCCGACAATTCGCGACCTACTGCAAACAAGAATGATATAAAACGCGAAAGATTAGGTCCTAAAATATACACCAGTCACATGAAGCACGTGCTTGAAAAAACTCAGACGGAAGTCTATATTAGTTTCAAAGAAAAATACCCTGATTTGAAAATTTCACAGAGATTATTTGAACGGTTAAAGCCATATTTTGTTGTACCTGTACGTCCATGTGACCGAGAAACATGTTGTTGTAGGTATCATGTAGAGGCTAGATATCTATTTAAAAGTTGCATGGATTTTCGAAAAAAAATCACACCATTTTCTGAACATTTTCCAATTTTCACCCATCTCACTGACCTGACCAATCATGCTTTGTGTCCAAAAACTGACGGGCAAGAATACCACCAATTGAAGTGTGTGGAGCGGAGGTGCGATGATTGCGGCGTGAACAAATTGCATTTATTGGAAGATGAACTCTCCCTAACTACAGAATCACCAAATGTTGAATGGATGCGCTATGAGTATGTTTTCGTTCCAACAAAAAGCGGGGAAAAGAAAAAGCTGTGCCTTGTTAAGGTGAACACAAAACCGGGAGAAATGTTCAAGTACTTTCTTGAATTGATATCAAAGTTTTCAGCACACGTTTTTCGTGCAAAATGGCAAACAGAACAACTGAAATCAATTAAGAGCAACTTGAAAAAAAATGAAGCTATTTGCATTCATGACTTTTCTGAAAACTATTCGTGTAAAGATAAAATTGAAATCCAAGCATGCTATTTTCAGAAAACGGAAGTTTCGATACATGTATCCGTGATTTATAGGCATCCAATTGAAAATCTAGACGGTTCGTCCGATCCTGAAGTTAATGGTGGATTAGTTGAAGAACAGTTTTTTGTTATAAGTCCTGATCAAGTTCATGATCATAATTTTTCACATGAGGCGCAACGGCAAATAGCGGATTACCTAAAGAGTATTAACTATGATTTGAAAACCATGCACGAATTTACAGACGGGTGTGCTACACAATATAAGTCAAGGCACTGTTTCGGAGATTTAAGCTATGCAAAACAAGATTTTGGTTTCAATATAGTTAGAAACTATTTTGAAACATCCCATGCCAAAGGAGTACAAGATGCCGCAGGGGGGTTAATAAAAAATCAAGCTGATTTTGCAGTGGCGAGAGGAAAATTGTTTATTCAAAATGCAAATGATTTTTATAACTTTTGTAAGGACAATTTAGAGACTCCAAGGCAGTCCGCTATATGCAAACGTCGAATTTTTAGATATGTTGAGGAAGTTCCCCGAAATAGAACAAGATCTTTTAAAGTCGTTCCGTCAGTAAGGTGTATTCACCAAATCAGAAGTACGAGTCCTCGAAATGTTTTAGTTCGAGACTTGTCCTGCTACGACTGTTCCAACTGTCCCGATGAATATAATGCTTGTACTAGCGAAGCCGGAATTTTTCGTAAATATAAACTTTGTCATGAAACAGAGTTAACCGAAAGACTTATCGCAAATAGCGATGAAAATACTTTCATTGAATTGATTCAACCCGGATTTATTTTAGCCGTTTTTACGGACGATCCAGGAGAGGACTATTATATTTTAAAGTGTTTATCCGACGTTAAAAAACTAAATCAATCAACTTTTGATGACTGGGGAAACACTTTTCAAGCTGGAGTTCAATTAATTGAAGGGTTATATTTTGATAAATTATGTGTTAATGGAAACAATATTCAGTTCAAATTAATCAAGTGAAAAAAGTCTTTAATTTACTTGAACAGTGTCAGATATATTTGTATTGGGGTGGAATCAAGGTATGGAAAATTTATAATGACAGATGATATGCACCATGAAATTTTAGCAGCATGTGATTAAAAAGTTTTGTACATCTATACATGTAGTTTTGTTTTAATTTATTTATGGAAAAACTTTCCGTCTTATTTTCCCTTCTTACATGACTTACAATACAGCATTTTGCAGGTGTTAAATCGATATCCACAACTTGAGGCAATTCGTGGTTAAAAGACTTTAAAAAAAATAATAACAGAGACAAAAATAACCAGCAACACAAAACAACCCGAATGAAACTTGCAAATTCGACGTTAAAATTTCGAAAAATCCTCTTTGACGTCGCATTTTCAGTGTAACGTTAAGGGACGACATCAAAAGTTCAATGTAGGATAAAAAACTTAATTCACGTAGTTTTTTCGCTGACCCCCCCTACCCCCCTTCTTAACTTAATTTGGGAAAAATTGATTTACCTATATGGATATATGTAAAATCGATTTTATATGAACAAAACTTTCAACTATGTTGACCCCCCACCCCCAAACTATTCGATTTAAGTTTTTTTTATCCTACATCGATCTTTTGATGTCGTCCCTAAGTTGTAGGAACATCGTGCACAACGTTCTTACATTTTAACGTTGAAAATTGATATTATCAGATTATTACATGGCATTTTTCATATTGCATGTATTATCAGCCCTAGGTTCAATATCAGCCCAAGAGCCGTATGGCTCGAGGGCTGATATTGACCGAGGGCTGATAATACATGCGATATGAAAAATTACATGTTATGATCTTTTTATCATATGCTTCAACAGTAGAGAAAAATAACAGATTCATATATTGATCCTTCTACGTAGTTCCCGGAAAGAAGTTGAAAGAGTAAAAAGTTCACGGACGTCGGACCCAAAATTTGATTCATTCAATATGAAATCTTTCTATCATATGCCTCAACAGAGAAAAAAAAACACATTTTAATATGGAAAAATCGACAAAAAAATAATTCAACAATATACATAATTAGGAGATAACTGTATTGTATTTTAAGCTCCGACGGCATCAATTGGGGATTTGATGGTCGCAAATTAAGTTTACTGGCGACGCGTTAGCGGGGACAGTAAACGGGTATTTGCGACCATCAAATCCCAAATTGATGCCGTCGGAGCTTAAAATACAATATTGTTATCTCCATTCTAATGAAACTGACAGAAAACAACGTTAAAACATGTATTTAAAATCTGTCATATGCCGTCTGCGCTTGCGCGTACGTCCCATAGCATCAATTGTCAATTGATGCCATGTAAGAAAGTGACGTTATCCAATCAAAATGAACGTTACAAACGTTGTTGCATTAGAATGAACATTGAATAGAAAAGTCAACTTTTTTAAAGGAACTTTCTAAATAATGTTTCAGAAAAACTTCAAAATGCATTTATTCAATATTTTTTTTTCTTTTTTTTTAATCTAATTTAATTATTTTACACAACATACTTTCCAGTATTCAAATAATTGTTTTGTACACTACTTTGTAATGTTTTTCACTGAAAACGTAGCATTGAGGTGTAGTTTCCGGAATTTGCCGAGTATCACCGGAATGCCATGTGATAACGTTACGGAAAGGCATGTGATAACAATCGAAGCATGTGATAAACTTTTCATATCAGCCCGCTTAGCACCAATTCGAAAAATATGGAAAATACTTTAATTTAATGCTATTATCATACGGTAAAAATCATATGTTATTTAGTCTAAGTATATGATAAATATTTTTATATATTGAATAAGAATATAAAATTGATTTTTTTTTGCAACAAAATTGTCTGTTTGGAAATATTGAGAGCATTTAAAGAGCAAACTAAACATTTATTAGAGATATGCTGCACATATATATTGATAAACACTGTTGTACTTATTTTTGGAGGATGAAATATTCCTAGATTTTTTCTTTAAGACTTTTTTGAAAAAGCTTTCGAATAGTCTGATGGTCATTACTATTCCACATTTGGCGTTTTATTGCTTTGATATACAAATAGTATATCAATATATCAAAATTGAAATGCAGATTTACTGATTGACAACATATTTGTTGAATTTAGCGGCATGATATTTCAATGGAAAGCCGGCTTCCGATTAGTACTTATTTTTTCCACCTAATGGCCAACCTGTGTTTGCACTCGTATGAAGCAGAATCAACGCAGGACCTACTTACAGACAAAAACATTAATCATCATGCAAAGTTCTTTAAGTGCAGATTGATTATGTCCTGTCACTAAATAACCCACATTTCAGTTAGTGTTGCATCTCATATATATGTTACAGTAAATAGGTGAAAATAGGAATTACATGTAATTACTAAAATTTAGGAATTACAGGTAATTCCCGATGCACTTAGTTAATACAAGTAATTCCTTAAACGGCCCAGTTATTACCAGTAATTACTAATTTTAAAATGAATTTTTACACCTATTTACTGACTGCTAAAACAATGTTGTATTATGGTTAGATGATCAAAAGTTATGGTAATACTAACTAGAAGATCAGTTAGTACTCTTAAAATTTTGAATGGTTGATTTGTATAAAAAAAATCTATTGATATGGACTTTCAAATATTTGGTTAAATCAGAGTAACTTTAGTTTTAATCCAAAATGGTTAAAGTTGACCATTATACAGATAATTTTTTACCAATTTCAGCAGACATGGAAATCAGAAATGGAAAATTCTTCCAAAGCATTATGTTTTAACTTTTTAAAGAAAACTTTGAATTTGAAGAATATTTAGACTTATTACCTTATAAAGATAAGATAAAGTTATGTCATTAGCTTCTAGATATAAAAAAAATAAATATTTTGTTGTTGTTGTTAAATCATTAATAAAAATGATATAGTGAAATTATAATTCACTGTTAGCAGACAATCTGGTTCTATTTTGTTAAATTAGCTGAGAAACAAGGTTGATGAGTTGTGCACTTGCGAGTGAAACTTTGGACCTCATTGAATACCTTCAATTCAACCCCTAGCTGGAGATGGGTTATTGATGTATTAAGCTATTAAAATTGTAAGGGTTTTGCAGAACAAATAGTCTTCTTTTGCTGTTAATCGCAGGCTCAACAAAAATGAGGAAAAAATATTAAAATTTTCCTCTAGATACTATCTTTAATTTGACTAGTACTGTAAGAAGCTTCTGTAAAACTTGGGTAAAAATACAGGATGGTTTATAAATTCTAATGTTTTAAAAACTTTAACTGCAGAGTGTATGTAATGTTAACTGGGGAAAACTAGTCCTTTTATAAGTAATATACGAAAAAAAGGATTTTTTTTCAAACTTTACTTTTGGATAGTATCTTATGATCATAAGCATTAAGCTTCTGTCCAAGTTTGGTAGAAATCAAGGATATTTAGAGAATATGATTTTAAAGTTTTAAACCACAGTGCATGATGGAGATTTTAGTTCAACAAAATTATGAAAATCAATTTTGAATTGATATCATTGTCTTGCATGCATATATTTACGGAGTTTCAAAACCTATAAAACAACCATTTTCCAGTTTCAATTCATAAAACACTAAAGAGTATGCACTTTTGATGTGTCTTATATTCCAACATCCCTAAGTAAGCTCACTTAAAATACCCTACCCTTTACTTTTTTATTTGGTATCTTGAACTATGTTTTGAATTTTAAAACAAAAACATCAAGTTAGTAAATAGCTGTAAAAATGACATTAAAATTTAGTGATTACCAGTAATCACTGTAACAACTAGTAAATACATGTAATTACTGAATTGGCTAGTAATTACAGGTATTCAAAAATTGTACATTTCAGAACTAAGTCTACACCAAAGACAAATTTTACTTTTGTACTTAATAATAATGATATGGAAATTGTTCCTAGTTATACTTATCTAGGTTTACTGTTGTCAGAATTTTTAGACTACAATTGTATGGCTAAGGCAGTAGCTAAATCTGCAAGTAGGTCTTTAGGTTTATTAATAGCTAAATGTAAAGCTAATGGCGGTTTTCAATTTGATACATTTACAAAACTTTTTGATACACTTGTCATGTCTGTCATTGAATACGGTGCCTTAATTTGGGGTCACCAGGATTTTTCTTGTATTAATGCTGTAAAAAATAGAGCAATGAGATTTTTTATGGGTGTGGGTAAATACACCCCTAACTTAGCCTTATATGGAGATATGGGTTGGATGCCCAGTAGTATATCTCAGTGGACATGTATTTTTAGATTATGGTCGAGACTTACTAAAATGTCTCATTGTAGAGTTAATAAAAAGGTTTTCTTATGGGGCAATAAATGCTGTAATAGTAAATTTAGAAATTGGAATTATAGAGTCAATGTGAAATTTAAAGAAATGGATATGGAGTTTTTATGTAATACTGATTTTTCTATTGATAAAAATACAATTAAACAAATTGAAAAGGAAAATTTTTGTAGATATAAAGAGAAGTGGTACTCTGACTTAATGTACAATGAAAGAAGTAAATTGCGAACGTATAGAATGTTTAAGCAATGTTTTAATAAAGAAAAATATTTATGTATTAATATGCCTGGAAAATATAAGAGTGCATATGCTAAATTTAGATGTGGTGTTGCACCTCTGAGAATAGAAACTGACCGATATGAAGGCATTATGGTTGACAATAGATTATGTTTTAATGAGCAATGTAAGAAAAATAACATTATTGAAGATGAGAAACATGTCTTAATTAACTGCCCAGTATATGCAGATTTACGAGCTATTTTATTTAGACATGCTAGCTCTTTTAATTGTGATTTTGTTAATTTGTCTGATGATGATAAATTCAAATTTTTATTCACTGATGAAAATGTGTGCTACTTTTTAGCCAAAATCTGCTATGATGTATTATTAAAAAGAAAAGGTATTTTATATAATTGTAGATAATTATAATGTGTTTTGTAGAAATTTTATAGTCTCTCATAACTCTTTTTAGAGTGGCTCATGTTGTTTTAAATATTACTGTAATTTTATAAATGTATAAAATTAACAGAGAGCAGAATAAAAAAGGAAAAAACCAATTTTCCTCTTTTTTCACTCTAATTTCTGACAAGTGCAATTAGAGGCCAAAATAAGACCAGAACGTAATAAATTTATTCTATAACCCATGTATTTGAGAAAAAATCATGAAAAACAAAGACAATTATGTTTCATTAGTATTTATTTGATACATTTCAAAATAAATTTATACTGAATTCTACACTTTACATTCAACTCTCCATAAATGATGCAACTTAGAATAAATTTATTCTAAATGCATGGTGCTTTCTGTATATAATCATTTATAAAATAAATTTATTATAAAGAGCCTTGATATCTATTATCAGTTCGAGAAAATCATAGAATAAATTTATTCTACATTTAATGTAATTTATGATTATAACAATATTTAAAATACATTTATTTTGAAAGTCCAGTAATCTGTATGCTGAGGCTGTGATACAGAATAAATTTATTTCACATTTAATGTCATTTATGATTATAATAATATATAAAATAAATTTATTTTGAAAGTAAAGTAATCTGTATGGTGAGGTTGAGACACACTGAGAATAAATTTATTCTATGTTCAATGTGATTTTTGTCTTGTATAATAATATATAAAATAAATTTATTCTGAAAGTACAGTTATCATATTAAGGAGGCGACACAGAATAAATTTATACTACATTCAATGTGGATTAAAAGTATTATGATATATAAAATAAATTTATTTTGATAGTACAGTAATTATGTTAAGGTTGAGACACAGAATAAATTTATTCTGGTTATAAAAATATGTAAAATTTGTTTAGGAAAAAATACACTGATCTGTATGATTACATTAGGATACATAGAATAATTTTATTTTAAACCAGCAGTGTTTTTGATAATATTTGATATGTTCACATAATAAATTTACCTTGACAATACATTTAGGTCATAAAAAATGTGTTCCTATATAATTTTCAATTTTTCATGTCTATTTAATGACATATAACATTAATAAAAATGTATTTTATTTGAAGTTGCGATCTGACTGTTTTTAAACCCAACTTAAGACAATACTTATATCTGCTATCAACAATGCAAAAGGACACTCCCTTGAAATATGAAAATATTAATTTCTTCAGCTGATTTTGTTACATGGGACTTAATAGAAAAAACTGTGCAGCAATTTAAAAAAAAAAAATATCAACATATAAATGTAAAATTAACAGATAAGAAATAGTAAAAGTTCAACAGGTTTTTCTAAAATTGAAAATAAATCTATTTTTTTAAACATGTCTTTCTCTGTAGATGTACGTGCTATGAATTGTTCTTTTTCTTGCTCTGGATAGGCCTGATCTGAAAGAAGTAACGACAAATTCAAAACAATTTCAAACATTTTTAGTTAGCATACCAAAATTTATTATATTTGATGAAGAAACTGTCTATCTTTCTTTTAATTATGATGTCTATTTTGTTTATATAATATTATTCACTCTCTTAATTGTCATTAATAACAGTCTTGCTCCGTGTTGAAGTCCGTACTTTGACCTTTGATGATTTACTTTTATAAATTGTGACTTGGACGGAGAGTTGTCTCATTGGCACCCATACCATGCCACATCTTCTTATATATATATATATATATATTGCCTCTGGATACAGCAAGATAAAGATGGCTATGCTATGCACTTGAACTTACCCGAATAATTCAGTCGTTATATTCTGCTGATCTACGAAGGCTACATTAACCTCGTGTGGGAGAAAATAGGACACAGAAAGGGCTTGAATTATTCGAGTTACACTTGAACAGCAATTGTTGAATTTTTATACACTAAAGGGATTAACGTACAGTAACTCATTAAACTTTTACAATTTAAAAGTCAACACTCTATCAAATTAAAAACTCATTATTACATACCTAATCTCCATCTTCAGAAACACTGTATAAGTCAGGACTGAATAACAATCTAATCTTTTTTGCTGGTGTTTCATAACATTTTTCTCACTCTACAAGAAAATATTTGAAGTTAAAATGCAGGAACACTTACTGTTATTGTTTTTCTTCAGGCATATTTCTTTATTTTTTATCAGGATTGGCATGAATCGTTCCCAACTTCCTGAATATGCATGTAATATTTGCCATTGGACATTCAGCAAGTCATGATCAATCAATCAATCAATCATAGAGTCTTAAAACAGATGAATGGTTCATGCCTAGGAGACAGCGAACTGAAGACACAAATTACAATTAAAAACAGGTTTCATTAAGTTTTAAACAAAACACAGGTCTGGTGTTGACAATACTTTTACCTATCCCATTCAACATACCAGAAAACAAGTAAGACATGTTTCAAAAAGAACAGCAGCTTCCTCAGGCAAAGGTATGAGTAATGTACCCAACACATTCCCCCCTTCAATAAAATATCCGTTTTCCTCTCAAAATGTTAAAGATGCGCCTTCGGCACTCTGATACAAAAATATATTGAAATTTAGGTACATGTACTTTTGTCAACACTTTACACATTTTATTACCAAAATATGAGTGCAAATGTCTCGCCTTTTTCTTACTTATCATTCAAATCATGTTGAAAGTCTTTAGTATGGAGGTTTAACTACAAATATCACGTATACTTAACATAAGCAATGCACAACTACAATGTATGATTGTTGTCATGTATACTATTAAACATGAAGACCTCATTTTGTGTGTCGCTTCTCTTCCTTCCACCACGATAAATTATTCATCATGCCTCGACCAAAAACCTTAACCCGCAGCGGGACAGACGGAAGAACGAACAAACGAACGAACGCACAGATTCGCAGACTAGAAAACACAATGCCAAAAGATGGGGCATATAATTTATTGTTGAAATTGAAAGTAGTGAGTTGGCAAAAAAGAAAGTAGGGTAGGGATAAGAGGGAATCAGGACTTTTTCGGAACCTCGGGATTTGAAGATTGACCCTTGCGGGATCCGGGAATATATTTTACGATTTCGGGATATGAATTTCTTTAAATTCTGCATCTCGGGATTTCATGTTTTTAAGCCCAGGATTTCGGGATCAGGACCCCTCCGACCACCCCTCAAACTAGCCTTAGTCGGTCAGTCATATATACAAGATTCATATCCTACCATTGGCATGTTAATAATGCCCTCAAAAGAAAAAGCACTGATGGATTGTCCTAGAAGCATATTTTATTAGACTAATATGGTCTATATATAAGCAGTTACATTTATTTC
Source organism: Mytilus edulis (assembly GCF_963676685.1). Lineage (NCBI taxonomy): Eukaryota > Metazoa > Mollusca > Bivalvia > Mytilida > Mytilidae > Mytilus > Mytilus edulis. The sequence continues at coordinate 23,174,889 of NC_092345.1, forward strand.
ATGTTTGGAGCGGTGCAAATTTTACCAAAAGATGCATTGTAGCAAAGGAGAAGAATAATTGTGGTCTGAGACCAGAGACACAAAAAATATTGAATTTAACAGAAAGGAAACAAATATCAGACTTTGAAAAAAGGGAGAGGGCTTTTGATACCTTTTATGAAATTCTCCATACATAATATCTTTTTAATACAAAAAATCATCCCAGTTCACAAGCTGTATATGACCGCGATTTTGTGGGTGTGTTCTGGTGTTGCTAATAGTACCTGAGAATCAGATCTTAATACAACATCTTTCATCGAACAATTAGGTTAAGGTCATGTTAACCCCGACAGATAGACATGACACCACAGTTGTCATAGTTGTTCCATACACTACATATTATTGACCTATTGCTTATAATGCCCGAAAAATTGACCCAACCACACAACTAAAAATTGTCCAATGAACCATAAAAATGAGGTCGAAGTCAATTGAGACCTGTCAGACGGACATTTCCAGCTGACAATGATTCCATACATGATACACAGTATATAGTGACCCTCCTGCTTAAGGCATCTGAGAAATAGACCAAACCACAACACCATACATCGGCCAATGAACTATGAAATTGAGGCCAAGGTCAGACGAAACCTATCGGGTGGATATGTACAGCTTACAATCATTTCAATAATCAATACAGCAAATATAGATGACTGACTAGTTATAGTATCTAGATACAGTCTTGCTTAAGTTACTTTATCTTTGATAAATGATCCATGGAATAAGGTCGAGGTCAGGTTAACCCTACATGTACCTACCTGACGAACATGTAAATGGTGCTAGGAACCCATATACCAAACATAGTTATCATATTACTCATAATAAGTGAGTTTTTTATTTAACAAAACAAAATGTATCAAGCAGTTACTGAACCATGAAAATAAGGTTGCCGGGACAATGATCATATATGATAGACGGAAATTTCGTAACATATCGTATGAAACATTTAGATTGTCTTACCTATGAAATATAATGCTTCAAACAAAGAGTGTACACCATCGTCGCCGGTGCGCTGGGTTGCAATACCTACTATGTCTCGCATACAGACGTCGGAGAAAGAAAAAAACATCACTGCACAACAGACATCAACGTTTCATATAAGTTCTGAAGAAAGAGATACCTTTCTGAGAAAATTTATTTTTTCCAAATAGGACCCATTAATTTGTATTCATGCTTGACTATCTTTCTTCCAGAGTTTAATCGTTAGTACACATGATATATATCATGTGTATGCTACACTTTTACCATTATATAATATTTATGAAAAATTCACTGTTGTCTAAGTGTGTACATTTCCCTCGAGATACAATGTATATTATTTACCATTTAAAATTCCTTGCAGTCAGAATTAATACATTTTTTAAAAATTATTCGAAAATGCCTGCCCATAACAAGTATATATTTGATGACCATTCAGGCATTCATTTGAGAAGAAAGATTCGACTGAGGTGTGTCTTTTCAAAGAGGTTCTTTTAGTTCGAAAAGGACATCGGTGGTCTACTAAAATAGTGCATAGTTAAGAGAATTTGTCAACAGAAGGCATGAAAGGCTTATAATATCTATGTTAATATTTATAAAGACATACAATAGATACTTACAGACTTTTGTTGTCTACCCTGATATGTTCCTGGTGCCGTTTCAACCACTACAAATACAATGCACAAATGGATATTGAATCGTCGCTCCTAATCTTTGAATATCTTTCCTCCATGTACTAAATCAAATAATTCAGCGCCCTATCCACTACTTTTCTCGATGAAATGGTTAATGGAGTGATCGAAGTGATCGTAATATAACGACTGGATTATTCGGGTTATCCATGTACTGACAAATATATTAAGATACACGCGGTGGATTTATTATGTAATTTCCGTCGTTTGTTTGAAATTATCTATCGTGCGAAATTTTACATTCGAATGTTTATAATTTATTAGGGTTTATATGATCACGATGGCCACAGTATGTGGTCATTAAAATATGATATGGGTAATTAGCATATGATAACAAATCTTGTTCGAAGAAACTTTAGAATCGTAAGATTTTATATTACAATTCTCTTTTTCGTTTAGTTAGGTTAGAATATCTCATAATAACCTCCTTGTTAAAATTAAAAATAATTTACGTTATTAAAAAAAATCGAAGTTTGGAATTTACCAATATTTTTTTTTTGTAAAGGAACATTTTTTCCATAGAAAAACAAAAGAATATTGGGTATCAATCCGTGACAGAAAATGAATATAACCACATTAAAAAATTAAGCAAAGGAACAGCGCTGTAATTGCTGTAATTCACATTAAACCTTCAACGTGGAACGAAAAGTATCTCACAACACTGCACGTGTAAGACGACCACTAGCAACAGCCAGAGCGAAATAGTTTGCCAAAAAAATTGAATAGACTTCGTAAGATGTTACACAAACCAATTTGGGCGCGTTCAAAAAGGAAAGAAGTAACGGTCTTTAAAAACTTTAGTTGTTCTTACGTATTTAAATCAAACTATATTATATGCAGAATAATTTTTGGTAAGTTATATAGATACATGTATCAAATGAAAGGGTAAGGACTGCTGAACCTTGCAGAACACACACATTTGACAGATGAATACAAATGAAACAAATAGTTATGGATAAGTTCTATAAAATTGAGGGCGTACATTGCCTGTTACTCATATATAAAGTACCTTGTTTGGTGTATCCAAAAAATGATATAACCAGTACAGTCTGATGTGTAAATAATGGTATACTTATCTCCCATGTATATATTTGCATGCTGGTTTTTTTGTGTTGACGTCCGGAATACTACACTGTTGACTTAGCTTCTTGTTCCAGCTTTCCGTAAAAAACAATGTTTTTTTTCCATGATATTACATGTAACATTGCTCTTATCAAACAAATAATGAAGGTTAAGAAAACATTCGTTTATAAGTAACGAAAGCATTTGAATACTGGTACGATTGAAGTCAGAATAATGCGTCTTGGCACGTCTTAAGCTTCTTACAAAGTTATTTGTATCTGCTGAAAAATGCGTCAAAACATCTGACTCAGTTTGTCTAGTACAAAACGTGTTAATAACATAAAGCATGTTGTCATTCTGGGTGTATGTATGTAATAGTTACCACTGGACATCAGACATCGTTTTTATCTTCATCCTCATCATTCTTTATATAAATAATGACGCGAATATCTTATGATAAAAAGGGACATAAAAAAGTGGTTGAAACTTTGCTCCATCATGGATATCAATCTAAATAAATATAATTCTCTAATTTCGTTATCCTCTTATAAAATGTAAGCACTATCATGTTTCTGTAATGATTTATCCGGGTTATTGTTTCACATGTAAATTATAAAATAATAAATGTTGAATTAACTAAAAAAATATATAAACTATGAAAGTCCCAAAGCACTTACTTCAAAGTTACTTAAACCCGCGGGGATTTCAAGAGAGCTTTTTACACAAGACAAAGTCAATGAAGACATTCCATTACGAACCTATATCTACTGTATTTATTGTTATTTTGTTCAAGTCCTGAATATGTACATAATTTTAGCCACATCATGTTCAGCAAACTTAAAAATCGTCTCTTTTTTTATCTGAAAACTGTCATAGGGTGAAACTTGCACATTTATTTCTTATCTAAGATCAGTATTTAATTGCCTAGATTAATTTGCTTTGGCCTAGCGTGTTAAGTATTTGTAGATTTATTGTTTTCGTGAACTTTAGCAAACTGTCTGATTGACCGTTAACTTTAATGTATGATGCAGCTGTGTTTGAACTGTAATCATTTCTAATTAGAGCCGTAAAATTTATGTTCCTGTTTGTTTATATTCTGTTCCAATACTTCCGATACTATTCTTTCTATTTTTTGTTCATTATTCTCTATTCTGTAAACCCCCATCCACAGCCTCAGGTATAGACGAAGTGTCATATATGTGGCCTGGTCTAGTAATGTCAGCAGTGTGATCTGCACATATATCATTTTGTAGAAAAAAAGATGAACGGGTGGCGTTATACATTGTTTTGATGTAAGATATGATACATCTTTTCTATAAAATCGATTGATTGACAGATTGGTGGTTGCAGAACGTGCAGTGTCAAATAGTTCATGCATGCATGCACGGAACGAAAAGCTATTTGAAAACAATACGTACCATGGGGAATACCTGTAATAAAGGGTAGACCAGGATGAAGTTCGGTAAACTTTTTATACGGGTTTTACATTTTTTCTATTTTGACGGATGAAGACAATTCTATTCCTAGGTCACCCTTAAGTGTCCATAAAATCAGCAGCCCCCATACATATATATACATACCTACTTTCCAATCTTTTAAAACAAATAAAAGAAAGGATAAGACAAAATGATACACATTCTTAAACGCCTATTTTATCGGTAATAATACTTGAGGGTCTTGTTGGAGTTGACAGAATATCAAATCACGCGACTGGGAAACGCAGAATAAAGGACAAAACATATAGCATATACAAAAAAAATATAAAGAATAGAAAATAAAAGGATGATCAAATAGAGAATAATGAGCAAAATTATAAAGAATAGAAAAAATGTTTTAAAAAATTAAAGAATATAAAATCGATGGACCATCCATCCAGACCATTATAATTTTGTAGTTGTCCATTTTTTGTTTAACATATTATTTTATTTGAAAGATATAAAATGACCATACATTAATAACCTCTATGAAATGACACAGATTCAAATAATTTACAACCTTCGATTTGTTTAATTTATGTTAGCAAACAAGTGCCGCATATCTATCAGAAGTTGTTAAATAATTATTACTAATTACAACAAACGCGGCTTAAAAGCCTTATCAATTTTATGTAATGCACGCGTACGTTGATTGTAGGCCCCCTAGTGTTACCGCATGCCGAGAAGTCTTCAAATGGAAACACAAGATAATTAATGACAAGACGTAGGACACTTAAACTGGACCCCTGTTGTGTTCACTTATCGCTACACTGACGGTGCGAAGCTATAGATGGAATGGCGGACCAGTTTATATGACACTGATCTGTAATTTTGTATAATATGATCACTTGGTATTTCTCTCTATGTACGTGCAACGAAGATGACAGACAGTGGACATCAAAAGGAGGAAAGACAAGTTAAACATAGACAGGATAGTTTTCCAGTTTCGTTTATGAAACATTCATCACAGTTCAAGAAATTGGAGGTTAGTTTTGTTCAGTTTAGGTGGCGTGTGGGGTGGGGTCAAGGATACTGGGGTCCCCTCATGGATACCCGACATATATGCTCAATGCATACTAGACCTTTAATAAGTCTCTGCTTATGCCTCTTTTCAAATCCTCGATCGATCCGCATCTGCGAATCAATTTGCATATTTTTTTACGATAGCACTGCATAAGAATAATATCGATCACTCCATAATAAACAAGTACAATTTGGAATAAAACATTTATGGAACTCCAAAACTGATTATGATAACGATAATCATATCATTAAAGAAAGAGGTGTTTCATGAAGCAAAGCTTAATGCTATAACTAAATTTGACTTTACTACTCTGACAATTTGTTATATCACAAAGATAAATTTATATACTACAAGTGTGGACACAGATCAGTGTGGATAGTATGTTTGGGTTTTTGACAGTGTTTTGTATGACAAAAGTTCTTTGTTATCTCCATTGGTTTCTATATTATTAACTATGTTGCATAATATGACAACTAACCTGAGCATTAGAAGAGTTGTTTATTTTATATTTAGTTTTTTATTTTCAAGACGGGCATAAAAGAGCTCGAGACACTAATTGCATCAGTTACCAAATGATTATGTCAGATAGAGTATGTTCTACATTCTTGATTTGGGATACATTTTGAAGCTAGTAGAAGAGGAACACATAACAAGTTAATTTTAATTTCATGATGTGATTTTTTTATATTGGAGATGGTATCTGAAAACATGCGAACATAAGTTTGAACGTAAAATTATTAGATAAATATTATTTATTATCTTAAGTTTAATTATTATGATATTAATAATCTTTCTAATTGGTAATCTCATTATTATTTCCTACTGGTGAAAGTTGAAGTAATCTTTAAACATTTAAAAAATTAAAAAATTAACTTTCTTTACGCTTAGTCTTAGAACAGCTGTTAGGACACACTAGCTATGAAATTGTTGCATAGAAAGATGGAAAATGTACCTATTATTTTAGCAAAAAATGAAAGATACCCTGGTAAGGGGCGGGACCAGTCCTTTTTAAAAGAGGGTTCTAAACATTTGTTCCAATTTAAAACCAATGATCGTAAAAAAAAAAAGGGTGTTCAAAGCACAGAACCCTAACTGGATCCGCCACTGAATCCAAAGGATATTTATACTCATAAGTCTATGAAAAAATAACACACCATTGCGAAAAACGAATAAACGAGCAAGAGATTATTTTATGTAAAAAACTAGTTTTGAACATTTTCATAAGTACCTAAAGAACTGTACTCACACTCTTATGCAATCTATTTGGCAACATGACCATTTCAGTCAAAATATAATACGCTGTTCTTTATAGGTCACTAGACACTTCTATCAAAAGGAATTTGTTTAAAGAAACACAAAAGTTTAGAAGGCAGACAAAATGGCAGAAGTTACTACAACCACAGAGAACATTAGTGAAGGATACATTTTGAGGAAAATCTTTAGAGGTAAAAAAAAAAAGAAGTATCTTAGAATGCTGAAATTAAGCTTCATAATTGTTGTTTTATAAAAAGTGTTCTTTCTTATCTCATTGCTAAAGGTTTTGAAAGTGCTAATTTAAATATAATTCATTCATGTATTTTGACAATTGTAGTTCGGTCGGAATTGTTATAAGTGAATTAAAATTCATTATTTTAAGAATGCGAGCAATGTATCGGTTACTCTATGAAAAGGAAAATATTATGAATTTTAGAGCGAGGGCCTGATATATGATGTTCAGTTGTACAATTATTTGCACATCTTATTTATACGGCGATCAGATCCGGCTGCTCCTTCAGCCCTTGTACATCTCTCTGAAACATTTGCTTACTTTACAAGTTACAGTTCGTTTTTGATAAGGTTAATATAAGATGTTGCAAGACTTTTACCATCTTGAGTTATGCCCATTTATAACCATAAAAAATGCTGGATGTTTCTGTTCTCTAACTTAAGTTTGCCTCAACCGAATGTTAAAATCACAAAACTGTCTTAACTACTTGAATCCTGTGCATGTATCTGAATGTGGAAGTTGACACGTGCACATTTACGAGCAGGATCATTTGTAGCCCATAGACACATTTTTCTTTTTTTTTTGTATGAACTGCATTTTTTTATTTGATCTTTCAGATAGCTTTGGTTGAACGGAATAACGGAAACATGTATTTGGGAATATTACATTTACAAAGATGATTGTTCGAAAAGTTAAGAAGAGTTTGAAGATGAATTATTCCAACTACAGATCTGCATGTCACTAAAAGATCAGATTACTAAACGATTAGTACCAGGAGCATTATAACGAAGCTTCAAGTTGTCTCTCAATTTGTCTGTAATAAATAAGACCGTTGGAATTTTCTTTTAAATTCTTTTAATTTTGTATCATGTAATACTTTTAAGATTATTTTTATATAGAACAAAATTCATATTGAATGTAGAATAAATTTATTCTGTGTCTCAGCCTCACCATACAGATAACTTTACTTAAAATAAATTTATTTTATATTTTATTGTAATCCGAAATCGCATTCAAATAGAATAAATTTATTCTGTGTCACAGCCTCACCATACACATAACTTTACGTCAAAATAAATTTATTTTATATTTTATTATAATGCGAAATCGCATTCAAATAGAATTAATTTATTCTGTGTCACAGCCTCACCATACAGATAACTTTCCTTCAAAATAAATTTATTTTATATTTTATTATAATCCGAAATCGCATTGAAAGTAGAATAAATGTATTGTGTGTCTCAGCCTCACCATACAGATTATTGGACTTGCAAAATAAATTTATTTTAAATATTGTTATAATCATAAATGACATTGAATGTAGAATAAATTTATTCTATGATTTTCTCGAACTAATAATAGATATTATGCATGGCTCTATATAATAAATTTATTTTATAAATGATCATATACAGAAAGCACCATGCATTTAGAATAAATTTATTCTAAAGTTGAATCCTTTACAGAGAGTTGAATAAAAATGAACAGCTAAGTGTAGATTTCAGTATAAACTTATTTTGAAATGTAACAAATGAATACTAATATAACATAATTGTCTTTGTTTTTCATGATTTTTTCTCTAATACATGGGTTATATAATAAATTTATTACGTTCTGGTCCGAATTTGGCCTCTAATTGCACTTGTCAGAATTTAGAGTGAAAAAAGAGGAAAATTGGTAATGTATGTCAATTTTGAGGTGAGACTCTAATAAAGTATTTGTCTTGTCTTGTCTTGTCTATTTGTCTGGTATTCACTGAAATGTTTAGTAATTACATGTAATTCCTAATTTCACCTATTTACTGTAACATATATACCATAACACGTCCCGTATAAAAACTCGATGGTTCACCACAAAAAAAAATATTTACTGTGACAACAAAAGTACCATGAAATGAAGTTGAAAAGATAATGATTCCCCTATACTATGTTCTATAAAGGATCCAATAGTTTCTAATTTAATACTGGAAAGTTGTGGTAGAACGTTTTCCGAACAAAATTTGCATTAAATTAAAAAAAGTTAATTTTGATCAATAAAGTAATATGTTTTTGTGATTTATTGAGAGTATATGATATTTTCATTCATTAAATTACAGGTATAAACTAGAAAAGTCAAGAATACCTTTTTTCTTGTTAACATTTTCGTTAAAAAAAACCCGCATAATTTGTTTAAAAACCCGGACGATTTCACAGTTGCTCTCGAAAAACACGGACAATATTAAAAACTGATTTTTTTTTGGTTAAATGCAAGGAAATTGTGCTTCTTTGTTGCACAAAACATGTGAAGTATTCAAAATAGATGGTTAGGCATGTAAACAACTATTATAATTACGAAATAGCAGTTAATTAACCTGATCCCATGTTTTATCCGTTGGACGTCTTTTCAAAGTTTTGAACATGCTCAAAATTTTCCACCGGACAGACCGGACGTCGACGGATAAAAAATACGCTTAACGGACATGTAACGGATATGGACGGACGTCTAACGGATAAGAACGGACGTCTAACGGACATGAACGGATTGAAAAAAAGTTATCCGTTATGCTTCCGTTCGAGCTATCCGGTAAGGTGTGACCGAGGCTTTAGCATAGCATTTATTAGATTATTTCGCTCCCTTCTGATAGTGTTGCAATCAGTAGCAGACATGTGTACTGCTTCAGTAGGCATTAGACTCAAAACGAAGTATTGCGTTACTTCGATGTTATTGTATATTGCCCTCTGAATGTGTGTTCGTCTTTTATTCGTTGCTGTATTGACGCATACCGCTCATCTTCTTTTATTTATTTTAGTTAAATAAATTTATAGTTACCTGGTAATTCAAATTGGAACACTCCTCTGTCTTTCGTTTTCTTTCTTCGAATGAAAATAATATTGTCATTGGGTAAATTGTGTGTTGACCAAAATTACCATACAGTGTATCGATGCATTGGACTAAGTCACGTGATGATACTGGAACACAGAACCGATTTCTGTATAACTTTAACTCTCTGCTAATAAATTGGTACACTGGATTGATGAACTTTTGGCAGAGTGTGTCATTGTTTTCATCTAGTTTAAGCATACATGAACGGATGGTTATACCATTTGGTGCTACTAATTGATAGCCTTTGCTGTTTTCAAAAAAAGAATCCATTCTTTCTGATCTCGATATGTTTTCCTGGAGCATTGATGGATCTACCTCATTAAGGTGAATTTCAAGATCAAATGTATCATACAAAGTAATATTATGACAAAAAGCACAATACTTATTTTTGAATACAATATTGTTATTAACAACACACGGTCCTACATTCATCAAATCATTACTTTGACAAAGAAGTGTAACAGTAGTATTTACTTCCGTATCCGGGCATTCTGTCACAGCAAACACTCCTGAATATTCGTCATTGGAATCCTTGTAGCAATGATAATATGGTGTGTGTACAGAGTTTAAATGTTCGTCATACTTAATATCATGACAGCAGTCTTTAAATTGAAGGCATTGTTTATCACAGTTACAATACTGTTTCTTCATTGTCTGTGTCAACTCGCAAGTCCCAAACGGGTAACATGGTTCTGATAAGATTAAAGCGGCATTTGGAGAAATACTCGTTTGGTAGCTAAACTGGTGACTATCAGATAAAATTGTTGTTTCTCTATTCATAGAGTTTTCTTTCGACCGAGTAAAGTCAGTTGATCGGTTGTTCTCGCTTGTGTTATTTCCAGAGTCAACGTCTCGACGTTCCACAGATCTTATTTTGATGTCTGAAGCGTGAACAAACGCGTGTTTGAAAAATAATAAAAGTAAAAATATTATTATTACAGTATTATAAGTCATGATAGACATGTTTCGGTGTATATGAGCTATTAGCCTCGGGTGTGTTTTGCATGGTATATTATTCACTATATATAGTGTTAATTAATCTTTAATTAATTGTAAAACGATATAAAAACGCAATAACATATCATCATGACAAGACAAGACAAGACAATATTTTATTCATCATGTCTGTTGGCGTAGGAACTATTTACCGCTGTTTATTATAACTCGGCAATAAGCTTTAATTAATTTTCTTTGAAATGATTTACGTCAGCTACTGTTTCAATGAAAAAAATGTTAAGGCTCATTATTAAGGTCTTTCCTTTCTTAAATGGAAAGACCTTACTGTATTTCGTTTGTTTATTATTATTCTTTTTCCGCCGTTTTTCTAAGTTAATCGGTGATAAAAGTACGCAAGATATCAAAATGATCTTTAGTATCAAGTATCGGGTTAATAAAAGCTATCTTGTATTAAGGGCACCGTAGTGTACTATTTACCTTATAGGAGTTATCTCCCCAATTACAAAAAACACTGTTATCGCTATAACTCATGAACTATAAATATTAGCGGCAAATGGTTTTTTTTTAAATGTTCCTTGCCAAATGATACAAGTTCAATTAATTTTAACCGAAGCGATCCAGTGACTTATTATAGGAGTTATTTCCCCTTGAATATTTTAATTTTCGAAATGCATATAAATCTCATGAACCGTAAGTCGTAAAGACTGCGGGTCTTCAGATTTGAGTTCATTGGACCAAAACTTAAAAATATAGGTCAAGGTCAAAGGTCAAGGTCATATTTTAGATTTTCAAAAGTTTTTCATTTCCCTATATTAACTATTAAACGGTTATAGATACAGAAAATTTAAGCAGTGAAAAATGATTGGTACTTCCAGGGGGCAACTTTTTTTACATTATGACTATATTGATTTTACCATCATGTAAGGGACATAACTCCCACTGATGGTTTTTAAAAAGCCATTTTTTGGCAAAACTCTTAAACAAAAGGTCCTTGACCCATAGGGTCTTTTGCAATGACCTTGTGGAGCAATGACCTTGACGAATATCACAAGGTCAAAGGTCAAGGTCATCAAATTATGTGGTTTTGGCACAATTTAAACAGTTTTATGTGTGTTTGAATCCAAACCAACCAACCAACCAACCAACCAATCAATCATTCAATCAATCAATCAATCAATCAATCAATCAATCAATCAATGTTTCCGTTTAATGTGTGTCATAAGGGATCCAAGGTGGTTTTTTTTTGCTTGTTTTAATTGAGCCTATTAAACGTGTTTAACCAACCAACGTGTTTAACCAGCATATTTAACCAACATGTTTAACCAACCAACCAACCAACCAACCAACCAACCAACCAATCAATCAATCATTCAATACATGTTTCCGTTTCATGTGTTTAATACGGAATCCAAGGTCTCTTTTTTCGCTTGTTTCAAGAGACCCTATATCAAGTGTTTAACTAATTAACCAACCAACCAACCAACCAACCAACTAATCAATAAATTTATCAATCAACATATATATGATATATTTATTTATGACAGTATAATTAAAAGAAAATGGAAGGAAAGACCTATCAATTATTCAAGAAGAATTGAACTTTAATCTTTGTAATATTTTTTGATTTTGCCATTTGATTAGGGACTTTTTGTTTTTGAATTTCCTTGGAGTTTTCAGTATTCAGGAAGTTAAATTTGTGTTCTTGTTGGAAGAGTTTGATGTGTTTGGTACTCATGTTTTTTAATAGAAATATCAAGCTGGCATCGTACTTTTGTGATTTTATTTTTTTAAATACAAAATTGTAAAATTTACGGAAAAAAAATGATTACCTACGGCATATAAGGTCACCTATGATCACTTGAAACTAGGATTGAAGGCTACAACTTACGATACAAATTGTATTAAATCATAAGAGTTGTGTCATATACGATTTTTGTATTATAAGTCCCTCTTGTACACACACACAATCAGAGATTAATCTTGTAAGATTGTTAACAAAAAAAAACTTTTCTTGTCAATTGGCTTTATAATTAGGACAACACAATTTACATGATTTAATAGTCTCTAGTAATTAAATTTTTCCGTAATGATAAAATTGACCATAAAAAACACATAATGTACTATCCAGGAAAAAATTTACCATGCATATTCAGGGCCAAGAATTATATATTGATGAGCTATGAATATGAACCTTGTTTTGTACCAGACCAACCCTTCTCAAACACATTATTATGTGGTTCAACTTCAGTCCGAGAGGCGGATAGTTAACACACAATTCAGCATAGAGAGGTTAGACTAATCTGAAATATTCTCCATGACCTACAATACTATCATATAAATTTTCTGGGTAATACATTTGGTTCAAACATATTTATTTAGCATTTACTGTAATTTTTATTGTTGTGAGACCAGATTTACCATCATAAAACTCAAAGCCAAAAACATTGAAAGAAAAGAAAGGATGATGAATACTATTTTCTATCTGCATGCACCCATTCAGGATTGAATGTTACAGGAGTGTAACTCTAAAAATTTTGCTAAGCTAAATCAGGAAAAAAAATCGTTGGTTGTGTTTAATTGCCCTGCAAATAATATTCTTTTATCAATTTCAAGGGGACACAACTCCTGATCTTCCATGTTCTGACCTACTTATTATTCAATATTATTTTTTTTCTCTTCAGCTACTTACTGTCAAATGTAATTTTCTCTGTGATGTTTTTGTTTTGATATTTAACCTCTTGGTTAGTAATGTAAATATTTTCATCATTTTGTAAGGACCAGTCATGTTTTGAAATCCATTGTTTCACTTGAGATTCTACAAAATGAAACAAATACACTTTTTAATTCGAGTCTGAAGCAGACAAACATGAAATTTTAAAGTATAACATTTAATGAATATATATACCAATAACAAATTAGAAATATTGGATCCCAATATTTGCTTAACCAAATCCAATTTATGATAAACACAAAAATTAATTAGGTTTACTGTGCTGTCAAAAAAAATTCAGTTGACTAAGAAAAGGGCATATTGAAGTATTCTTAGAACTGACACCTTAAATGATATATTGCCTAGATACTGACAACATAACACGATACCTGGTATATTGCCTAGTAATTAATTGAGTGTATCGAATGGTATGGTCTGGTATGTGGTACTGACAACATGACACACAACTAAAATAAAACATGATAAAAATTCTAATTTATCCATACTTTCAACTATTTATACACTAGTTATCTAGAGCTAGCATTCTATTAGTATTTGTGAATGTATTGAACTAAGATTCTGTAAAAAAAAAATCAAATGACCCTAATAAAATAGCAGTGTGCACACTTTTAGAAGACCAAGATAGGTCCAGGAGAACAACATTTATACTCACCTGTTTTATATTAATACAGTGAGGTACACAAGGAGAAGTTAAAATAGTGTCTTCTTTATTCTTAAAACTTCTTTTTTGACACTGGATCCATACTATGGGATGTGCATTTTATTTTTTCTTAATGCCTAGCGCATAAGAAAAACACTTCAGACACAAAACACTAACATCCATTTCTTTTACAACACTTTGCTTACTGTGGATACGAGGGGGAAAACAAAATACTCTAAACTTGGTACATACTTATTTAAGGTGGAAGACCTTAATTCAGGGAGATAACTCTTTAAATTAGTTATATGTGTTTGTAAAAGTCAAGTTTCATCAATGTATCTTAAGCATTTACCTGAAACAGATTGAAAATAATCTATGTAAACTAGAAGCTTAGAATATATTTATGAAATTGTTAGCACAAATATAACCGGAAGAAAAGTTACTTTAGGAACTTTTACAATAATTCGCAAAGTGCTTTATATGAACTCTCGTTTTGAATTGAATATTTATATGAACTCTCGTTTTGAATTGATTATTTATATGAACTCTCGTTTTAAATTGATTATTTCCCATTTTAGTTTCAAGTTGAATATTTCTTGTTTTCAATGTTCCCTTTTCTTAAATATAATGTTTCTTATTTCAAATATCCAAAGTGATTATACATGTAGATTTACTATTTTACAACTTAATCCGATGGCTGTCAAAAGTGTGAGAGATAATACATGTATCTTACACTCGAACTACAAAAGCAATTATCGCTATTTTATAAGTTAAGCCGGAGGACAATAATCCGTTTATTATTACATAAGATTAGACAATGATAGATATATTACATGAGAACCTTTTATAATGTTTTAATACCCTTATCTTGGACTTAATTTGTATGTTTTGTAAACTGTTGCTGGGGCAGTCTTCCCCTAGTTTTCGAACTGTAAACTTGTGTTAATAAATTTGTATATATTTTTATACGGTCTTGCGTTTAAAGCAGCCATAGTGTCGATTATAGACCTACAGACTTTAATGTAACCCGTGTCGAAGTTCACGGATGTATGCCGGAAATCATGGGGTTATACAAACATACTGATAATTTTAAAAATTATTTCCCTTAACCTACTAATATTTGGTATGTGCGTTCATGGTTAAGTCTATATCTCAGATACTATAAGCAAAAGGTATACATTATATTTGGTGTATGGAATAATTTTAAGGTGTACATGTCCAACCGGCAGGTGTCATCTGACCTTGACCTCATGTTCATCGTTCAGTGGTTAAAGTTAAGTTTTTGTGTTTTTGGTCTGTTGTTCTAATACTGTATGCAATTGGGCAACTATATTTGGTGTAAGAAAATATTTTATGATGTACATGTCAGTCTGGCATGTTTTATCTGACATTGACCTCATTTTTATGGTTCATTGATCAATGTTAATTTTTTGTTTTTTTGGTCTGTTTTTCAAATACTATTAGTAATAGGTCAACTATATTTGGTGAATGGAACGAGTATAAGATGTATATACCTGTCTGGCAATTATCATCTGACCATGACCTCATTTTCATTGTTCATTGGTCAGTGTTAAGTTTTCCTATTTAACATGTTTAATGTTTGCTTCTTCGATCTGAAATAGGTCAACTATATTGAAAGCATATTTAGTGTATGGAATGATTGTGAGGTGTACATATATTTCCAGTTTGGTTTATCTGTCTGACCTTAACCTCATTTTCTTTGATCATGTTAAATTGATGTGGTAGTTGTAGTAAAGCTTTATATTAAGATCTATCAACATAATAGTAATGGTTAGTAAATAAGGCGAGAAATTGCAGCATGTGCACTCTTGTTTATTGAAATAAAATATCATAAAGGTGAAAACAGCTTCCTTCAATTTAACCTGAGCTTTGATATTCACGTGAGAAAATTTGTTTTCGCCAACTAACATTTATTGTACAAATTCTTGTAACAATGTATATATTACTAATCACCTTTCAAGAAGAATCAGATTTAGTCTTTGGTTTCCTATTAGGTGTATTATGGATGGTTTTTGTCTGGTTTTTTTTTATGTGGAGAAATATTTATACCCCCTTTTTAAACACATGAATGAATTATGCAGTATTGCATACCTTGAAACCCCAAACTTTTTTATTTTAACTTCAAAAATAGTCACATTTTCCAACAGTTAATGAATATTAATCTAAATTTCAGTAATGTCTTTGTATTTTGGGCTTAGAGTTAAAGGTTGTACAAGGTGCATATATAATCAAATAAAAATTTCACTGCATTTATTTATAGCAAGAAGAAGAACCTATCATAAAGGTCATGAATATTGCTGAGATGTTGGAGATGTGTCAGTTTAAAAGTTTCTGGGTAGGTTATTGTGTACAGTTGTACTTACTTGGTTACTGAATAGATATAAGAAGATGTGGGGTAGAGGTCTATTAGACAGAATTCCGATGAAACAAATAACAAAAAAAGACATATAAAGGGCGACAAGAACCTCTTAAAAGATACCAGGCTTAAAATTTGTACGGAAGACGTGTGTCTCCTCTTCAAAAGACGCATCAGTGACGCTCACACCAAACAAGGTAAAGGCCAAATAAAGTACGAATTCAGTAGATATGTCTATACAGTATTAATGGTCATAAGTATAAAAAAAAAGTTGTGATTGAAATACACAAAAACATTAAAGAATTCATTCTCCAAATAAAACAAAACAAGATCTGACTACAGGGGTTTATTCTGGCTATTCCTACATTTTGAATTTTATAGGGAAAATAGCAAAATTTTTTGTAGGAGTTCACAGTATTTGATTTAAACAATGGGATTTTGTAGGATTATGTTGTAACAACAATAAACTAATGAATCAAGGTAAATCAAGGTAATTCTTGTGGCAAATATAAGAAAAAGAATAGTTTATATTACAATATTTTATTTCATAATTTCATAGCACATTTTGTGTAAATAATATGCAAAAGCACAATATGAATTTATAGGCATGATGTTATTCACAAGCAATTGCAATTATTTGGGTGAAAACATTTATACATACAAGTAAATAATATCAAATTACAATTGAAATATATATGTTAAATTTTAATAATTATTCTTTGAACCAAAGCACTAAATTTTGAGTTACACTAAACAAAGCACCAAAAGTACATTAATCATAGAACTCACACAGTAATGCATTGCACATACTTGAACATACAAGAGAAGACAAAGTCTTAATCAATGTGCAAGCGATGAGAAGCAGCATCTCCATACTCGACTGGAGTAAGCTCATCATTCTGTAACCTTGTTTTCAGTGTTTGCAGTCTGTCATCTATTTCCATGTATTTTCTCTTTCTTGGAACACGTTTCACACCGGCTCTGTACTGGATAAGTGTCAGAGCATCGATGGAAGGCTTTTTCTTGTCTCAACAACTTGATCATGCTGATTTTTGATTAAGGTGCCTCAAGGCAATCACTGGCAATATTCCTAGTCAGACAGGGTACTGTAAATTTAGAAATTATTACGAGGTTTTTATTATTGCGAATAATGCGACTGGGTGATATTCGCAATAATAAGAACTCGCATTTTTGTCCTTTCTTCGAATATCCCAATATTAAATGCACGTAATAATTTCTGAATTTACAGTAGTTTTTTTTCTTAATATAAAAAGAAGATAATTGCCAATGAGACAACTTTCCACATGAGACCATGTGACACAGAAATTAACAACTATAGGTCACCGTGCGGCCTTCAACAATGAGCAAAAGGTCATGAAATGACAAATGTAAAACAATTCAAATGAAATAACTAACGGCCTAATTTATGTACAAAAATATAAACAAAAAACAAATATGTAACACATCAATAAACGACAGCCACTGAATTACAGGTTCCTGACTTGGGACAGACACAAACATGCAAAATGTGGCAGGGTTAAACATGTAAGCCGGATCCCAACCCTCCCCATAATCTGGGACAGTGGTGCAACAGTACAACATAAGAACGAACTATAAAAATCAGTTGAAAAAAGCTTAACTCATCAGATGGATACAAATAGAAAAACATATAATAAAAACACAGAGTAGATGTGGCCGGGTACTTGCATATCCCAACAACAAAAAGGAACTAAGTACAGATCTGAGTGTACTTGCAGTTACTAACAGCTAGTTCAAAGCCACTAACAACGAATGAAAAAATGCATGTACCAAATGTTTATTTTTTATACAACTAATGTTATTTTATTACAGGAGATGTTTTTTTTACTTATTTTATTGTCTTTCACACCGGTTTTTAGCTTTTCTTGATGTCATTTCTTTTTATTGACTAACTATATTTACTTTTCAGGAATGCCTTTAAGTAGATCAAGAACTAAGTGCCAGTGTTCATGTTATTACAGGTTTTGAAGACAGTATAAGAAAATGTAAGTTGGAATGATATCTGAAGGAGACAGACCTAGAACACTGGACACTTTTAATTTGCAAAACACTCATTTGCAAATCCGCCGCCGCCTCAAACAAGAGCTACAATATCATGTATATAACCAAAATGTGCGGAATTACATGGGATTCAATAATTTCATTGGTTTTATACTGTTACTTTCATATTTATTTTGCAATTTGAATTATAAAAACATGGGATTTTCAATATCCCATGGGACAGGGCAAAATCCCATGGGATTTACCATTATCCCATGGGATTTTGGTTAAATCTTTGGTCCCATGGGATTATTGTAGTCCCATGGGATATTTGTTGTCCCATGGGACAAAAAAAATCCCATGGGACTATAATTATCCCATGGGATTTTTAATATCCCATGGGACAAAATAAAATCCTATGGGATTAAAATTATAAATATATATATATAAATATAAAGTTATGTGTATGTTACAATGAATGCTGTTTGGTAGTAAAATGTTTTAAATGTATACGAGGTTTTTTTTTATTTTTTATATATACATATATATAATTTTTTTTAAATTTTGTCACAAACATGTTTTTTATTTGTTTATATGACAATAAATATTATTCTTATTTTGGAATGTATAATAATAATATTTTACAGTCAAAGAATAAAGTCCTTTCACTGAAACAAAATGATGAAATTTCTAAATAAATGAAAAAATATTGTTTTGAAATCTTTGTCTTGTTTATTCTATTATGAAAAATAGAACTGAAAAAATATTTTATATTTTGACTGAATAGTTCACTCTTTTCATGAGGTAAGATTTTCTTTGTTATAGGTTCATTGCAATACTTGTATAGGCAAACAATTTGAATTATATATAACTTTGTGGTGTACATAATAGTATGCTTATAATTGCAAATTTATAATATAAACACTTTTTGTTAAAGTTTTTGCTTTCTTTATTCGCAGCTTGCTATGTACAATTATTCAGTCAACTATATAAGAGTGAAGTCAATAAATAATTTCATTCACTAGAATATTCCTGCAATTCTTAGACAAAACATTTTTTCAATCTGTTCTTCAAAGATCTTCCTCTGTACATCTTTATTGAAAGGAGAGATTCAAATGAGAAGACAAAGCAAGTTTATTTGGACAACAACATTCTAATATCTTGTTCATTCGTTCCATCTTTCAATTGATAATTACATTGTTGTATTTATATGATCAAGTTCTTGTGCATCAATGATCGTGATGATATGACTCCTTTTTGTTTATAGTCATCATGTTGAAATTTCCTCTTTCAAATAAATGTAGGAAAAAACATGTTCCATTTCAAAAAAAAAAAGTCGCACTATGGAGAAAAATATCAGCTTTAAGTTTTCCGTTCAGTATTGATCTGTGAATGATGACCATGAAAATCCAGATTTCTGACCTACAAATACAGAAACTCAAAAATTATCAGTGAAGAGATCAATAAAATGGCTATTTTATCATGTTTATGATTAATATGATAAACTTTCATTTAAATATTCAAGTACTAAATTACAGAAATCGCTTAAATTTTATAATACCGGTAGTTTAGTTAAAGTACAGCTTATTTAAAATTATAATAAAAAATATAGGCCACCGATGAGTTAAATAAGATATTACATTTTTAATGCCAAAAAATGGCTTTTTTGCACCAAAGGCAGATAATTTGGAGCTTTTTCAATGATATATGCATTTTAAAAGTCATCTGGGGCCAAACCGAATTGATTGTTTTGAATGATTTGGTGTACCATATGATAAAGATATAAATAAATTGAGTTATGAAAAAAAAATATTAAAACATTTTTCTGAAATTGTTATACCCTAGAGCCTCCTTAAATGTCATTTGATCTCTATTGGAGAAATGTCTCATTGGAAATCAGACTGCTAAGTGTTTCTAATATCAGGAGCTTGTACATAGTTCAGTGGTTGATGTTGGTTCATACCCGTCATTTTTATTTTTCATAATTTTTTGTTTTTATAAATTAGTCTGGTATATTTGACGTTTGAATTGATGCTCTGTTTCAAATTTGGTTAGTGTTGACTTTTATAGATTACTATAACATGTATAGGGTATGGGTTTTCTCATTACTTACAGGTCATCAATGGCCTCTAATAAGTAATTACAATGCTTACATCCACTAAATTGAACTCTGATTGATAGTTTTCTCTTTCATCATACCACATCTTATTTTAATAAATATTTAATTATTATTCAAGGACAAAAAATTTTATAACAGTGGACTTACCATTTAGGCTTTGTTGACCTCTGTAAATCTTATTTTGTTGATAATTTCTTCTGTTTATAGTTTCCCCTTTATCTTTCATGTTCTTGCCCTACACATAAAAGGGTAAACATCATTTAATGACAAAAATAACTACTACATGTATTACATAATTAGTAGGCAACTGAAAATTTTGTCTTATTTGTATATAACATCAACTTACTCATCATTCTTGCTGTTCAATATCATGAATATTATCATTATTCTATGAATATGAGGTCACAGTAAAATTAACCTTGGCAGGCAGACATCTTTTTTTATATGATACCTTGTAGTCATTCCATACAACAAGTAGACCTATGCTTAAAAAATCTAAGGCCAAAATTAAAAATATGTTTGTTTCCCCTCCCCCCACACGGGTCAAAAATAAGCGCCCGGGTCAAAAAATTATTTTCCACAAAAAAATCGAAATTATTTTTTTCCTGAAAATAATTTGTTTCCATTTTTGGAAAGTGCTTGAAAGCAGAAGGATTGATAATCTAAATAAATACACTCAAATTGAGCACAAACAACTGATAAGTGGCCTGGACTGGACAAGTCAAACCATTCATGTGACCATGCTATGACAATCACATCCAGTTAAAAAAAACTAGAGGCTCTCAAGAGCCTGTGTCGCTCACCTGTTAATGTGTTTACTGATGTCAGCCATCTTCGTTGGTAGGCGGGGTCATTAGACACTTTTTTTTTAAAATAGATACCCTAGTATTATGATTGTGGCCAAGTTTGGTTAAATTTGGCCAAGTAGTTTTAGAAATGATTTTTATACCAGTTACAAAAATGACGAAAAGTTGTTCAATATTGACTATAAAGGGCAATAACTCCTTAAGGGGTCCTCTAACAATTTTGATCATGCTGACTTATTTGTAGATCTTACTTTGCTGAACATTATTGCTGTCTACAGTTTATCTCTATCTATAATAGTATTCAAGATAATAACCAAAAACTGCAAAATTACCTTAAAATCACCAATTTTAGGGCAGCAACCCAACAACAGGTTGTCCAATTCAACTGAAAATTTGTGAGGGGATATATCTTATTCTGATGGACATTTAAATCTTGAAAGATTTGCCCTAAATGTCTTAGTTTCAAAGATATAAAGCAAAACCTGCATTTTACCACTATGTTCTAATTTTAGCCATGTCGGCCATTTTGTTTGGTAGGCTGAGTCATCGGATACATTTTTTAAACTACAAACCACAATGATAATTGTGGCCAAGTTTGGTTAAATTTGGCAAAGTAGTTTCAGAGAAGAAGATTTTTAAAAAAGTTACAAAAAATTATGAAAAGTTGTTAAAAATTGACTATAAAGGGCAATAACTCCTTAAGGGGTCGACTGACAATTTTGATCATGTTGACTTATTTGTAGGTCTTACTTTGCTGAACATTATTGCTTTTACAGTTTATCTCTATCTATAATAGTATTCAAGATAATAACCAAAAACTGCAAAATTTCCTTAAAATAACCATTTCACAGGCAGCAACCCATCAACAGGTTGTACGATTCGTCTGAAAATTTCAGGGCAGATAGATCTTGACCTGATCAACAATTTTACCCCATGTCAGATTTGCTCTAAATGCTTTGGTTTTTGAGTTATAAGCCAAAAACTGCATTTTACCCCTATGTTCTATTTTTAGCCATGGCGGCCATCTTGGTTGGTTTGACAGGTCACGCCACACATTTTTTAAACTAGATACCCCAAGGATGATTGTGGCCAAGTTTGGTAGAATTTGGCCAAGTAGTTTCAGAGGAGAAGATTTTTGTAAAAGTTTACAGACGACGGACGCAGGACGACAGACGACGAACGCCAAGTGATGAGAAAAGCTCACTTGACCTTTCAGGTCAGGTGAGCTAAAAAAAAAACTGCCTTCCTGGTCTGTTTACAAAGGGTAGACCCGGGGAGGGGAAACAGACATTCTTTTAAATGTGGCCTGATAAAATGACAAAACCAAGAAAACTTATCATTGACCAAAGAACAATAAAATGCGGTCATGGTTTATATATGAATCTGCCATTCAGACATGCACACCTTACAATTGTTTCATATCTACCAAATATAATCTACCTGTAACTTTAAACATATGATAAACTGACAAAACAATGCAGTGTTTCATTGACCAATGAACCATGCATGAAAATGAGGTCAAGTTCATATAAAATATGACAGACAGCTAAGTGCATCTTACAATTATTTTATTCACTAAATAAGGGGGCCTTATTGCTTACAGTATCCGGAAAATTGACCAAACCACAAAAACTAAATATTTTCAAAGTTCCTTATACCCTGCCAATTCGTTATGGTTGTGCCTGTTCCAAGTCAGGATCCGATAATTCAGTGATTGTCGTTTGTTTATGTTTAACATATCTGTTTTTCAATTTTTTTGTACATAAATTAGGTTGTTAGTTTTCAACTTTCAACTTGGCTATCATGTGTAAAATCATACAAGTGTTGGGAAAACAGGAAGTTGTCGAGTGATGAATCTGAAAATGCATCACACGGTATAGCTGACTTATTTAACCCTGAAACCAAATTTCAGAAATCCTTCTATTGTAGTTCCTAAGGAAAATGGGACGAAAAATATTCATCGGACGGACTGACTGACGCAAGGATGGATGGACAGACAGGGGTAAAACAGTATACCCCTCCCCCTTTTTTAAAGTGGGGGCATAATTTTAATACGGGGCTATAAAAACCCATGCAAGATGTCAAAACAAAAAGAAGTAACCTAATTCTTACTTGTTAGGGGCTATTTATTTATTGTCGGTTATACATATAACAATACAACATATTAAATGTCTGTAGAGCTTTTATCCGACATACATATATATGACAAGCACAATACATTTGTACATGAAACATAAAGCTCATCACTGAGATAGTAGTCTCAGATAGAGGGAGGCGGGGTCAACCAAACTCCCCTATTCAATCTGAATGCAGGACAGAAAGTCACAGTCAAAAAGTCACACACTGTCACAGGACAAAAAGTCACAATTTAGTTTTGAGATTATTTTTCTTTGAACAAGAAAACACTCTTTTTGTATTTTTCTTGAAGTTTTATACATGAACATGATGTAGCAACTTTAAATTAAAATTTATTAAAAACAAATAAATCAGTGCATTAGGTTTGCGCACATTACCATTACATTTGCGCACAAAAATCATTACGTTTGTGTGCAGCTTTTGATTACATTTGCACACATTTTTTAACATGTAAATATAAAAAAAAAGATATAGTATGATTGCCTTTTACAGCTGACTATGCGGTATGGGCTTTACCTCGGGCTTTGCTCATTGTTGAAGGCTGTTTGGTGACCTATGGTTGTTAATGTCTGTGTTATTTTGGTCTCTTGTGGACAGTTGTCTCATTGGCAATCATACCATACCTTCTTTATATTGGCTTATGGTTGAAGGCCGTAAAGACCTCTAGTTGTTAATGTCTGTGTCATTTTGGTCTCTTGTGGACAGTTGTCTCATTGGCAATCATACCACATCTTCTTTTTTATATTATGAACAATTTCCTAAAATTAAAAATGAATATATGTAATAAAAAGAAGATATTTCAAAATCTTTTTTCATTTATATTCAATCAATTGTCAACAAATTGTTTGTGACTTTTTGTCCTATTAACTTTGTTACTTTATGCCTGAGTTTGACATGTGTTTGACTTTTTGTCGGAATGTCCTGTGACTTTCTGTTTTTGCAGAAGTCCAGGGAGTGTTAAAAAATCACATGTGCAAGTTGAGAGTCAACACTTACACAGGGACTAGTCTACACAATACTTTTTCAGAATGTCAGCAAAAAAGAATCACTGGTGACAGGGGAGTGTAACCGATGAATTGATCCTGAATCAGATAAGATTTTCCCGGTACGTCTAAACACCGCTCAGGAGGACCTCCTGGGTGCACACATGCAGGGCATACAAAGTGCACTCATGGCAGACCCTATTATTGTCGCCGTCGTATCTGCACACATGATGGACAAAAAAAATGATGGATGTATATATTCGTTATAGATCGTCATACACTTCTCATTTTAGAGTTAAATTTGCAAGCAACCTCTTAAGATTCTAAAATAATAATGCTACTAAAAATATATTATTTCCCCCAATTTTCGCAATTTTTTCGCCATATCAAATAAAATATTTAGGCGACTGTGCTTTTAGTGAATATAAACGAATCGATGACGAGGCCTCACGAATAAATATAAATATGAAATATACTGGAACATCGATTAGCATAGATCGAGCAGCAGAGTAAACTTCCACATAAATCTCGAAGTTATTTACGCCGGATAATATAGACTGTGCTCCTGAATAAAGTTGTCAAATACATGTGTTTTTTACTTCTACAAGAAATTTGATTCAAATGCTAATTACGCACCATTTGCTGAGCAGAGAATCATTCTAAGCCAGGAACCGTCTATACTAACTGATAACAGTAAGAATAGAAAGAAAATCAAAAAAAAATTATATGAAATTAAGAAGAAAAGTAGCAAATATAAACTTCAGTAATTGCGCATTGAGTAAACATGATTCCAATATTGCATGAACAAATCCTTGAGAAAACGTATTATATACATGTATGAATAAAGATGTGTTTTAAAAGACCTATTGGCATTATTTCACACTAGGACCTAAGATAACTAGAACTTAGCAATGGTTGATCCAGAAATTTTCATATGTGGGGACTTATTGACTGCCTTAGAGGTGTCACGTCCAGTCATGCTTCTGTGATTCCCTATATAATCTACCATTTGTTTCCCAAGATTTAGGAGGGGGCTGGTACACACATATATATATAAATATACCTCTGCGGCGGAGCCAGCCATTTGAAAAGAAGGGGGTCTCAACCCAGGACAAAAGGGGGAGGGGGTGGTTCCAACCATATGTCCCCATTCAAATACATTGATCGTTCAAAAAAAGGGGTGGTTCCAACCCCCGAAACCCTCCCCCTGGATCCGCCACTGATACCTAGTATGCATATAATTAAGAACAGCTTTGAATATATGCATATAAAATCATGGTACGTTTAAAAACCATTCAGGATCTCCTGGTTGCACACAGGACATTAAGTAACTTAGGACATGTATATATAATAGTAAGAGTTCAGGGTATACATTCGATAACTAACATATTTTATAATTTTGCAATTTTTGTTTTGATAAAATCAGAGACATATAATACATGTATTGAGACATATATAATATATGTGTCTCCGAAAAAATCAAACCATCTTTAAAGAAGTTATTTCAGTTTGAATCGACTGTCTTTTGCATTAGAATTCCAAAACGTTAATGTTATTTACAAATGCCAAAACCTGCAAGAAAGAAACATTTATATTCGGTGATTTTTACACTAAACGTTTTCGTAATTTGTTTTAAAAATATTAAAAAGTACATGTACATCGTTTTTTCAAGATTTGTATAGTAACTGGTTTAATTAAGTCCCCCTGATGAAATTTAAATTGCGAGACGCTAATTAATAAACTATGATCTATCTATCGGCATGCGTCGTTATTTGGGATACGTCACGGATGACCGATGGTCATATTCAATACGATATACCAATCATCATTTGAATTTGGGCAATTGATTTTTAATAATTAGGACTAATTGGTGATGGCAGAGAATAAGTCGCTGGTGATGGTTAAAAACATATAGAAGTAAACTTTGCAAAAAAAAGGTTTCCTCGGAAAAAATTATGAAAATATATGAATATGCTAAATAATTTTTTTTTCCGAAATAATAATTAAAGACGTTTAGAAATAACAAATTTTCACAGTTGGGAAATTTTCAATTCAAGTTATTTCATTTTGAAAACGTTGAAAAATATAGATCTTATTATATGTTAAATGTGGGCCGCTTGGAGATCAACTTGTGAAACCCTGCATAATTAGGGTTTGTCTACTTTCGTCTTTTTATGTTACCAAACATTCTATAATCAAGGATTTGTACAAGGCCTTGTTATAATGAATATTATCGCCAATATCACCATAATTAAATAAAGAACAGATACAATATTCGCCTAAAGAGTTTGCCATCTAACAATTCAAAATGAAATGTTGAGTCGAAACTGAGGTACCAAATCTATAAAAAGAATCACTATTTTAGTCGAAATTACTGTATATAACATTCTTTTTTTCAAAACTCCTGAAATAATTTAACATTAACTATAGAGAGCTTACATATGCAAATCTGTTTAAAAGTATGTGAGCGTAAATAAAATTTGTTTATTACCCCCCCCCCCCCTTTTTTTCCTTCTATAAAATTTAATTGTAAACGATTTTCGTTCTTAATTTGTGTTTGCTCATTACCTGGGGTTCATGCTGTCAAAAAAAAAATGTCTCCTTGTGTAAAAGTTATTGATAAGAAAAAATTGAAGCTTCCAGAAGAATAACGGTACGTCTAAACACCGCTTGAAGGACCTCCTGATTGCACTCATGACATACGAAGTGCACTCAGGACCCTTTATAGTCATCGCACACAGGATGGATGCATATATTCTTTATACGCTTCTTATTTTAGAGTTAAATTTGGTAGAATTTGTAATTCTTAGAAAATAATAAGGGCACGTGTCACTGATTACACAACTACTGAGCCATGAATTATCCAATCAACAAAATTAATTGGATTATCTTTATTGTTGTTTTATACATTGTGTTGTTAGTACAGTGTGATCATGCGGGAAGTAATATTGTGACGTCTAGAATGAATATCACGATGTTTTAAGATTTTCGTCTTTTATTAAAATTTCGTTCCATAAATTTTTAAGTTTTATTCTTAATTTTATTATCATGTCCTGGACCAGTAATTAATTCTTTGCACGAATTTGAAAAGGGAAATAATTATAAATGTTCATACTTTAAAAGAATTTATATTAATTAAAGTTTTGTATATGGAATCCGTTCTAAACGATAAAAGCCGTACTTTTCAAACAATCAAACTCATATACATGTAGTTAGATGTTATTTCTCATTTTTATCGACCTTGTCCAGGAATTTTATTTTTGAGTTATACGAATATTTTAAGAAATCCGTTTTTATTAAGTTTTTTTTCTCTAATTAAAGTCGTTTTGTCCAGTTTCACAAGCCTGAAACGAATTTCAATGCGAAAATAAATTCTGAAAATGAACTTGTCTCCGTTTTCGTCTCCGTTTTTTTATTGTAGTAGCGAGAAATTTTAAAAAAGAAGATGTGGTATGATTGCTAATGAGACAACTATCCACAAAAGACCAAAATGACACAAACATTAACAAAGAAAGACCATTTCGAAGACAGTTTATTGACACGAAATCCGTTCAAACCACGACTAAGTCTTCATGCACAGATTTCCGTTAAGGTTAAACTGAATATTGTACATAATTGTCTTCTCTTGTATAATGGTTTGTTGAGAATAAAGATATACAAATGTAATAAAATTTGATATTCAGTCAACATTGTGTTTGTTTAAAAACTTGATTTAGAGAGAGAGATAGAGAAAAGAATCACACTGAAAAACAAAAATCGAACTTGTTATACAGAAAAAAAAACGCAACTATAAAATAATTTTCTTTATTCGTGAACTGCAAAACACAACAAATTAATTTACCCGTCATCATGAAAAATAAACTGAAAAAGCACATCGAATGAGATATATGTTTTATTTTTTCTATATGCAAATTCATGTTAAAGGTAAAACTGAACTAAACAATACAATTCCTAAAAAACAATAAAGATAATCCAATCAATTTTGTTGATTGGATAATTCATGGCTCAGTAGTTGTGTAATCAGTGACACGTGCCCTCATTATTTTATAAGAATTAACATATCTATCTAAGTTCGATTCAGGCGCGGATCCAGAGGTGGGAGGGGGGTTCCGGGGGGGGGGGGGGGTTGGAACCCCCCCCTTTTTTGGCCGATCAATGCATTTGAATGGGGACATGTAGTTGAACCCCCCCCTTTTTTTTGCCCTGGGTTAGGACCCCCCCCTTTTTAAAATGGCTGGATCCGCCCCTGCGATTTCAACTTCTACCAAAATTTAACTCTAAAATAAGAAGCGTATAACGAATATAAACATCCATCATGTGTGCAGATATGATTACGGTAATGGGTCCGGGATCCTGAGTGCACTTTGTATGTCCTGAGTGCATTCAGGAGGTCCTGAGCGGTTGTTTAGACGTACCCGAAGAATAAATCATTTCCTGAACCTAAAATACATTTATCTGTAATTAAAGAAAATTCGCCTAAAACATTCTCTCATATATTTAAACAATTAATTGTAAAATAATTAATTCAACGTCGGACTTTCTGTCTGTTTACTAATACTTTTCTTGTTCAGTTTAGTTTATACCCATAATAGATGAACGGAAATAAGTACTTTTTTTTAGGAAAATTTACAATTAGATGAACGGAATTAAGTACTTTTTAGGAAAATTTACAACTCAAATGTTCAAAAACAAAATTCTACACTTTTTACCTGGATGTTTTTCTCTGCCTCGAAGCCGCAACCTTTGACCCCGTATCAAACGTAGCGACCAACACCTCACATGACGTATTCTCGATGTTGAGGTATTGACAATATACAATCACATTTATCAATCACATTTATCAATATACAGCAAGTAAGTAATTTGGTGTTGAATGCCAGTAGATCAGAATTTGTTAATTGAACTTTACCTGTTTAAGGGGCACTAGCTGCCAAATTCATGTTCTTCATCGATTTTAATAAAATTCACATAACGTGTATATAGTGTTGAATTGTTTATTAAAATGTTGCGCACAATCTTGGCTGATATGCATAAAACCATTATATTTCATGACACTGCATGAAAAAGAAATTGACTTATCGCATAATACCAGAACCAGAGACATATATATTGTATCTAATATCTCTGCCAGAACTAAAAAATAAACTACAGTAAGTCCACATACACATAAGAGGGTATGGATGTGAATTAACAGAATAGAGAACAAAGGACAAAGAAAAAAAAGGAATAAAGAATAGAGAAAGAAAGAGAATAATGGAAAAAAGTGTAAGTTATTAAAAATATAACTAAAACAAGAATGTGTCCCCAGTACACGGATGCCCCACTCGCACTATCATTTTCTATGTTCAGTGGACCGTGAAATTGGGGTAAGAACTCTAATTTGACATTAAAATTAGAAAGATCATACCATAAGGAACATATATACTAAGTTTCAGGTTGATTGGACTTTAACTTCATCAAAAACTACCTCGACCAAAAACTTTAACCTGAAACAGGACGAACGAACGGACGAACGAACGGAGGCACAGACCAGAAAACATAATGCCCCTCTACTATCGTAGGTGGAGCATAAAAAGAAGACAGAAAAAAAGACACCCCTCCGAGACGAGCCTTACATGCACTGTTATTACCCAAGGTTAATTTTACGGCGGCTCATTTTATTTTGGCTTAGAAATAAACATAATTGACAAGTTTCCTTCCCCTGCATTCTCGATCCCACATGTAAATAGCACGGTGATTTCAAAAAGACATTGATACATCATTACAACACTTGCCGTCAGTATTTGAATATATTGATTAAGAAGGTATAGAAGATTAATGCACGCACACTATTATCCACCACTGGCCTAAATAGTTAGTCCGCAAACAACGAGGGTCATAAAAACCCAGCACTTTGAACACAGCCACCGGCATGGTGTGAATCTGAAAGCTTCCCACTATCCATTTCTACCCATAGAAAACTTTTGCCTTTCATTTATCAAAAATGAAATATGTTGATATTAATGGTATATAAGAATTATTGGGGAATTCAAACCATTCCTATTGTAAGTGATAAAACTAAATTTATATCAGGGTGATTGAAATGAGGGAAAAAAAGGGGGAATCAGGAGTTCAGGGCCCCCTGTTTGGGAAAAGAATTGGTTGATTATATATGGAATTCTTCTTCTTCTTCTTCTTCTTCTTTAAGGTCAACAAGGCTTCAATACTGAAGAATACATGTTGTTGCGCATGCGTGATTGACAAAAATTTATACAAAATTTATAAAAATATTTTATAACAATTGGAGTGTTTGTATTTACAGATTGTGATTAAAAATATATGTACATGTTTTGTTTGAATTTGTTTATTTGAAGCTAGAGAGAACAGCTGGTGTTAGCTGATCTCTAAAGCTGTCTACAGTGGTGGTTTCAATTACAGTTTGTGGTAGTAAATTCCATTGAATAATTGTTCGCGGGAAGTATGACCATTTGTATGTGTCCTTGGAAGTTTGGATATGTCTGTATGTCTGAGTATGATTTTGTCTTGTTCTGCTGTCTGTTTGTTCAAGAATATGCGATGGAATGGCAACAAGACAATGTATTACTTTATAAAATAAAATAAGTCTGGTTTTTAAGCGTCTCTCAGCTAGTGGTGGCCATTTCAGCTGATTTAGCATGTTTGTGACACTGCTCGTGTAATCGTAGTTGTTGTGTACATAACGAGCAGCACGTCTCTGTACCTTTTCTAATTGTATCTGTTGTTCTTTCATATGGGGGTCCTAGACACTACAACTATATTCCAGTTTGGGTCTTACTAGTGCCTGGTATGCTCTTGATTTTGTTTCTGTGTTTGTAATTTTTAAATTTCTTTTTAGAAAACCAAGTGATCTGTTCCCATTTGATACTATATTGTCTATGTGTTTGTTCCACTTTAGATTTGATTGTAATGTAATGCCTAAATATTTTGCTGATGTAACTGATTCGAGAATGTGATTGTGGAGGATGTAATTATGCCGGTAGTTATTTTTCTTTTGAGAGATGGAAAGGTTTGTACATTTATCAGGGTGAAATGCCATAAGCCAATCTGACTCCCATCGAGCTGCTGAGTCAAGGTCAAGTTGTAGCTTATGACAATCATCTTGTGTTTTTATTTCCCTGTAAATTATGCTGTCATCAGCAAAGAGTCTAAGTTTACTGTGTTCTAGATATTCTGGTAAGTCATTTATATAGATAAGAAACAGTATTGGTCCCAATACTGTTCCTTGAGGTACACCAGATGTTACGGGTACTGAGGTGGAGGAAATGCCATTAATGACTACCGTTTGTGTTCTGTCCTGTAAAAATGCCTGAATCCAATTAAGTGTGTTATTTTCAATACCATAGAATTTGAGTTTGTAAAGGAGGTGACGATGTGAGACTTTGTCGAACGCTTTAGCGAAGTCCATTATGATTAAGTCAATTTGTGTGTTGCTATTATTTGATCGTGCTAGTTCTTGAATGAAGTCTATTAATTGTGTTTCACACGACCTTGATTTTCTGAAGCCGTGTTGTAGATCGTATAATATGTGATGTTTTTCAAGGTGAGACATGATGTTACTTGTAATTATATGTTCCATTAGCTTGCAACATATGCATGTTAAAGATATTGGCCTGTAGTTTACGGGTTTGTATTTTTCCCCTTTTTTGAAAGCTGGGGCTACATTAGCATGTTTCCAGTCCTTAGGTGTTTCTCCAGTATCAAGTGACTTTTTAAATATCAATGTAAGAATTGGTGAGATTTGTTCCTTTAGTTCTTTAAGGACTCTGCCATTGATATTGTCCGGGCCGCAAGCTTTATGTGGATTTATGTTTGACAGTAATTTAGTAATACCTGCTTCAGTGATTGTTATTTTTGGCATTTTTGGGTGGGGGCTTGTACCTTTGTCTGGGATGTTATCATCTGTTTTATCTGTAAATACGGATTGGAACTGTTGGTTTAAAATGTTCGCTTTTTCCTCAGTGTCGGTGACTAATTTGCCGTCTTTTTTCAAAGGTGCAACACCAGTGTTATCAGATCGTGTGCTTTTGATATAGCTGAACAGATTTTTTGGTTTAGCTTTTGCTGTTTCATATTGACCAGGTTCGTCTATTGGTATGTCACAGATCATTTTTTCAATATATTTCCAATATTCTGCTCGTAATTCTTTTTGTACTATTTGTTTTAACTTTTTATATTTTTCTGGATCTTTCTTCCTTTTTTGATAAGCTTTGTTTTTCTTATTTATAAGCCTACGCAGTTTGTCGGTTACCCAAGGTAATCTATGTTTGTAGGTTATCATTTTGTGTGGTACATTTGTTTCTATAGATTTTATGAGGTCTATCTTAAAGTATTCCCACAATTCATTTACATTACTGTGTTTGTATTTTTCTTGTATTGTTGTTAATAATACAGTGAGATCAGCTTTTATGTTCTCCCAATTTGCTTTATTAAATTTCATGATTTTTCTAGGTAGTTCCCGTACCCTTTTTAGCCATGTGTCAATTTCAAGGTATACTATATCATGATCTGCCTTACCAATTGGTGGTAAAGTTGTCATTTTATTAACACTAGATGGATTATTAGTGAAGAACAGATCTAGGGTTCTGTCTTTGCGTGTTTCTATATCTACCATTTGTTGTAAATTATGGTCAAAAGCTATGTCTAGAAGTTGTTGGTGTAATTTTTAGCTCACCTGGCCTAAAAGGCCATGTGAGCTTTTCTCATCACTTGGCGTCCGTCGTCGTCGTCGTCGTCGTCGACGTCGTCGTCGTCGTCGTCGTCGTCGTCTGTCGTCGTTAACAATTTTTCAAACATCTTCTCCTCTGAAACTACTGAATGGATTTGAATGAAACTTAACATGATTGTTCCTTAGTATATCCTGCACAAAATGTGCGCTTCGATTTTTGATCCGTCAAAAAACATGGCCGCCGTTACTTAAAATAGAACATAGGGGTCAAATGCAGTTTTTGGCTTATATCTCAAAAACGAAAGCATTTAGAGCAAATCTGACATGGGGTAAAAATGTTCATTAGGTCAAGATCTATCAGCCCTGAAATTTTCAGATGAATCAAACAAACCATTGTTGGGTTGCTGCCACTTAATTGGTAATTTTAAGGAAATTTTGCAGTTTTTGGTCATTATCTTGAATATTATTATAGATAAAGATAAACTGTAAACAGCAAAAAAGATCAGCAAAGTAAGATCTACAAATAAGTTAATATGACCAAAATTGTCAATTGACCCCTTAAGGGGTTATTGTCCTTTAATGACAATTTTTCACAATTTGTTCATCATATTTGCTAACTTTAAAAAATCTTCTCCTCTGAAACTACTGAATGGATTTGGTTAAAACTTAGCATGGTTGTTCCTTAGATTATCCTGCACAAAGTGTGTGCTTTGATTTTTGATCCGTCAAAAAACATGGCCGCCGTTACTTAAAATAGAACATAGGGGTCAAATGCAGTTTTTGGCTTATATCTCAAAAACGAAAGCATTAAGAGCAAATCTGACATGGAGTAAAAATGTTCATTAGGTCAATATCTATCAGCCCTGAAATTTTCAGATGAATCAAACATCCAATTGTTGGGTTGCTGCCACTTAATTGGTAATTTTAAGGAAATTTTGCAGTTTTTGGTCATTATCTTGAATATTATTATAGATAAAGATAAACTGTAAACAGCAAATATGATCAGCAAAGTAAGATCTACAAATAAGTCAAATTGACCAAAATTGTCAATTGACCTCTTTAGGAGTTATTGCCCTTTAAAGACTTTTTTCACAATTTGTTCATCATGTTGACTTACTTTAAAAAATCTTCTCTTATGAAACTGCTGTATCAATTTCAGCCAAACTTAGGCTAAATGAGTTTCAGAGTTTCAGAGTATCTAGTATAAATTTTATATTTCATTTCCTTGTATGTCAAGAAACATAGCTCCTATGGCTAAAATAGAACATAGGAGAAAATGATTTTTTTTTGCTTTTGAAGAAAATAGGACGATTCAAAGAACATTTAAATAAATTGAAAAGCCAAAATAATCATTGATGAGAGATTAAACCAAAAAAATTCAGGTGAGCGATTCAGGCTCTTGAGAGCCTCTTGTTGTTCTGGTTTTCCAGCAATAATAGATGGACCAATCAATATGGCCTAAGTTAAAGTCTCCTCCTAGCCATATGTTAGAATTTGAGATGTTTTTGATTTTTGTTAAAGAACTATTCAAGTTTTCAAGAGATGTTCCATCATCTGATGGGGGTCGGTAATAACTTCCGACAATGATCTTTTTGGTGCCTGAGATGTTAATTTCGGCCCATACATTTTCACATATGAATCACTGAGTCATGGCAGGAGCAGGCCCCTCTTAGGCAGTCGGTGGGCCCCACTTATGAAAAATTCTGGATCCACCACTGTGGTCATGGTGGTCTTCAGTTGTATTATCTTTTAAAAAAAAAATTACACCTGTATAGTGTATATTCTTTAGTGTAAATCAAGGGAAAATACTGTGAACTATCTGTGCATTGGGGCTTATTAAAAGGTATTTCGGGGGGAAGAAAGAAGGGAGGGTGAGTCCATTGGAGGTAATCCCCACCCCTTTCAATTTGAGAATATATATGCTATTATCTTGTAAACGGTCCAGATCCCCATCCCTAAACCATATATATTCTTGAATGGGACGATAAAACAAATCAAATGAAATTAAAAGGAGGTCTTTGGGGGTTACCCCACTCTGTTCAATTTGAGAATGTGCTATTATCTTGTGAACGATCCAGATCCCCACCCCTAAACCATATATATTCTTGTCGGGGACAATAAAATTAATAATGAAATAAAATAAAAGTGAAGTCCCACCCCCTCTAGTTTGAAAACTTGTAAACGGTCAAGATCCCCACCCCTAAACCATATTTATATATTCTTGTATAGAACAATAAAACAAATCAAAGGAAATATAGGGAGAGTCCATGGGGTTCACCCCCACCCCCACATGTTTGAGAAACTTTTAAATGGTTGAGATCCCCTGTCATTCAGTGGTTAGGTGAAAAAATTTCAGGATCCCTGATCCCCACCGTCAAACCATATATATTCTTGTATGAGACAATAAAACAAATCAAATGAATATAGGATCATCCCCTTTGTCTTGGGTTGGGAACCCCCCTTTTTAAAATGGCTGGATCCGCCCCGGCATACCATCTAGCTAGCTATAAAGGCTTTAAAAATATGAAATCAAACAAGGAAATTAACAGTGTAGGCAGCTGTTTTGAATTTAAAAAAAAGTCTTTTACATATATATAACAATGTTAAATTTTTTGTGCATTTATTTTTGCTTATCGTATTTTCAATAATAGACAAAATTGCATGATTGAATATTGTAATTTAAGAAAAATCAGCATACATGATATAAAATGGGAAGTGGAAACTGGGAATTTGACAAAGAGACAACAACCCAATCAAAGAGCAGACAACGGCCGAAGGTCACCTATGGGTCTTCAATGCAGTGAGAAAAATTCGGCACTGGTCTTCAGCTCATAAATATGTATCAGAAATGAAAACGAGATACAGCTTTCAGTTGTATTAATAAAAACCTCACAATAAGTTCTGAATATCAGAATATACAGTATTGCAAGATTCTCTCAAAATGTACACATAGAGCTGAAAAACTGTCAGTGACTGTAAAATTAATCATGCTTACATTAAAGTCCATGGAGTCCATCTTAATATGCATACTCTCGTACAAAGGAATATAAGCATGATAAGTATGCAATAGACATCAAGTTTTCAAAAATAAGAGTATCTATGCCATTAATTTACGACAAGATCTTAATCAAGTAATAATTTCGGTTTGTTTAAATATTTCGGAGGTTAGTATGACCTCCTCTTTG
Source organism: Mytilus edulis (assembly GCF_963676685.1). Lineage (NCBI taxonomy): Eukaryota > Metazoa > Mollusca > Bivalvia > Mytilida > Mytilidae > Mytilus > Mytilus edulis. The sequence continues at coordinate 23,211,143 of NC_092345.1, forward strand.
GTGATGATGTTTTCGTTTTAAAGTTGGGAAAATTGTTTGTACATGTACCAACAAAAATAAAAACACAAATTCAATCTAGAATTATGTTTTTATCATTTTTTTATGTTTAGGTTGTCAGCAAGATGAAAAGGACAAGTATGCAGTTCAAAATTCAAAATGTGGATAAGTTGAGGTTCTAGGTCTTACCTTTGCAGATTTTCATATTTTGCATGAATGAATTCAAAGGTTATATGATGGACAGCAGAGAAAGAAAAAAACAACTTTTCAATTATCCTGCTCCTGGATAAATGTAAAACATCTTGTTTTTCGGTAAGTTTTATGCTCTGTTTTGATAGTGTTAGTGCATTCATCTTTCCCGTCTTTCCTCTAAATTGTAAGTTTTTGGTGAGTGTTCACCATGAATTTCAGTAAGTAACTTGTGGATTTACATGTATATACTCAAAATTTAGTACTAATATATAAAGGGATTTTAGCATGACATCCTGCCAAATGCTTGTTTATCATGTTTATGTTCCAGAACAAACAAGTATTTGGACTGTACGCATACAGTCTGCCCAATTTTAAGAAGTTGGTCAAGTTTATTACAAACAAATGTACAGTACAGATCAACATAACTGAAATCTTTAATAGATTAATACAAAAAGTTTAATTGCAGTTAAAATAAAAACACAGGTTTGGTTGAGCTGGTACCAGACAGTACAAGTATACTTAAATGGTCTGACTGTACACATATGGTGGGACTGTAAGTTCTGGACCATAAAAGTAAGATCCGAATACTGATATGGTTTGGAACATTTATACATGTCTTAAAATTAATATCAAACACATTGGTGTTTTTGAACTTGGTAATAAGTTATGTGATAGAACTATAATGTTTTGGGATATCAAAATCAAAAATATCCCATTTTTACTTTTAATAAAGAAGAAGATTATTGATGTATGTTTAAATGTATATTAAAATGAGACAGCAAGCCAACAACACAAAAAAAAAGGATAAAACATACATATTTTGTTTGTATCAATGTTATAATTTCCAATATGTTCAAGGTATTTTTTCATTGAAATAAAACACAAATTGAAATCTGTCTGAACTTCAAAAGCTTAAAGAAATATTGTTTCTGTTGTCTGCATTTTGTATAATATATATTGCAAATTCTTGTGAATAATGGAATGTTATTATAGTTGTCTAAAGTTTTAACTTTTAACATTGATCTTTATACTGTAAAATTCATAAATTATTGCGTGCATTTATTATTGCGATTCTGTCATTTTAGACTTAAATGCGATTTTAAATTTTACGATTTTGAAAAATCCTGTTTAATCCATATAAAATATTTCATAATACGAGTTTAAATTATTGCGTTTACAACTCCGTTGCATTTTTCGCAATAAAAAAAAACTTGCATTAATTCCGAATTTACAGTATATATATATATTATGTATATAACTTGGGAAAATACCCAAATTTTATAAAGAAGAATAAATTAATTGATTGTTATATGGTATTAGTATAGGAAGATGTGGTATATTGCTAATTTGACAACCCTCCATCAGAGACCAAAGGATTTAGGCCGTTAGCAACTGATGACACTGGACAACCTTTAACAATCAGTAAAATCCATACCGCATAGCTATTTTTATTGAAAATCATATTATTGCTACATGTATGAAAACAATTTTGTATAATCCATTACTTTAGATTTTATTGGTTCTTTTTCAGAAGGATTGATATTCACCACCTAAAATAAATGGAGAAAACATAGAAACAAGACCAGAATAAATTCAAAGAAAAAAATTGGATCAGTTATTATTTTCATCACTCAGTCAATGATTTGAAGTTCTTTTAAATTCAAAAAAATATTGAAACCACAATAATGTCAAAGTTCTGTGCTGAATGTCCAAAAAGTGGACTATACCATCAAACAATGCTGGATGATAAGAAACTATTAATGTTTTGTGTTGAGGGATATTGTGAAAAAAATAGATTTACTTAAATAGCTACTAGTATGTTAAGCCTAACAATAGAGTTTTTATTGATTTCAAATGGCAAATAATTGTGTTTCAAGAAAGTATTCTATAATTCATGAATAAACATATATTGATACTTACATTATCTGCTTTGTTGTTTAAAAGTTTAGTTTTGAACAGTTAAAGAACAATATGCTAAATTAACATTTCCCAAGAAAAATAGATATTCAATTAAAAAGATTCATCTTATAATAATTTACTACCAAATAGAATACATTGTAACATACACATTACTGTTTATTTATATCTATATATTTACAATTAGAATCCCATAGGATTTTAATTTGTCCCATGGGATATTAAAAATCCCATGGGATAATAAAAATCCCATGGGATTTTTTTTGTCCCATGGGACAACAAATATCCCATGGGACTACAATAATCCCATGGGATTTAACCAAAATCCCATGGGATAATGGTAAATCCCATGGGATTTTGCCCTGTCCCATGGGATATTGAAAATCCCATGTTTTTATAATTCAAATTGCAAAATAAATATGAAAGTAACTGTAGAAAACCAATGAAATTATTGAATCCCATGTAATTCTGCACATTTTGGTTATATACATGATATTGTAGCTCTTGTTTGAGGCGGCGGCAGATTTGCAAATGAGTGTTTTGCAAATTAAAAGTGTCCAGTGTTCATAGTTTCCTATTACTCATAATAAGAGAAAAAACAAGAATACTTAAAATCTTAACTTTTAATTCAAGTAGTACTGAATTATAAACATGAGGTCAAGGACAATGGACATATGACAAGACGGAAACTTCATAACATTAGGCATCTATATAGAAAGCATGCAGGATCCAGCTATTCTGCCTTCTGAAATATCAAGCTTAAGCTAATGTCGCCACCAAATCACTATCCCTATGTTGAGCCTTCTGCCACAGAAGGTGCAGGCTCGACATTAAAATTGTACTAGTGTTTTATATAAAGCAATTTAACATGGCGCGACGCTATGTGCCCTTTTGCATTATCGGGATCAAATTGGTATGCGGTATGGTTTTTTGGCTGATCAAAGGGCAACAACATCAATGAAGCTATTAGATGCCATTATCAAATACAGAAGAAAACTGAAGGAAATGCCAACAGCTGATAGAGAGAAAAGGAAAAGAGAAACATTGATAAAGGCAGAGGTGGCTTCAAGCCAAAATTTAATGGCATTTTTCAGCAGGCAGAAAATAATTCTCTTCATAAACTTGAAGTGTTAATAAATAAATAAATTGAATATTAACCGGCACATTGTGATTGAGCCAATATCAAACAATTATGTTTTTACAGCAATTAATATATTTATATATATGTATGTATTCCCCAAATTACCTTCAGGCGTTTAACTGTTTAATAAATTAACAATTAAGTGATGTACATGTAGATATTTCTGTGTTATAGCAGTTTTCCTTGACAAGCCCATTGTATTTGTATTTATTTGTGCAAACATGGAAGTATTATATTGACAGGAACTACAACGATTAATTAGCACTTATTTATAACCCGTGTAGCACTATAGAAAAAATATGGAAACTGTCTAAATAAGTATGCTGTCGTTAATTTCTTTTGTGACTATCTGTGATGCCGGGGGCAAAAATTGACCAGAGATACTTCTTATTAATCACTTGGTTTTTTATTGAGACAAATTAACATCAATACCTGTTGGTAAACAACTTTGCTTATTTTTAATCGCGTCGGCATGCGCGTAGCTACGTTTACGTCAAAACGCCCGGGCGTACACTTGAATTTTGAAAATAAAACAAATAATCGACATAGAATAAGAAAAACTGGTCAAAAGTACATCAGCCTTGTGCTACTTTTTTCAATGGATTGTAATTTTGAATAAAAAGGGACTAAATTTTCTCAAATAGATCATTTAATATATTTGTTCGAATCTTTTGTAAAAGTCTAAATCTACTATGAATTCTACGTACTTTTCTCATATTTAAAGCAATTCACTATCTGCTCAGATTCGATATGCTGTTTGTATTTTTGTCGAGCCTGTGCTTTATGTCCCAACAGCGAGACAACGCGGCGTCAATATTTAGGTTCCGAATGTGGATAAAGTCATTTGAATGACTCTCCGTGAAATTTTACCAAAGTTGGACAGAAACTGTTTATGATCAAAAGAGTAATCAGAGCAATATAATTATATCTTTAATTTTCCCGCATTTTAAGGGCAAAATGTATTTCTTTCTGCAATTAATAAAAAGTCGTAGTTTGGGCTTACATTTTGTTATTTCTCAATTACATTAACTACTTGTCGAATCTTCATCGAATTTTATGAAAATGCCGAAGAAGCTTTTTCTATGACTAATGTCTAAAGCTAAAATTTTGAAAGCATTTGTTTTCGTTCATTTTTCTGTTCTTTTCTGGTAGACAGATAGCCGGACTCTTCTTTACACAATTAATTGTTTTACATGCTCAATTTATAAAGATTGTCGTGAAATATTCCAGATCAAGAAAAAAATATCAAAAGAAAATTTTAGATTTTTTTTAACTCTCTTTAAAGGAATGATAAATTGATTCACCTTTTGTGTGTTTTAGGTGTTCCAGAATTTTTTGTTTTGCACCTCTCAGAAATTATTTTTTTTCGTGTTTATCAAAAGGTGCTTTTGTCGATTGTATGCTCACTAACGGCACCCTTTAAACTTATTTAAAAGTAATATTGGTTTGGACGTTTTCTCTAAAAACAAATGACCATTAGGCTAGTTTCTGGTTTAACACGATGAATAAGTTAACATAGGCTATTACAAAATTTAACCAAAACAAACAAACCATTTAGATTCAAAAGTATGTTGCTATCAATGATTTTTTACTGACAGGAATCATTACGGTATTTCATTCTCGATAGGCTAGCTTTCGGGGGCTTCGTCCCTTTCAAACCCACTACCAGCAGGTGCTTTAACATTGAGCGGTTGGCACCCCTCATATCCCTCGCCAAGGTTCGGGCGTACACGTAAAAATGACCTAGCTACGCCACTGGTCGGTTAATCTTTATTCATAAACAACTTATTTAAACAAATAGATTGATGCATAAAAAATGAAAATCAGTCCAGAATTAATTATTCTCTAATTTTTATGCTATTTTCATAATTCTTGAGTGGTGGAAAAAAGATTTCTGTATATCACTAGTGAAAAATCTGTTCTCGTCAAATGATTGATTGAACTTTGATTATGACGTCAAAATTTCTTGGTTTCTTTTAAATTTTCTTATTGTGACGTCATGAAAAATGGTGACCATGTCTGATGACGTCGCATATAAAGAACGCAACTTTCTGAAAATCTTTGAAAAAGAAGGGGTAAAAAAATCATAAGAGAAACAGATTCAGACACTATAACTTGTGTGTTATGATATTTCTCCACTCTCAACAGTTAAGTTTTAATCATTCAAAAAGTTTGGCAAGCCTCGTGCTTTAAATAATAAAATTTAACTGTCTCGAGTGGAGAAATATCGTAACACTTGTTTTAGTGTAGGAATCTATATTCTACAATGATTTAAAATAGGTAGTGACATTATTTGATTTCTTCCAGGGTTAAGTTAAAACTGTCAAAGGGGTTTGTTTTAGTAACTGCTGGGTCACAAAATTTTTCATAATAGATATATACTCTGTGATGAACCGATAAATGTATAAGGTTAATTTAGGTTTTAAATGCGAAAATTAATCGATCAAGGACTAAATATCACAGACATTATAAAGTCTATATATTACAGTTAAAAGAAGACACACCTCATTATTTATATATTAGTGTGTTTAAATTTTTTCACATTTGTGAAATTCAAAACTAATAAAATATTCATATTTGAACTAATTTTCTCAGATAATATGCAGCAGGTGTCAGTATTTATATTTGTCATTTATGTATGTGCCAATCATGACTTATGATTTGACCGCTGTATTTATCAATTTGAGAAAAAAATAAACTTATAAAATGTTATGGGATAGCTAAACCATCTCTGTCCCATAAAATATTTTATCACTATCAGTCCATAATAAACTCATCGTATATACCAGGATTTTCAAATGATATCAGTAAATATTATTGAACATTTGCAGTACTTAAAAAATTTCAACACATTGGTGCTTAACTGAAACATTGGTATACCAACCAATAATCTTACCCTGTATTAAGAGCGAATCTTAATAATTTCACATTTATTTAACATCTCTTTGATCTTTTATTTTTATCAGGCAATCACAATATTCTTAAATATACATGAAATGTGTGCCATTTGAGTCAACAGTAATTATATAATCACAACTCTGGATATATAGTACATATAGTGCAATTTCTACCAAAAAAATAAACATAGGACATTTATTCAATTACAGCAGATTTCAGTCAGTATGTAGCTAATGGTAATATCTTTGGTTAGCTTGCTTGTTAGCTGAACCGTGAAGTCATTGTTAGGTAAGGTATACTACCCTCCTTTAAAAGTAGCTTAGTCCTACAGAGAGATAGATTTTTTATCTGTTGGGCTAGTCTACTACGAAAGGAGGGAAGTTTACCTTACCTAACAATGACTTCACGGTTCAGCTAACAAGCAAGCTAACCAAAGATATTACCATTAGCTACATACTGACTGAAATCTGCTGTAATAGGATACAAATTTCCATCGTCAATGTGTTTTTCTATAGAATTAATGATGTCTCTCATACATCAATTAATCTATCAATCGCCACATATTTGCAGATGTAGGGTAATGGAATCTATACATGCAACCACCCTTATGCGATTGCAATGGTACTTTTTCAAAATTTTATCTTTTTTTTTATTTACATATGAAGACGTTTGAGCAATGTATTTGAGATAAAAAAAAATCCATCTGATAAAAAATATTAACTACATGTAACCAAACTTATTTAATGCAAGCTACCAGTAAACAGACGGATTTAGACAGAGATTATTTTTTGTGTGTATATATTCTATGGTTCATTTTCAAAATTTATTATCATATGAAGAACACGTTTGAGCAATATATTTCTGGACAAAAACGAGTTCAATACGATAATAAATTTCTACTACATGCAACCAATATAAAAAAAGATGTGGTAGGGTTGGCGATGAGACAACTATTCACAAGAGACAAAATGACACAGAAATTAATATCTATAAGTTACCCTATGTCCTTCAACAGTGAGTTAAGTAAATATCACGTAGTCATTATTTCTAAAATTACTTATTTAAAGCCAACTACATGTAAACAGATGTATGTAGACAAAGTTTATATCTTTTGCGTATGCTATGGTTCATTTTCAAAATTTATTATCATATGAAGAACACGTTTGAGCAATATATTTCTGGACAAAAACGAGTTCAATACGATAATAAATTTCTACTACATGCAACCAATATAAAAAAAGATATGGTAGGGTTGGCGATGAGACAACTATTCACAAGAGACAAAATGACACAGAAATTAATAACTATATAAGTTACGCTACGGCCTTCAACAGTGAGTAATGCACATACGAGTAAAGCACATACCACATAGTCGTTATTTCATAAATCATTTCATACAATATGTTAAACAAACAATTTTGTAATAAAAAAAAATACAAATTGGATTCGCTTCTCACAAACAAGATCTTCTTAAAGGAAAACACTAAAATTATCTCTTTCATATATATATTTGAAATAAAACCTAATCTGACTAAAACTCGTTAAATGATTATCTTAAACTTCTTTTACTTTTAGAAGAAAAAAAATGTCAAACAATATCAAATGAATAAGTATCGTATGAAGCCTTTGTAAACTGATATCAAACTGGTTGAAAACTAGTTGTTTTGATAAATCCCAAGGACGCCACATGATTTTTTTTTTCAATTCAATCGTTATTCGTACTAGTACGTATAAAGCAGTAATAAAAGTGGGAAAATAAAAATCATGTTTTATAGTTTTTTTCCGGAATTTACTCATGTTTTAGTGAAGCCATTTGTACATACACGCATCTTTGTCGGAATTTAAAAAAAAAAACAAAAAAATATAGATATATATATTTATTTTGTCTTCGATGTCTCTTACATAAACATTTTACCAAGCTGACCACACTCTTACTTATTAGTTGGCGCACATCAAAGATACAACCTATGGCAAATAACTTTGTCGGGAAATAAATGAAACAAAAGCAAAATTATTTGTCCTTTTAATCATTTTAAATAAGAACAACACATTTTATTATGATAATCAAGTGTTAATCTTTTCGATACAATTCTTAATTACTTGAGTTAAAGAATATGATTGTTTAATCAGCTGTTATATTATTTGGCACGTGTCAATCGGTTCATTAATTTTCGGTAAATCAAAGAAAAATGGGCACGTGTCCAGAAAATGTTGAATATCTTTTTTATTTATGATTATTTTTCTATAAAATTTGAAATTTATGCATTAAATATCAATCTCTAACATAATATGTAAAAATAACACGTATAACAGTAGTCCTTCTAGTCCTTAGTGCACTAAGGAGTCCTTAGCAGTGTTTAGACGTACCGTTAATTTTCATATACAATTTCCTAAATATGTAATGGAAAGCAAATAATTTAAGATCTTTCTCTTCAAATATATCAATGATAATCAAACAATTTTGTCCAGTGAGGCCACATTTAAGAGAATGACTGTTTCCTCTCTCGCGGGTCTACCCTTTGAAAACAGAACAGGAAGGCGATTATTATTTATTTTTTTAACTGGAAGTCATGGCCTCGTCATATAATTATGACTATTCAGTTGAGGCCACTTATCAGTTGTTTGTGCTCAATTTGAGTGTATTTATTGAAATTATCGATCCTTTTGCTTTCAAGCACTACAAAAATAGAAACAAATCATTTTCAGGAATAAAAATAATTTTTATTTTTTACCCGGGTGAGGGGAGGGGAAACAAACATATTTTTAATTCTGGCCTCAATTTCTGTCAGTTTACCTTTATTGGCTGTAAAATGTATCGTTAGCCTTTTTTCATTTTTATTGCAGATACATATACAGATAGAAGTTTTTGGCCCATTACTGAATTGACAGAATTAAGTGATACATGTATAAGCAGTGATCAGACACCAGCTTCCCTAATTGAGCAAGATGAGACCAGTGAAAATATAGAACATTATGTAGTGTTAGATAAAGTCTACCAATATGATCCGAATTACAGCTTGGAAGAATTTGTAACAACCAAGAGGGAAGAACAATATTCCGCACTGAAAAGAAGTTGTCAGAAGCTTGTTGAAAACACTTTATATGCACAGGTTGAATTTATGCGCTCTTCTGAAATTATAAGATATGTATCTGTTTATGATAGTGACAATCGTGGAGTAAAGTTCATTTGTACAATAAAGAAGAATTACTCAGCAGAAGTATTTGTTCATGGCAAGAGATTAAGTGATCAACATGACCTTTGGAACATGATGTATGCATTGGTAATCCAGATGAAGAGCTACAGAATTTATGTTCCGGAAAATTGGCCTATGTCGAACCAGATTATGGGGCTTACCGTGGCGACTGTGCCTACCAAAGTACAATCCGAACTGTATCATGCATGTTATTGACTGACAGGTGGAAACCAAGATGTAAGCATTGCATTACCTATCGTAAAACTGTTAAAAAGCAAGCAGCTAGAAGAAAACTTAAAACACCTACACCAAGTAAAAACTGGTTAACATCCAGGAAAGGAAACAGTCGATTAACTGATTCAGAGAAAGTGGAAAAAATTAAACAGTTAAAGAACTACAATAGTAACTTAGAAAGTCAGGTTGCAGCACTGAAGAAGAAAGTCGAAAAGTCCATTAGATCTGAAGGTGTCTCGCTTAGTGAAAATAACAGTAAAGATATGGTAAATTTGATGATATCATGTGAAAATACCGCCAATGAACAATTTCCAGATGAAAACTGCTTCCAGCGCCTATTTTGGTCACAGCAAGCAACATTCAACAATTTGGCTGACAAAAGAGGTATGAGGTGGCATCCTATGCTAATTAAATGGTGCACTTATTTGAAAAGTAAATCAACATCAACGTTTGACAGTTTAAGACACTCAGGTTTTATTAAGTTTCCTAGTGAAAGGCTGCTTTATGCATGTTATGACTACACTCATGTGATTAAGCAAGGTGTAGGATTTAAGGCTGAACTCATCGACATGTTAGCAGAGGAAATGGATTCTAAAGGTGCAACAGAAGAATGGCAACAATATGTAGGACTACTACAAGATGAAATATTCTGCCAAGCGAGGATTACAAATCCCTAAAAGCACCTCCTGTTTTTAGGAAAGAAAATCATTTTCCAACTTATAGCTTATACTTTAAGAAAAATCAAACTAAAATACTAAGACAACAGTAGTTAACCAATGTTAAAATCTCATTGGAAACGTACACTTCATGGTAAAACAAACCTGGGAGAAATATGAACTCTTACTAAAAGTGCAAGAACCAGGCGCATCGGAAGGATAAAAGTTTTTATGTTTCATACGTCACCTGGCATTGTCAAATCATTTTCTTTTTGACGCTTGACTTATTATGAAGTGTTTCCCTCAAGCAAGTTTAGCATGGATAGACGCAATGCCATTATTAAAGACGCCATGCCCTCTTTTTGTTTTAATAAATGACTCAATGTCCTTTTTGCACTTTTTTGGATGACGCCATTGTCTCGTAAATGCCATAATAGAAGCTTTTTTCAAAAAAACAAAATTTCAAAATTACATGCCTATCGGAAATTCCGGTAAAATTGTTACTTGATTGTGTAAACTCTCATTATCTGACAATATTATTAGGCTTGTATCCTGACAATATCATTAGAACCAAAATGAAAACATTCGTTGATATTTCAAAAGCCAGATGTGTTTTGTTCTTATAATATGAATAACAAAAATAAAATAATGATATTATAATATTTTTATTTTAATCATACATCATACATATGTAAAATACTAAGATTCTAGCTTATTCCAGTAAAAAGCGCTGTAATTGATGTTCTTATCTGTGTATTAACTTTTGATATATACACTGAGAAGTGTTCATTTTCTTTAAAACATATGTGACAACCTTCATAGTTATTCTACATTTCATTTTAAATAACAAAATTGTGGTGTTTAAGCTATTCTTTAAATCTCAATCACATACTTTGGGGATGTACAGAAGAGCAGGAGCAAATTTGGTTTATACTTTTTCGGAGTAATATCGATAGTATTTAATCCTGAAAAGGTAAATGAATGGATCAACCATTGAATTTATCCCTGAAAACAAAAAGGACGCATTCCGTATAATACTCGATGATGCCATACTAGGATAGAACCCTTCCAGTAGATACACTACTGTTATAGAACTATTTACAACAAAGAAAAAAATAGCTATTATACCAATTGTTATGCACAGGTTAATGTCAGATTTTTTTATCTTACGAATATTTAGTTTGTTCATTTTCTTTTGATGTTGAATAAGAAAAACCAATACAATTGTCATGGTAAATACCACTGCAACAACCGTAAGGGCAGTAATGACTCCCATTGTTCCAAATGTTGCATTTTTATGTTCTTGAAAAAGACAATCAAATGAACACGTTTGGTCTTCATCGTAACTCCTGACTATGACAGCCGCCATAATGGTAACTATAAGTATAGCTAGTCCCCATGACATTATAATTATGCCGATTGAAATTCTCTTTTTCTGTTGACTCACATTTTTTTTTTATTTAAACAAATAACCATAACTCGCTCAATGCAAATTCCTAAAACCTGAAACCTGGTAGCGAGAAACGTAACACAATACAATCAATTTCTGAAAAAAAAACAATTAATGAAAGATAGCTTTGTTCCTCCAAGTGTATTCACTGACAGCATCCAAGTAACTCCTAGTAAGGCGTCAGTAAAACTTAAACTCATCATGTGAATACTTTTCAATTCCAGTTTTCTCCAGAATGTAACTATCAATATAAATAATGACGGAACATTAAAAACAACTGTTAAAGATCCAAATGCATATAAAACTACAATTAGCAGTATATAATTTGTTTTGTTACAGTTATCTGCACAATAGGTAGCGTTTTCAAATTCTGTGAGGTTCTGATGAGCGCTCATTTTGAGGAAACTGATCACCGACATGACAGTGTCTAATATATATAGAGTTGTACGTTTATATAAATACATGTAGGTGTGTTATCGTGATAAATTTGAAGTTAGAAGAAAAAAAGTAGGGAAACGTATTAAACATGCAATTAGTTTTAATGAAATTTTCTTGTATAACAATTACAGTGAATACAGTGTTAATTATTTTTTTCCCATCGATATTCAACTTATTATCTGACAGAAGGCGAAGATCAAAATTAGAAAACAAATAATTATTTCATAATATCTCAAGACACAGATCAGTTATTGTCTGACTGAAAAATTGAATGTTTTTTTCTCCAAACGTATGATGTATGTGGGTTCATACCAAATATATATTTCTATTGGGTTTATTTCTGATAGGATTCTATGCTTAGCTCTGATTTATAATGACATCTGCCTTGATATTGAATTAGCAGCTACATTCTAAAAAAATTCATTTAGTAATTTATTCAATATTCTGTTATAAATTTCGTGACATTTGGAGAAAAATCTGTATGTATGGATTTCCGAAACGATTGTTTATTATGTTAATATATGTTACGAAATGGTAACTTTTTCTAAATGGTAGAGAAGACATGATTCAAGTTGGATTATTATATTCTAATATAAAACTCAATAAAGTATATCAAAAAAACTATTATTGAGACACCGGAAGGTTTAATAAAACCCAAGTTTGTTTTGAATTATTTCAGTATCTTAATTTCAAGTTAAAAAAAAAACTGAAAATTCCTAATCAAATTTCAAATTCGAAAGCTAAAACACATCAAACGAATGGATAACAACATTCATATTCCTGAATTGGTACAGGCATTTTCTTGTGTAGGAAATGGAGGATTAAAGCTGTTTCTAATCCACCATGTTCTGACCACCGGTAATGACCGTATCACATATCAATCGAAATCAAAAAATTTAACATCGTATATAATATACATTTGGTAATCTCCTATGTATATTTAAAATCAGGGGTAGGCATCAAATATTATGTTAACCGGGTCAAATACCAATTAGTCAATTACATGATATTTTCAAGGAGTGTATCATCATCTCTTTCTTCCGTCCTATGAATATTCGAGTATAATTACAGCTGTTTTCCACCTTTTGGTATTCCCGCGTATCGACAAACCTGAAGATCATAAACGGCACTTTCTGAAAATTGAATATATTAACACATATAACAGAAGTATTGATTTTATCCACTTATCGAATATATTTAAGGACTCTACCGATCAAAAGTTTATACCTCACTATTTTTATATAACGCAGAACCACCTATTATTTCGAACACATACAAAAAAACATCCAGAATTTTTATTTTTAATTAAACGTCGGTAACATCAGACGTCAATGTAGAAAATAGTACTCCTCTAACTCGAAACTGTGAATCGTCGATGTTTAGATGTGATCCCTATGGCCATGTTATTACGGGGGCCTAAATATCTTCCAGGAAAGAGAGGTTAAAAACCAAAATATCGTCCACGATCTAAAATAGATAAAAAAGAAAGTCAGTGTCGTCAGGTCAACAAAGATTCTTTTTCCTCGTTTTGTAAAATATTGCGTAAACGTGGAAAATCTGATAAAAATTTCTTGATTCTTATTTAAATAGATGTATGAATTAGCAAATTTACCTGACGATATCGGGATATAGGTATTCAGTCGGATCTTAACTTGTATTGGTGATTTGTTTAAACCCGGTTTTGATAAAAAAAAAATAAACGAAGAAATGACGAAATGTTCAGGACTTAATTAAATCTGTATTTGAGTAAAATGATGCAAGCATACGACTTTTATTACGTCTTACACTTTGAGAAGCGAATAATCTTTAACTACTTTATTAAAATCTAGTGTAAAAACGTTAATTATGAGCTATGAAAGTCGAGTGGTTCGAGCATTTTCCTGAGGAAGTTCGAAAAAATTGCAAAGAAATATTTTTCACAGTGGGTTAGTTTTCATTAGTCTTCACAGTCTTTAGATTAACAACTTTATGTTTGATTTTTGATTTAGAATCATCATTGAAGATGGAGCACGAATGCACAGTTAATTAATTATATTGATGTGCCATCTGTATGCAAGATTGATTCGAAAGAGTGATGTGCCGATTCGAAAAAGTTATGCGAGTATTGTCTCCCTTTAACAGGTTCATTATTTTATAATTAAGTTTAGGTTTCTAATATAATTTTGAATAATTACAAAATGTATCAGCTCAATATATTTAAGTTTTTGTTATTGGTGTATCAAAACATTGATGTACTAATATAATTTCAACAATTTGAAACGTTAACAAGAACTATCTTTAAAAAAGATAACTGACGTATTTAAATTTGAGTATATGTTTAAAACTATCATTTCGATAACCGTCAGAAGCACAAAGATATACCATTTAAATTTCTCTGTTTGTGTTCAGTATTATCGGTCCTCGTATCTTTCTGTTTACATTCACCAAAACCCCGCGGAAATCTCACATGCGTAGGTGCGTTCTAAAAGTCATGTACGTTCGTACAACAAAGTTTACATTAAAAATTATATAATTGTTCCGAATAAACAGCTGTCACGGATGCAAAGAGCTATTGGAGAAACAATTCTTTTAATAAAAATATAACATAACCACATCACAGCTCAAGGCTTCTTCTGAACATTTGCATTACAGCTTAAGGCTTCTTCTGAACATTCGAATGTCCCTACTATGTATTGGTTACCTGAACTACACAAAACAAAACAGTAACATATCGTTTCATCTCGGCCTCTAGTAAGTGTTCTACAACTAATCTTTCAGAGATTTTAACGAGTTCCTTAACTACTATCAAAGAACTTATCATAAATTATTGTTATGAAATATACGAAAATAGGGAATTAAACTATTTAGGAGTGTAAAAATTCTCTTGATGTCTTAGATAAATAACGTGCTTTTGATGGTCTTTTTTTTTTTTTTTCTGTTGACAGTTTTGACTGTTCTACTCTTTACCTACACACTGCAACATCATCTTATTAAACAAAAGTTTTCCTATTTAAAGTTGAATGGTCGTGTGGATCTGATTGGAAATATATTTGCTGCAACTCATTTAAAGCCTTCTTCTCAATTGAAAAAGGTAAATATGCTAAATATCCTTAATGGAGGTGTGATGAGATGATTGAAGCTGTTAGTGTTCTCCTTGATAATATTTATGTACGTTTAGGCAACAAAGGTAATCGACAGGTTTTTGGCATGCCAATCGGCACTAATCGCGCCCCTTCAATAGCAGACTTGTTTTTGTACTATTATGAATCACAGTTTATGACCAAACCAAGTAAAGACCCGTCTACATTTCATTTAATTGGTCAATTCAACAACACTTACCGTTATCTTGATAACGTTTTTGCGTAAAATAATAAAAAAAAATCTAAATGGACTGCCGAAATTTATCACAAGGAACATACTTTTAATGAGTCAAATAAAAATGGTAATTTAAACTCAACACTAAAATTAACGACAAAAGGGACGATTTTTTGTTCCCTATAGTCAATTTCATTTTTAGGATGATGATGTTCTTTTGGCACCATCTTACGGTGTGTATATTTCACAACTCATTCGCTATGCCCGTGTCTGTGTTGAAGGCCATACTTTGTCTGATAATGGTTTACTTTTACAAATTGTGACTTTGATGGAGAGTTGTGTCATTGGAACTCGTTGAATTTAAATTTGATCTTTTGACAGATGCATGAATATTGTTGACTTGAAGTAACATGAGTAATACATAATCTTGTGTATTCAAATTTCAAACAATATAATGCAGTAAAAGGGTTGAGTTAATTAAATTTTATTTAAGGAATGACAGTAATATTTTTTTCTGTCTATGAAGAAATAACATGAGAAATGTTGTGCACACTAAACAACGACCGTAGCGGGTTATTTAACAGTGTGCACCACAATTTTTTTGTTATTTCAAATAGACTGACTAAATATTAAAGTTATATCTTATAATTTAATTCTAAATTCATTTTAAACCGGCGTAAATAATGAAAAAACGTGGATGTCATGGTCACATGCCAAAATTGTGTCTATAATATGATAAACAAAACGACGTCAGCCAATCAGATGACGCGTTACATCCAAAACTAAATTATAAACATTTATCATTTACTTCACTACTATTTCTGGTTTCGGTTTCGGTTTCGGTATCAGCTTATGGTGAACTTGCTATTAATGTTAAGATTTATGTTAGAGTGTTTTGGTTGGTAAGCAGTATATTTACCTTGGTTGATAAAAACAAAAGTATAAACTATCTGCTTATGATCGCCAATAGTCTATTGTGAAACATAACAGAATAGTAAATTAATCACCTTTTTTCAAAACTCGGTTTAAAGTAATCGAGATACAGTATACATCGATGTAATCCAAATTTCATTTTAATTATCATTAATTAACTCTTATCCTACATGTCCTATATTTTTGAAAAATACATCATGTACATGTCGTGATCACAGTTAGATGTGTTTTAATTTATAAAATAATAATTATATTCATATAAATGCATCGATAAAACGTAGAGATGTTTTCCTCCATATCACCTGTATTAAAGTTCAACTAAACTTTCGGTTACGAAACAGTTGTACTTTCTCTTTTAAGATCGGCTGTACTTTCTGTTTAGAGACTTGTACTCTGATATTGACAATAACAATTAGCTATACCCTGAATATGACCAAAACCCAAACCGTTACTCCTACACTGACATAATCTTTGTTGTAAAACTTCCCTATTTTTGTTATGTCTTTGGAATAATTTCTTATAAAAAAGCAACTGAATAATATATATTAAAAACAAAATAAACGATCACAGATGTATAGTTGTGTTATTCACGCTG
Organism: Mytilus edulis; assembly: GCF_963676685.1. Taxonomy (NCBI): domain Eukaryota; kingdom Metazoa; phylum Mollusca; class Bivalvia; order Mytilida; family Mytilidae; genus Mytilus; species Mytilus edulis. The sequence goes on from NC_092345.1 coordinate 23,228,082, forward strand.
CAAACATTAAATTTTTAAAGCTAAATGTTAGAAAAATCGGTTACAAAATATTTATTAAAAATATGATCAATCTATATTAAAAGCTAATAAATTTTAAAAAAATCATTTCAGACAAGTAAAGTATTTTTCTCATTTTGTCATTATTACATTTATGCAATGTTTGATTAATTTTGCATATTGCAATAATTCTTCGAAGTTCGGTGGATACTGTATATAAAAGCTTTATTCAGTTTTATTGATGTTTTTAGGCTGAAACTTCACTAAGTTTGGTTGATGTTGTATATCTAAACTTCTCCCAGCTTAGTGGATGTTCTATATCTAATCTCGATACAGTTTAGTTGATGTTGTATATCTAAACTTCTTTCAGCTTGGTGGATGTTCTATATCTAATCTCGATACTGTTTGATTGATGTTGTATATCTAAACTTCTCTCAGCTTGGTGGATGTTCTATATCTAATCTCGATACTGTTTGATTGATGTTGTATATCTACACTTCTCTCAGCTTGGTGGATGTTCTATATCTAATCTCGATACTGTTTGATTGATGTTGTATATCTAAACTTCTCTCAGCTTGGTGGATGTTCTATATCTAATCTCGATACAGTTTAGTTGATGTTGTATATCTAAACTTCTCTCAGCTTGGTGGATGTTCTATATCTAATCTCGATACTGTTTGATTGATGTTGTATATCTAAACTTCTCTCAGCTTGGTGGATGTTCTATATCTAATCTCGATACTGTTTGATTGATGTTGTATATCTAAACTTCTCTCAGTTCGGTGGATGTTCTATATCTAATCTCGATACTGTTTGATTGATGTTGTATATCTAAACTTCTCTCAGCTTGGTGGATGTTCTATATCTAATCTCGATACTGTTTGATTGATGTTGTATATCTAAACTTCTCTCAGCTTGGTGGATGTTCTATATCTAATCTCGATACTGTTTGATTGATGTTGTATATCTAAACTTCTCTCAGCTTGGTGGATGTTCTATATCTAATCTCGATACTGTTTGATTGATGTTGTATATCTAAACTTCTCTCAGTTCGGTGGATGTTCTATATCTAATCTCGATACAGTTTAGTTGATGTTGTATATCTAAACTTCTCCCAGCTTAGTGGATGTTCTATATCTAATCTCGATACTGTTTGGTTGATGTTGTATATCTAAACTTCTCTCAGCTTGGTGGATGTTCTATATCTAATCTCGATACTGTTTGATTGATGTTGTATATCTAAACTTCTCTCAGTTCGGTGGATGTTCTATATCTAATCTCGATACAGTTTAGTTGATGTTGTATATCTAAACTTCTCCCAGCTTGGTGGATGTTCTATATCTAGTCTCGATACTGTTTGATGGATGTTGTATATCTAAACTTCTCTCAGTTCGGTGGATGTTCTATATCTAATCTCGATACTGTTTGATTGATGTTGTATATCTAAACTTTTCTCAGTTCGGTGGATGTTCTATATCTTATCTCGATAATAATTGATGGATGTTGTATATCTAAACTTTTCTCAGTTCGGTGGATGTTCTATATCTTATCTCGATAATGTTTGATGGATATTGTACATCTAAACTTCTCTCAGTTCGGTGGATGTTCTATATCTAATCTCGATATTGTTTGATGGATGTTGTACATCTAAACTTCTCTCAGTTCGGTGGATGTTCTATATCTAATCTCGATACTGTTTGATTGATGTTGTATATCTAAATTTCTTTCAGCTTGGTGGATGTTCTATATCTAATCTCGATACTGTTTGATTGATGTTGTACATGTATATCTAAATTTCCCTCAGCTTGGTGGATGTTCTATATCTTATCTCGATACTGTTTGATTGATGTTGTATATCTAAACTTCTCTCAGCTTGGTGGATGTTCTATATCTAATCTCGATACTGTTGGATTGATGTTGTATATCTAAACTTCTCTCAGTTCGGTGGATGTTCTATATCTAATCTCGATACTGTTTGATTGATGTTGTATATCTAAACTTCTCTCAGCTTGGTGGATGTTCTATATCTAATCTCGATACTGTTTGATTGATGTTATATATCTAAACTTCTCTCAGTTCGGTGGATGTTCTATATCTAATCTCGATACTGTTTGATTGATGTTGTATATCTAAACTTCTCTCAGTTCGTTGGATGTTCTATATCATATCTCGATACTGTTTGATTGATGTTGTATATCTAAACTTCTCTCAGCTTGGTGGATGTTCTATATCTAATCTCAATACTGTTTGATTGCTGTTGAGTATCTTAACCTCTCTCAGCTTGGTGGATGTTCTATATCTTATCTCGATAAAGTTTGTTTGAAGTTGTATATCTAAACTTCACTTAGTTTGGTTAAGGTTGTGTATCTACCCTCCAATCAGTGTGGTTTATATTGCAGGCTGTTTTTGAGGTTGTTTAATAAAACTCCACTCAGCTTAGAGGATGTTGTGCATCCAAGCTTCACTCAGTTTGATATATGTTATGTATCTACACGTCATTAGTTTTATTGATGTTGTAACACTTAATATAACTTAGTTTGGTTTATGTTTTGTATGCAAACTCCACTCAGTTTGGTCGATATTGTAGGCCTATACTTCAATTTTCGGAATTTTTATCTAATTTCCACTCAACTAAGTGTCTGGTATTTATCTAAACATAGTTCGGTTTATGTTGTATATCTAAATTCCACTCAGTTCGTTGGATGTTGTATTTCTAGATTCAACTCAATTTAGTGGATGTTGTATGTCTGCTTGGTTTCGCTTAGAGACATTGTAGTTTGCTTATAGAGATTTAATACACGTATATTACAGGCATACGAAAAATATATAAATAAAATCATCATAGATACCAGGATTAAATTTTGTATTTAATCACACCCTATAATTAGCGTTTAAAAGAGACACTACTGTTAAAAAGGCTGAAAAGGGTATGAACGAATCGATGATTTGAGAAATCCATAAGATTGCAGTTATAGAAAATAATTTCACGTACACGCTAAATTGAAATGATTTAAAAGTGATTTGTGAATCATTTTTCAGTTTAGGTCGTCGTGCTATTTTTAAAAGCAGTTCAAATGAAAAAAATTCAAACAAGACTTATTGGAAATGTTAAAGTAACAATGAATTATGCGATTTGTCAATTCAAAAAACAAATGTGACCTCCGTCTCCAATCACTGTAAAAGTTGATAAACTACTAGCAATATCAATATTTAAAACTGCAATTTATGCTAGTGTCCCATACGAATATACTAATAAACTACCAGCCTGGGTGTTTCGGATGTATGAATACAAGTTTTGCTTGTTAAAACGTAGTACATATAGGAAGAGCACACACTGAGACAACCACAATTTTCCAACCAAATATCATGTATCAATACACCGATAACTTTTTGTACCAAAATCTTTAAACTGAAAAATGAATTGCACACAAACTAATTGCAAATACTAAACACACGTTATTTTTCCAGGAGGGTTCTCAAATTAGGACAATCCCAATAAGTGAACAATATTTAAACAAAACATGCAATAGATATATCAGTGAAAATCAATCCTACTCTGTTCCATAGAACTGCAGAATTGAAAGAATTGTTTCTTGTATTAAATGTCTGCAAACGCATTGCGCATACTTTTGTTTCCTGATGTGACATCAGAAAATAATCATCTTGTTCACTGTTCGTATTTCATGAAAGTATAGTTAATTTCAAGTTTTTAACTTTTATACTGAATTCATTTTCGTTTAAATCTATTTGTTCGCAAACCAAAAGTTGATTCAGGTGTGAATGAACTTATCAACTTCTAGGGTATGAATTATATTTTTTTATTAATACTGTAACATTGCCCAGAGTGTAGTGTGGAAGCTAGACGCTATTTTTCATAAACATGTAAAGGCGATTTTTGAAAATGGTCACTTTCTTCAGCAAATCGGGGAGTTGCATTCTTGAAACTAAAGAAGGTAAATGAAAACCATTTGCATCATGCTCGCACAGAAATAGCTGCTCAAAATCATCATTGGTAACATTAAATATTCCGCTTAGGAAAGCAACCATTTGTTTTTTCTGTGATAAACCAATTACGAATAATCGTTCCTTTGTTAAATTATAATGTGTTAAGCTCATTTCGTGGACAGTGCAAATTGGAAAGAATAATAGAAGTTTCATAATGAATTTACGTCTTCCTTTAAAGATTCACCGACTGATTAAAAAAAAGACATCGAATCATTTACATTATGCAACAAACTAGCTTTTAGTGTCCCATTTAAAATATATCCCAGGTTCGTGGTTGTTAGAAAAAGAGAAGTACATCCTGTATCGACAATAAAATAAATTTGAGAATTGAAATGGGGTATGGCATTCTACAGGGGTAACAGCGTATAGCACGACAATCATAAATAAAGACTAATATAAGACTATGATTACAAACGGAATGAACTGGGTTTGGATTCGCATGACAGGTGATGCATACACGGCATGAGACTTTTTCCCTGTCGACTCACTGTCAATTTTAAAAGAGGGGCGACAGATACCAGAGGGACAGTCAAACTTCAACATACTTTTTTTAACATGCAACTTCAATTTTATTTGGGTTCATTTAGACTAATTTTTCATTTTATATGCGTATAAATAAAGAAAGAAATATTGAAAATGTTAAAACGTTGATGAAGAAGGAACAATGTTTTTGCCATGTGATTATGGACTTTCTGAATTGATTTTTCAGTATTTTTGTGATTTAACTTTTTTCTTAGATCGGTTTCACTGGCTGTGTCAAAATATGAAAGTTGGTGAGACTGGAGAATATGAATGTTGTCTGCTCTATGGTCGAGTTGTTGTCGCTTTGACACATTCACCATTTCCTTCTTCGATTTTATTATAAGTCTAAGTTATAAACTATTTTTTCAAAATTAACATAAATTCATAAAATATTTGGGTTTTTATCACCACTACACTATCACTTCGGAACGACTGTCCGTAACTTCCGTTATGCACCGCCCAATATGGCAAATGGCAGTATCGGTAAGAATTTATATTTCCCAAATATTTTTAATCGCATTGTTGGTAGAGATAATTGGTAATTGTCTGTGTGATATATAGAACAACGCAAATATCAAGTGTTCCGGAGATAACATAACGATATAATGGTTTTATACGACTTTCAAAAACGAGAAGCCGTACGTATTTTTGAAGGAAGCTGTTCGTAACGTGAAGTATTTATATAGAACGGTGATAAATGAGATAAGACTTCAGAGTAAACCTTTGATTTGAATTGAAATAATCAATAATTTCTGACTAGCCATACCTCTTTCAATTAGAACATTTTACTCGTATAAATGCACAAAAATATAACTTTTATGATGATACAATTAAGATTAATTGAATAGGTAATATCTTCAATAAAGTAATCGGACTGATTAAATATCATTCCATAATATAATTGATTTCACTAATAAACGATAAACTGATAAAATGGAGTTGCATTATATAATTTATACTAAAACGCATCAGCGAATAAATAAATGAACATTGCTGCAGTATCAAACACCATAAATTTGATGCAATGGGGAAACTAATTGGTTTTTACTCAAAAGTCTACTTTGAACATATACAACAAACTTGATGACTAATTAGGAAGGCATTGCATTCTGCTCTAATCATTTTTTGCAATCTACAAATATTTAATGATGTGTCGTGTAATTGACTCTAACTATGTGCTTTAAAATGTATATCAATACCAAACAGCATTTGAGACTTGTGATTCGTTGTCATTTATGATCGAAATATATGTAATCGAGGGTAAAACTTTATATATTATAATATTTTTACGATTGATATAATTTTTCCAAAAATACTGTCTGGCATAGAGTGTTTGATAGATTGTTTAGTTCAGAGAATATTCATTTCGAAAATTCGATATTATTTTGTCACTTTTAGGTAATAACAAATCTGCCAGGACAGTAGCCTATTACGTTAGAAGTTTTGTTGAAATACGCTCAAAATCAAAATATAAAGATTGTTATCTTTTTCAAATGGATGTCTAGTTAGTATTTTTTTGGTTTATTGGAAAGTTTTAAATAATATGCATAAAAATAGATATTAAAATAACTTGCCTTTATGAAAATATAAAAAATTAGGAACTTGTTTATAAGAAAAATATATTTCAATGAGTAAACGAATAAATTTCCTACTAAAGAATAGAAGTCATTTAAATTTTCTCTCAGAAATAACCTTTCTTGAAATGTATTATACCAAATGTTTGGAGGTAAAAGGTTAATTGATTTATTGATGAATATAGCATCTATATCTGTAAAAGTAGATGTAAATACGATAATTCTAGACTTACCAGCAGTATATGGTATATGCTTATAAAAGTCCAATAACAATATAACCTAATCCGTTTTTTGAATTTTGAATTTTGTATTGTCACATTTGATAAGTAAAAAGCTATATAATTATTTAGGAAAGATAAACCTTTGATTTAAATCAAAATAATCAATAATTACTGACTAACCATACCTCTTTTTAGTTCAGTTAGAACATCCTTCTCGTATAAATGCGCAAACATATTACATTTATGAAGATACACTTAAGATTAATTTAATAAATTATATCTTCAATAAGGTAATCGGACTGATAAAATATCATTCCATAATATAATTGATATCACTATCACTATCAATACTAGTATACAAATCGAAGTTACAATCTTTAAGTTTTTTCATGACTCTATTACACCAGTTTTCTTATTATTTACAGCATTTTTATGTGACCATTTGAAAACTTTATAATTTATTCTGTCATTGGTCATGGCACTATATTTTGCCCAATGCCTAAACACACGTGCCTATTGTTTTACACTAGGAGGTCTCCAGCCCATGTCCCCGTTAATTGCATCATTTGGCATATAATTGCCAACACCCATAAAAAAAATCTGATAGCTCTGTTCTGGACAGCGTTGACACAGGAAAAAGAATGAGTGCCCCAAATGGATGCACCGTAGCTTATTACTGGCCAGACCAGAGAATCAAATAATGTTGTAAAGGTACTGTGCTGGAAACCAACACGTGTTTTACATTTAACAATTAATAAACCACAAGGAACAATATCACAAAGGGAAGACTGGGATTAGGTTCGGGGATAATTGCCTCAAACATGCACAAACTAGGGACAACAGAAATGGCAAAAAAACATGTTTCTAGTTTTCAGACAATATATATCTTGTGTTTATGTGCATAGATCTCTCTAAAATTGAACTACAAGGTTTATTTATAATACCACAAAGGAGAGACTGGGATTTCGTGTGATGGTTGAAACGGGTTCATATCTCTTTTATTTTTATTTTTTTTTAATTTCAAATTTTTGAAAGTATTGCACATACGATTTGTAAGATCTTCGACCACATTTACCTTGTGTCCGAAACCTATATAAGTCTTAATTTTGATCATAATCCAAATTCAGATAGTATCAAGCTTAAATATTGTGTCCAAATTTGCCCTAACTGTTCAGGGTTCGACCTCTGCGGTCAGCGAAGCATTTTAATGTTTTACTACAAAACGAGCAGATGTGATTAAAAGTTCCTATTGCTTTCTTCATATGGTAAGCCAGTCCAGCATATGCGTAACCAGGGGGACTGGAAAAAAATGGTTGATTATATAGGGAATCACTGAAGCGTGAGATGGAGCGCCCCCTTTAGGTAAGCCATCGAGCCCGCCTTACAAAAAGTTCTGAATCGGCCACTGCCCAGTTCTGCAATTGAAGTTTTTGGAACAATGAGTACAAATTAGGCCTTCTCCTTGCTATCAGTTTTTATGTTCATTGAGAAGTCAAGATTTTAATGCACACTGGTCACATTTGTGTTACTCATTAGTGTGGATCTTCTTATGCCTGTGCAAACTAGCTACCCATTTTGTCTTGAAAGGGCAATAAGTGCATTGGTATGAAGACCCTTCCTTTTTAACTTTAGTTCTTTTTTCTGTGATTCATCTTCTTTTGCCTCCCCTAATGCTTCAATATCCATATTCTAAAGGAAAGATAGTTTTTAGCTCGATTGTTGCTTGCATGTTCTTTACTGTAAAAAATTAAACGACATGTGACATATAAATGATCCAAAGTCATCAAAGCGTGAAATGCAAGTCAAGTTGTGTAGGTTTTCGGTCACAAATGTAAACTGATAAAGTTGCATTGGTACCGTACATGATGTACGTGTTGTAGAGCACCCTTGATACTACTGAAGAGGTCGAACCCTGAACAGTTTGGGGTAAGTATGTACACAGCATTCAAGCTAGACTCTTTTTGATGAAATAAAAAAAAATGTTGAATGTCGGACCCTTTGTATCTCAATGTGGACCATTTCGATAACTTAAAATCAAAAATACCAAAATCCCAAATTTCAAAACACGATGAGATTCAGCATGCCAAAGTACCCCAAATATTCAATTGTTGTTGAAATCCAAAAGAATTTATTTCTTGACAGTTTGGACCCCACAAACTTGTTAAATGGTCCAAAAAATTTAAAAAAATAATATACACAATCATTTATGGATTTAGCCTACCAAATAACCTCAAGTTTTATATTGGACCTTGTGGGCCAATTTAAAACCATACCCAAAATCAAAAATCTTACTTCAAAACCTCATTGAAATTGGTCAAGAAGTGATTTATAAAAAATATTAGAAAAGTATTGTTGTTTTTTATCCCTTTTTATTCCATTTTATTTCAAAGACATGATAGATGTACGTATTCAGTGATGAAGTGTCATTGCATTGGATAATTATAACTACACTTTAAATAAAGATGCTGATGTCTATTACATGATTCTTCTGCTTTGTAAATAGACCCATACTGGAAATCCAATGATAAAATTTGTTTGCACATGCGTATAATGACTACTGCAGAAACATGAATTTTATCTAATGGGCAGGCATTTTTAAATATATTTCATTAATTTAAAACACTTTCAACTCTTAAATAATCCACATGTTGTTATATTATGACTACGATGTGTTATATTTTAAATAAATATTAATTCTATTGAATTTATTGGAGTGTTCAATCAAACTTTCCATCTCAAAGTCAGCACTATTAAATCCTTTTCTTACTTTAATTATTGTTTGAGCAAGTCGGCTGAATATGGAACTTAATGCATAAATATGAATAAAATTCATACAGTGAAAATGCACCGCATATACAGTACTAATGTATCGCTCTACAGTGAAAATGAAGGTAAAGTATCATTATTCAACAGTAAACATGACTCGCATAAAGATAGCATCATAGTGGAATTCAATACATATGGACAAACTGAATAACAAAAGCTATTCTACGTTATACAGCATTAATAATTGTGTTGAAATTAATATTCTTCTGCAACTACATCTTTCCTGCTAGTTTTTAATCACCTGCACGATTTGTTCGTAAAACGTCCTAAATATTCAGCTATTTCGGTCTATATTTCACGTATAGATGGCTCTCGGTGCGATAAAAACCCGTTCCCATCTCTTATTTTGTCTAACTTGTATTAATTATTACTAAACATATACATTTGAACTATTTTTCTTCATTTTCTTCAAAAATCATATTTTTTTCGTCTGTTTATTTACCATTCTACATCAGAAATGCATTGCATATACAGACTACACATGATACAGTGAAAATGGTATTTTAGGATCCGCACTTTACATACACTGACTAATAGATAATAAACTGACAAACTTTAGTTGCATCATATAATTTATACTCCAACGCATTAGCGAATAAATAAATGATCATTACTATAGTATCAAGCACTTTAAATTTATTGCAATGGGAAACAATAATTGGTTTTTACACAAAAGCCTACTTTTAACATAAACAATAAGCTTGATGACTATTTAGGAAGGCATTCTCTTCTGCTCTAACCAATTTTTGCAATCTACAAATATTTAATGTTGTCTCTTGTAATTGACTCTAACTGTGTGTTTTGAAATGTATACCAATTCCAGACAGTCCTTAAACGTATGATTCATTGTCATTTATGATCGAAATATATGTAATCGACTTTAAAACTATATATATATTAAAAAAAAATCGAAGATAGTAAGAAAAGAAAAATATTTAGTACTTCTCGTTTTTTTTTTAAACTATGGGTATAAGAATAGATCATTTAAATGTGTTCTCTTCGGAAAAATTGGATGCATGGAGCACGATATATCTGAAGAACTGTTCCATGTTTTCTTCACTTTTATAACCCAAAAAATACACAATGAAGTATTTAGGTGAAACTTAAAATTTTTAAATTGCAACTGTAAGTCTAAAGAGCATTAGTTAAGGAACAAATTCAGCTTAAAATAATGATAAATATCTCTTCAAGATACTCATTTTTGTTCTGAATTGCGGGAAAAGACTGAGTCGGACTTTTACTTGTGCATTAGTATTATTTTAGCCATATATGGCGTTGTCAGTTTATTTTCTACTTATGAATTTGAATGTCCCTCTGCTATCTTTTGCCTCTCTTTTCTTGAACTGTGATCTCCTGCTCATTTGTGATGTACGAATCACAAATATAATACATACAATTACAATATCACAAAAATCTTCTCTATGCCCATTATATCTAAGTATTCAGGTAACCGGACGTTGATGAGTGAGGAGTGTGGAAACTCATCACACAGTATAGTATACTTGATAAGCCTGAAACCAAATGTCGGAATTCCGTGTTTTGTAATTTCCAGGTGAAATGCAACGACATATGCACGAATAAACAGTGTGATTCAATAACGTTCGTCACAATGAACGTACTTTATGTTGTCGTCTGTAGTATTTAAAATGATACCGAACGTTGAAAATGGAAATTTTTAAATGATTGGCCTATCCTCCAATGTAATATAACATTACGATATTTAATTCTTTTTATGTTATCCTAATGAATGTTTCATTTCAACAAAGCACTCGTTACAATATAATATGCGAATTGAATAAAACAAAATAGTTCATGGCGCGCATAAATAGACAGTATGTTTTGTTTAGTGCTTGCCAGGATACTCATATTTCAATTCAAATGTTCTGATGCAAGCATATTCCCCATTTCCTTTCTCAATTTTATATTTGGTAAACGATGATTCAATTAAGATGAGTTTTATCGAAAGGTGGTTTACACTTTATATATGACTTTTTAAATTCATTTTGTACAATTCTGAATCTATGTATTTCACCATTAGAATGTCATTAATTCTACTCAATTTTTCAGTAAGTGAATCCGTAGATTTAGTGCATGTATCAAACATTTCATACCAATTCCTATCATTAGAATATTGTGGATTAGTGCATGAAGTGGATTTTTGTAACAATTTGTCTATGTAACATCCAGTGAAAATAGCACAGTCGCTACAGTCCCAATTTGGCGTCATAGGGAACATTGAATAGATTTTGACAAAACAAAGGGTTAATACAAAGTACAGTACCATTATATGTGTTTTGTTCAAATTGGGAAGTATTAGTTTTAGTTTTATTAACATCCTGTGTTTTCGTTGCTATAATTATAGGGTTTGCATACGTTGTTCCACTCTCTTAAATCGACTCAAGGTTGCAATCGATGGCTTTAAACTGAAGCACGAATTCTCTTTGAATTTCTATACTTTCTTCAACAGAAAATATTCCTTCTCTGAAATGCACATTGAATGATATTGTCTGTTATATACTTATTTTATGAATTGCAGAAAAAAACAGTGAATATCTTTGAACAATGTTGTCAATGGAGACTGAATGCTATTTAAAAGGGATGTCAACGAGCACTCGAGTACTCGAGGACTCGAGTATCACTCGGAACTATCGAGTATCGAATACCAAAATGATACTTGACTAAACAGTCTCCTGTTAGAATGTTGCTTTCCCAAGCTTCAACAAAAATTTCTTAATTAATAGGAATTAAAATACAATACGATTGTTTGCGTAAACTGTCTTTTAAAATTCTCCCAAACAGAGACAGGCATTGAACAAAAGCACTTTGCCAAATCTTACATTTTTTGCTAATTGCAGTCATTTCCCCACCTGTATACTGTTCATACCATCAGAGCAAATATTTTCATTAGCAGGGCTGTTAGTTACCTAACAAAGTTAAGAAATCGCTTCGTCCTAGAAAATTTGTTAATATAATATGTTTGAATAAGAACAAGTCAAAGCACAATGTGTCGACCCTCAGAAAACAATTAAAGGCATCAGTAAGTATTAATTATCACTTTTTAGTTAATTATTAAATGTGATTTACGGTTCCGAAATACTGTTCTTTGAGTAATAATACTTCTAAAGATCTTGATTAATTACTGAATTAGATTATTGACAGTTTACATAATTAATTCATGTAGTAAATGAGCTATTGATTATGGTATAAAATTCCTTGGACGATTATTTACTCCACGGAAATAATGTTGAAGGTTTTATGTTCACAAGAAAACAACCTACAAAACTTGAAATGGGTCTTATTTTGTGTTTCCATTTTGTAGATGTTTTACAGAGCGAGTACTCGAGTATCGCTCGGTAAATCCAACGAGTACTCGATTAGTAAATCTCTACAGAGTTGACATCCCTACTTTTTAAGCATGCATTTTGTAAATCAGCATTGAAAACGTCACTTACATCCGTTGAATTACATTTCGAAATAGCACCACTTATAAAATTTGGTGGGTTACAGATATTGGCAGAATATATTTTCGAAATATTTGCAATCTATTGTCATACATTCGGCATGCAAAGTCTATACTGGCATTGAATGTTATCCAAGTTCTTAAAACCATCACCAGAGAAAGAATTTTCATCGCATATGTTTTAATGAAAACCATCAATTCCTGAGCTCGAATAGAAAATATCCAAGTATTTTTCTCTGGCATAGTCGATTAGTTAGGAATAAAAAGATAGAAAATTCAAATTGCAAATTTTGCACATTCAATTTTAATTTCCATTAGGCGAGTGGTCTGCAAGAGGAGCGAGCGATATCTTTTTTTTTTAAAGTGATACATGCTAGGTTTATCAAACAAAATAAGAAGGAAAAGCACAGATGTTTTGATGCATAAGGCATATTATCCCATTTGAATACATTATTCTGACTCTAAGCAAACAACTGTAGACTCTTTCACCTTGCAGCAGCAAATATTTGAAACAAAACTCTTAACAACTCTTAAATGTGACTTAAAAATGGCAATACTAGTGACCTTCACAAATGTAAAGAGCATGCAAAACACATGATTTTGAAATTGATACTTTCAGTTTGTAACTTTATTGACAATGTTTGAAGTGTAATTAAATTTTATCAACGGCTGTTCCAAAAATGAATGTACATGTAGGGGGGGGGGACGGAAGGCTATTTTTATTTGACCCCACCATCATGACCATGCATACATTTTGAATTGGATATTTCATTTAAATGTTCAAGCAATCTTTCTTAAATAACCACAACCTATCTAATTTTAATACAGGTGCTTTCCTCCCCCACACAATTAATTATGGAAAGGCCCTTAACAAAACCTAGGATTTTCTCATGGCTGAAGAATGTTTGGTTGCCCATAATTGATTATATCTACTTCTTATGAATTTTGGTGGATAGTTGTCTCATTGGCAATTAACCACATCTCCTTATTGTTATATTAAGAGCTGTGCTTGGAAACTAAAAGACAAACAGAAGGATGTCAAACTAATTTCGGACTATGATAGGTGATTTCGACGGCTGTTCTCGAATTTGTCAATTTGTATGTGTTTGATATCATCAAACGAAATATTGACAGGCTTTACCATTTTGTCTTCATAACAGATATCTTCAAATGTAAATGATGACCATCAACGGATAGCCGTTTGTTCAATGAGTGCCTTAGTTCAAACATATTTTATTTGCATAAGTAGCAAAAGGGATTGGACACAAGTTATAACAACATTAGAGAAGTCCTCTCCCAATGAGTGCCTGTCCTCGGCATTGAGCCGAAACTACAACTGATGGCTTGACAGTTTTATTTTTATATTTCCTTTCGCTTTTTTTTTTTATTGATCACACGTGCGTTTGAACCCAGATTTGATTATATGCAAAACGAAAGCGTCTGTGAGAAAAAAAAATCAAGGTAAGACTAATTTCGGAGCGGCATGCGGACCAAAATAAAATCGGAAGCGGTAGTTTTTTTGTTGTTTTTTTTGTTGTTGAAAAAACTTGATTTCTCAAAAACAGGAGCGGGAAAATCCAAAAAACTATTAATCAAATTGGTGTGGCCTTGATTCAATATTGCAAACTGAACAATGAGTATTTCTGTAACAGAACCCGCGTTTGGGCGAATAAACGTGATTTGGGAAAACGAAAAACGAGATCCGGACAGCAGTTCCTGGAAATAATACATGTATGACTAAAGAAATTTATCCTGTTGAACTTACTTTGAATAAAGCGAACACTAACAATGACCACTGCCCTTTCCTCGATCTTCATATCTATATCATTAACGGAAAGCTTATTACTAAAATTTATGATAAAAGAAGGGATATAGTTACGATACTGTTGTCAGGTCATCAAAGATTGCATATTTTGGCGTTAATATTGATTCACTTATAGGGTCTTTGCATCGGAACTAAACACATTTATTCTTTTTAAAAACAGTTGTTGGAATGACACGGGTTATGTTCTTCTCATATATGTTATGATGGTATGATACTCAACCCCTAACGGGAAGGATTGTGGCTGATATTCATATGATGAAGACATAATCTTTCAATCAGTTTAATTGAAGTCTGGAGCTGGCATTTCAGTTAACTGCTAGTAATCTGTTTTTATTTATGTATTATTGTCATTTTGTTTATTTTCATGATGTTTACATCTTATTACATCAGACTCTGACTTCTCTTGAACTGAATTGTAATGTGCGTATTGTTATGCGATTACTTTTCTACATTGGCTAGAGGTATAGGGGGAGGGTTGAGATATCATAAAAATATTTAACCCCACCGCATTTTTGCGCCTGTCCCAAATCAGGAGCCTCTGGCCTCTGTTAGTCTTGTATCATTTTAAATTTTAGTTTCTTGTGTACAATTTGGAGTTTATATGGCGTTCATTATCACTGAACTAGTAAATATATATTTGTTTAGGGGCCAGCTGAAGGACGCCTCCGGGTGCGGGAATTTCTCGCTGCATTGAAGACCTGTTGGTGACCTTCTGCTGTTGTCTGTTCTATGGTCGGGTTGTTGTCTCTTTGACACATTCCCCACTTCCATTTTCAATTTTATTGTCACATCCGCATTCTGGACACCTTGCTTTGTATGCATCCATAACATTAGAAAGATCTATACAGTACACAGAGAAGAAAGAAAAACATTGATATCGACAGTTATGTTGTTGTTTTGTTATAATTATTCATTTTAAATCTAAAAAATAGTACCGCGGGAATAATATATGCACTTAAAATAATTTGTCGTATACATGTATCAGAAACAAAAGGTAAACAAAGGCATCAAAAGTATACCGGTATTCAAAAGTCATAAATCGATTGTTAGAAACCAATCCGGGTTACAAACTAAAACCGAGGAAAATACATCAACTATAATTGCAAAACAATGTAACAACAGGACAATGAGGCAATAAAAAGGCGAAAAACAGAAAGCCCCATGGTACAAATATATAAGGACTACAAGACAATCTAGTCACAAAAATAATACAAAGAAAACTTAAAATTTTGAAACACGACATTATTTTATGACTACAAAATATATTCCGAACATAATTGTATACACACTGTCGTTATATGTTATGGATGTTCCTGGCTTAGGTATTGATATATCTGTTAAATCACACCGAATAGATTTTGATTGAAACTGTTTGTACAGGCGAAGGGAAATCGTAGTTCCGCGGGAATAATATATGCACTTAAATACGCGTTAGTGCTGTCTTTTTGTAACGTCAAGGTATCTATGTATAATGTCATTATTATTCCATCATTTAATCGTTTATTTGTATAGACGTCTTTTTTCCACTTATGTGTAAATCTCTGACATTTTTGTTTAAAGTTTTCAGTTGATGGGTAATGCATCACTTTTTATATTTCATCATACATGCCATACATAGGGATGTTAAAAGAGTTAACAGAATAGTGAATAATCAGTCAAAAAAAAAAGATTTTAATGGTGTGCGAAATAGGAGAATATACGTTTTCATAGCATGGCGTTTGCGCTTTTTTACCTGTTAACACAACAGGACACTTGTGCTCAAACAAAATGGCCATTTGCGCGTTGAACACTTGTTGTTCTTACCGATCACAAACATGATAAACCGCGCCACATTCTTAATGTATTTGTCCTATGTCGAAAGCCTGTAATTCAGTATTTGTTGTTGGTTCATGTATGTCATATTTGTTTTTCGCAAACTGTTTTGTTATTAATTATACTGTTAGTTTTTCACCTTTGTCACGCAAGGCATTTAATAGCTTACCACACGGAATGGTTTTTTTCTCATTGTTGATGTTCGTGCGTAACCTATAGTATTGAATAGATAATATAAGAAACATGCAAAAAAATCCCATTATACTATTAAGAGTTATCATGTACTTATTTATTCCTTAAAGTCGAAGAGTTTTTTAATCTGTGTGTAAATAAAAGGAATTAATATTGCTGTTTGGTGGAATAGTAAATCAATTTTTAAACTTCAAACAATGAAAACTGCAATATTATTTTTATACAGCTTAGATGTCCGCAAATGTCCAATAGCAAAAAGCGCAAATATGGTTACATGAAAAGTGCAAATATGGTTTCATGAAAAGCGCAAATGCCCACATTAAAAAGGTACAAATATCCATCTGAAAAAATGCAAATATCCTCTCAAAATTGAAATCACAAAAATACTGAATTCCGAGGAAAATTATAAACGGAAAGTCCTTAATCAAATGGCAAAATATAAAGCTCAAACACATCAAACAAACAACTGTCATATTCCTGACTTGGTATATGCATTTTCTTATGAAGAAAATGTTGGATTAAACCTAATTTATAGCAAGCTTAACCTTTCATTTGTATGACAATCGCAAGCGCAAATGTCCATTGCCAGAATAGAGCGGGAACAAAGAATAGAGAAAAATGACTTGAAATAAATGAATGCAGAAATAAAGGCCGCCTAACAAGGTCAAAATTGCATATAAAGTTATCGATGGTCTGTGAAGTAAAGTGGTCTTTAAATGGGCCCGACATGTTAATTTATGAAGCAATTGAATTTAAAAACTAACGGCCTTATTTGAAACAAAACCATTTACGAAAAAAACAATATGGCTGACGTTAACTAACGACAATCACCGTTCTTAAGGCTTCTGACTTGGGACTGGCACATAAAGAATGTGGAGGGGTGAAACATGTTTGTGAGTGCTCATCTCATAGGTTGTAAATAAATCAATAATGTGCGGTATTTTTTAAATAATGAATCATTATTGAACGTTTAACCACGATAACTGAAATGATTTATAAAAATGTTCTTCTTTAAAAACTACACACTGAATTTTGTAACTGTATTTGTAACAGAGTAAGCTGGATAAAATCAATTAAAAAGTTCTTTTATAAAAGGTAAAATCACACAAATACCAAACTCCGAGGAAAAAAGGAAAGTCCATAATGAAAATTGCTAATCAAAAGCTCAAATACATCAAACTAATGGATAATAAATGTCATGTTCCTGACTTGGTACAGGCATTGTCTTATGTAGAATATTTTGTATCGAGATCCTCAGTTTTGTTATTTTCATTATTTCTAAAATAGAAATTATGGCAAAGTGAATCATTAAATATATGTTACCTTTTAAACGTAGATATAGTTGCCATTGTAATTTCAGTTAATAGCTTAAAGTTAATTGATGATGTGAGAGCCGATTTGTAAAAAATCTTTAAAAAAAAACATGTTACCTTCCTAGTTTACGATCAAATGAGGATCGAGATGGGGAATGTTTGTAAAATCTGACATACAATTGTAACGGTGCTTTTGTTTTGACTTTCACATAATCACGTTTTGTTTTTTTTTTAAATTCAAACTGTAAAACCAATGCTATTTTACAAGGAAAATGGAAGAAAATGCTGAATGTATGACCTTTTAAAGTCGTCTGTTACCACATGAAATTAAGTATTGTTGTCTATTGTTGTCTATGAGACAACTCTTTAGCACAAACTGACATAGAAAAGATAAGATTATCTTACCGCCTTTAACAATGACCAACACTTTTATATCTTATAACACGAAATATCGAAAATAAAACTTTTATAATTTCTTCTCTCAAAAATCGGAGGTGAATTTTTAAAGTCATGTTGCAATTAATATGAAAGGGACGCGTATCTTAACATAGCTTCAGGTTGTGTATGAGATTAATTGATGTTCGATCTCTCAATTATACGCAATCAACAAAAATTGTTTAATTGGTCGATATAGAATTGTTGCAAATCTTAATGAACTAATGTTCCCAACTGAATGCACATTAATTCTGAATTAAATAAAGCATGAATAATCATGAATTGCGAACAATAAAACGGACGTGTTTTCGTTTTTGTAGATTGTACAAAGAACATAGTTTGTTTTGATTTAATTGAATTATGGCCACTATCATAGACTGAGAAGTATCTTTAATCGAGAACACCGGAGTTTTGTTTCCTAAAATAAACAAGAAGAACTTGAACCTCTACTGTAGACGTAACAAATACAAATGTATAAGCTTTAAAAACACATTTGTAACGAAAAAGTAAAATTACAAAAATACCGAACACCGAGGATTATTCAAAAATGTCAAAATCAAAATCTTAAACGAATGGATTACAACTGTCATATTCCCGACTTGGTACAGCCATTTTCTTATGTGGAAATGGTAGATAAAACCTGGGTTTAAAGCTAGCTAAACCTTTCAGTCGCATCAAATTCCATTATATTGAAAACGGTGTGTGAACAAAACAGGCAGTTATAATAGGGGAAAATGTCAAAAATATGGGTACAGCAGTCAACTTTGTGTTAACTTAATCATTATTAACAAACCATCGCTCATTTCACATTGAATTGAAATGAAGTTTTCTGTTGTACCTTTAAATGATAATTATATATTTATTGAAAAGATAATTCGAGCATGATAACTCTTCTATGATTTCTCTTTTCTTAACAGAAAATGTTAATCTAAAAAGGTGGTTGTGCTTATGGATTATGTACCCTTGTGTTGATTCAAAGTTAAAGATATGGAAATTTTACAGAAAATCCACAGCAATTATCCTTGTACTCTCATATTTGACAATTTTGTGACTGATAGATATAGGTTTATTGCATGCAGTGCTAGCCGTGATTTCCTTAAAACAAGTTTATTAATGTAGTTATTGGTTAAAACAAATATAAATATGGACCAAATCAAGTACACCTTTTAGGGTGCGCTCGACTTTAGTGACTCAGCACGAGGTTTTGTGGAATTTACAGGTTATTTAGAACATTTTGTTAACAATAAACGCTAGCACATCATAGATAAGCAAGTGAGTAATCTATGTTTCAAATTTTATAACAGAAATCTCTGTATTAAAGGCTGTGGATTTTCTATAAAAATCTTGGTTTATTTGCCACAAAGACCTTTATTTCTATTAAATGCAATGAAACAGTAAATAATAATGCTTTGCATCAAGTTTTCCCTTGGTATATGTACAAAATGGCCTACTTCTATTATTCATTATATCTGTAGTTTTGATACTATTGAAGTTTGAAAAGTTCGTACAGAAATGGCTGCAGAAGGGGTCATAAACCTTAAAGAACTGCTCGATATTGAATATAATTATTTTGACAGATATTTTCCGTATTGTCAACTATTATATTTCGAGCTTATATTACTGATCGCAATCTTTGATTATTTATGTTTTTTATTTAATTCAGAAGTAATTTGATCCCAGTTGGGATTATAACAAATGGTACAGTTTTTGTAATGTCATTGAAGGAATCTCCTTAGATTTAATTTATGTTAACCTTTTATATCTTTCAAAAAAATATTCAAGTTTATGTTTGTATTAACAAAAGTTTTTGCTCAAACGTCTTTTTGGTCAAGTAAAGCAATTTTGATTGTAATTTTATATTGTGTTTTTTCATTTTGTAAGGCTACTGTCTCAGGTTGGAGTTAATTAAGTTTTGCACTAGTTAAAATATTAAAACCTGCTGCATTTTTGTACACCTGTCCTAAGTTATGAGTCTTGTGTTCAGTCGTTTTCGTTCTTTTCAGTGGTTCATAGGTGTGTCTCGTTTTTTGTTTTTATTTATAGAGAATAGACCGTTATTTTTTCTTTTTGAATTGGTTAACACTTGTCATGTTGGAGCCCTATATGGCTAACAATTCGGTGGGAGTCAAGGCTTCGTTATCAAGGTCATTGTTTAACTACCTACAGGTACCTTCAGTCTGACTGAAGTCAGCCCCACTACGCATTTGCGTTTGCGGATGGTGGGAGCTGGATTTTGTTTTGACTATGTTACCTTTAGTTACCAACATCTGCGTCGTTTGGTATCTGCTTATTTGTTGTCTTATTGGCAATTATACTATTTTCCTTATTATAGTATAATGTGCTGCCGTTTGTCAAAATAATGTAATGCACATTTACTTAAACATCTGTTTGGCTACCCAAAGTATTTGCTGTGGTTTTTTTCCTGTGCACAGCGTTGGGACCAATACTTGGTGTTGTCGTCACGAGTATTACAATTATCATCATCTGATATTTTTGTCTGCCAAATTAATATAAGTAAAATAAGCTACACAAATTGATTTTGTATAGGAAATGACTTTTTGCGACTTATATCTCATAACTGCTAGACTCTAAACTGAGTAAAACATACTCATTTTTTATTGAAATTGTTTTATTTCATTTTGAAAGTATTAAATGGTTTTTTTATCTACACGATAAAGTTCAATATTCTGAAAATTCAT
Organism: Mytilus edulis; assembly: GCF_963676685.1. NCBI lineage: Eukaryota > Metazoa > Mollusca > Bivalvia > Mytilida > Mytilidae > Mytilus > Mytilus edulis. Next base: position 23,248,963 of record NC_092345.1, read on the forward strand.
ATCTAATTGCATTGACTTGAGATCAAAGTTTAAATGAAATATCTATATTTCATATCTTAATATAATGGATTAAAGTATGTGTTTGGTAAAAACTAGTAAGAAAGTAGCTCAAGAATATATCTTAAAAAACAAAATACAAAATAACAGATGTATGTACGTTATGCACATTGAAAACATTAACTTTTAAAGCTAAATGATTTTTTTTCTCAATTTTTTCATAATTACATTCATGCAAAGTTTAATTAATTTTGTATATAAAACAAATCTTCTAAATTTGATGGATATTGTGTATCGAAACTTAAGTCAGTTTTATTGATGTTTTATGCTGAAACTTCACTGATTTGATTGATGTTTTGTATCTGAACTTTTCTCAGCTTGGTAGATGTTCTATATCTAATCTCGATACAGTTTGGTGGATGTTGTATACCTGTTGGTTAGGGCTGTATATATAAATTCCAATCCATTTGATTAATGTTGTGTATCTTATCGTCAATCAGTGTGGTTGATGTTGCAGGCCTAAAGTTCACAGTCTTCTTGTGTTGTTTATTGAAACTCAACTCAGTTTAGAGGATGTTGTGTAACTTAGCATGAATTAGTTCAATTTATGTTGTTTATCCAAACGACATTTAGTTTGATTGATGTTGTATCTTTAAACTTCAATCAGTTTGTTTTATGTTGTGTATGTAAACTCCACTCATTTTGGTTGATATTGTAGGCCTATACTCCACTGATTTTTCGGGTTGTATATTTATTCTCCACTCAACGAAGAGGCGGATGAATATCTAAACATCAATCAGTGTATGTTGCATATCTAAATTCCACTCAGTTCGGTGTATATTGTAAGCCTTAACTTCACTGTTTCCTCGGGTTATATATCTAATATCCACTTAACAAAAGGGCTGATGTATCTAAATATAGTTCGGTGTATTTTATATATCTACATTCTACTCAGTTCGGTGGATGTTGTATGTCTGGTTGTCTTTGAATCACTGTTTTCGCTTAGAGACATTCTAGTTTGTTTATATAGATTTAATACACGTCTATTACAGACATACGACATAAATATAAACACCCCCTGTAAAGCGTTTAAAAAAGAAACTATTATCGAAAAGGCTGAAAAAGGTATGAAAGAATCAATAATTTGAAAAATCCAAGAGATTCCCGTTATAGAAAATAATTTTACGTACACTCTAAATTGAATTTGATTTAAACTCATTTGTGAATCATTTTTCAATTTTGGTCGTCGTGCAATTTTGAAAGCAGTCCCAATGAAGAAGAAAATATTTGAAAAGCAAACTAGATTTATTGGAATTATGAAAGTAACAAAGAATGCGATTTGTTGATTCAAAAAACAAACGTGACCTCCGTATCCAATCAATGTAACGCTAGATAGACTTCTAGTTATAATAATATTTAATACTACAACTATTGCTGGTATCCCATAAGAATAAAATATATAAACTGCCAGTCTAGAAGTTTCGGATATATGAATGCTTGTTTTGCTTGTAAAAACGTAGAACATATGAAAAGAACATACATTGAGACAACCAAACGTTACCAACCAAAAATAATGTATTAAAACACCGATAACTTTACATCCGATATCAGATTTTGTACCAAATTCTACAAACTGAAAAACGAACTGCGCACAGAACATTGCAAATACTAAACACATATTATTTTTTCCTGGAAGGGTTCTCAAACTCGAAAAAAAACAATAAGTCAAAAACGTTAAAACTAAACAAACTAGTGATATACAAGTGACCACCAATGCGACTGTGTTCCACACAACTGTAGAATTGTAAGAATCTTTTCGTGTATTCACAGTCTGCAAACGGTTTACGCATAATCTTGCTTTCCGAGGTGACATCAACATATAATCATCTTGTTCAATGTCAGTATTTCGTGAAATAATTGTTAACTTGAAATCTTTCATGTTTACACTGAATTCATTTTCGTTCAATTCGATTTGTTCGCAAAACAAAAGTTGATTTACGTGTGAATGAACGTATAAATGTCCAGGGTGTGAATGAGATATTTCGTAACTAGTGTAACATTTATCGGTAAATTTCATTCTTGAAACTAAAGAAGGTAAATGAAACGCATGTACATCATGCTCAAAAAGAAATGGCTGTTCAAAGTCATCATAGGTAACATTAAATGTTGAGCCTAGCAAAGACACCAGCTGTTCTTCTGTCCTTGAACGATTAACAGAATCCGTTATAAATAATTTGTGGTAAACCAATATGAAAACATCAAGTCCTTTGTTTAATTTGTTGAGCTGATTGCGCGGACAATACACATTGGACAGAAAAGTAGAAGTTCCAAAATCAATGTACGATAGCCTCAAATATTTCCTTATATGTTCTTTAAAAGATTCACTAACTGACTCCAAGAAAGACATCGAATCGTTTACATTATTCAACAAACTAGCTTTTAATGACCCATATAAAATGTATCCCAGGTTTGCTGTTGTTTGGAAAAGAGGAGTACATCCTGTATCGACAAGCATTCTACCAGGATAACAACGTATATCACGACATTTATTCTGAAATAAATAGTAATATAAGACAATTATTACAAATAGGTTTAACTCAGTATGCATTCGCATGACAGTTGGTACATACAAAGCAGAAGACGCTTATCCTGTTAAAGCACCTAGTAAATCTCTTAGGGAGTTCATGCGATTTATAAATTGTGAACATCTGTAAAATATTGTTATCTGGATAACCAAGCAATATCTCTCAACTTCTTCTGCCTGTATATAGTCCTTAAAGTCGTTGATGATTTCGTTTAGTAATGTCTCAAAATGATTGCGAACGAACTAACTTCGATTCCTTTTTATTTTCTTATCTTATTTTCGATGTGTTCGTCTGGGCTTATCATTTTAAACTACAAAATCGAGCTTAATTTGAATTTCAACATGCAATCTTCAATTTGCTGTAAGGCTTATGTAAACAACTGCCCTAAGTCAGGACCTGATATTCAGTAGTTGCCGTTTGATGATGTGGTTCATAACTGTTTCTCATTCTTCATTTCTATACAAATTAGACCGTTGGTTTTCCCGTTTGACTGATTTTACTCTAGTAATTTTTGGGGTAATTTGATCTATAATGGTTTTTCTTTTACAAATTGTGACTTGGATGGAATTTTGTTATATTGGCACTCATACCGCATCTTCTTATATGCACAAACCTTCATTATATCTGAGTATAAATGAAAACATAATATTAAAGATATTCAAATTAAAAAAAGTAAGGTCAATAGTCCCTTGAATTTATTTAACTGTCTGTGAAATAATGTGAATATTTATGAAAATAGGGATTATCAACATTCAAAGCCAAAGAAATACACTTAAAAGATTTTTGAAAATTATCATATACTCATAACCATGAAATCAAAAATCTTTTGACAACACTATGGTTTAAGGATTTCAAGAATAAGATTCATTTAAAAGTATTGTCAAAATATACTTCTTTAGAAGTTTTTCATGCCTCTTTTGGTTCAAATTAAGAACGTTCCATTCTTTCATTAGACACACAAAAGTAGCTTGAAGGATTAAACAAATAAGATTAATCGAATAAATAATGTCTTAAATAAATTAATCAATCTGATTAAATATTATTTCCCAGTATAATTGACTTAACAATAACTAATAAATTGATAAAATATAGTTGCATTTATATTAAACAATTCTTGCTCAAACGCAATAGCAAATACATAAATGAAAATAACTTCAATATGAAGCACTTATTGCAATGGGAATAAAATCTCAATAGCCCACATCGACCACATTTAAAATATAGAATTTATGGATAGTTAGGAAAGAAAAGTCTTCTGCTCTAATTGTTTTACACTCAACAAATACTTAACTTTGTCTATTGATTGTAATTGACTTAATTATGTGATCTACATGTGTTAGAGACAACAATTGCTATATTTTTTGTAGTAAGGGGGTTTGCAGAAATATGATATATAATGGTCTAGTAAGAAATGCCAAAACATTTACTTGACCAAGACAGGATGAACAATTTTGTATTCGAGGCGATATTAAACATCAATTTCACAAATCTGTAAATTGTCCTGACCTATTCTTAATCGGTATATCAAATTACGATATAAACATTGGCTAATTTGTATTATACTAATTAATGTTGTATTTTCAACCGGGCATGCGTAGAAATGTAATAGGACGCTCGAGGCGAATAGTTACTATGATAGAAATAGTTTAAGATGTCCGCTTTTTTTTATCAGATATTCAGAATTCTCTTGTTTTGTTTATGTAGTGCCAACAAAAATATGCTTGATAACCTCTATTTCTTGTCTTAGTTTTATTACATATAGTTTAACCCTAATTCTAATTCAATAAGTAAAAGAATAAATGTGCCAAACAAGAACAGAGATGAGTGAGATTTTTCGCTCAGAAACTACCTTTATTCGAACGCACGAGACTAAATCTTATGTTTTTCTTATCTTGGTTTAATGGTTAATTGAGCATTTGTAGTGATTATCAGATGTGAATATGTTCGACTTGTATGCAGTATTTGTTTACACTTATAATAGGTTTTTTTAATTCTCAATATTAAAGATCAAAAGGTATCCCTTTTCAGACAAAATAACACGAACCTCTTTTCAGCTATATCTTAACTGACACCATATCAACCACCTAGGTAATGTAAGTTGTGTCATATTTAATAGTTTGAAAGCTTTATATTTACGTAATAAAGATTAGGTTCAATGTTACTTACAAGAAATACAATCTGACTTGAGTTGCATCTAGGTGTCTCTGTGTTATGTTTTGATGATTGTTTGTTGTTTGAAAATTCAAATATGACCCTATATGATGATGTTTGGAATCCATAACCAATATCATGAACAATATCATGAATTTGTTCCCTAGTGGGTCCCGAACTCCAATGGATTTCATTTACAAATACTTCATTACATATTTTACAAAATTTGTTTTTGTATGGTGCTAGGTAATCAATTCGTGGCATATTTAAACAGTATTTCTCTATTTCTATGTTATAGTTCTGCCAAAAGCCAGTCACATTGCATTCAGAATATTCTATTGTTTGCTTTTGTTTCGGATTACAAATGGAACAAAATGCACTCTGCGACATGGTTATATTTTCACAGGTAAATTTAATATCTGGATCCATATGCATCCAGTGCCCTGTAACATTGCATTGTTTGTATTCTTTTTCTTCACATATTGTAGTATATTCGGAAGGTTTGTACTTTATATCACATCCGTTTTCTCGTACAAACCTGAAATATTTTTCAAATGACAAGAAGAAATATGGCGGCAAGTACACATTACATCGAACGACTAGGTCCCAAAGTTTCAAATTATTTTTGAAAGTGGTTTGACCAAGTACGTCACTACATAAAGCACAGAATACGTTTTTAAAATGAGTAGATCCATCATTAATTTGCATTTCTATTGGTTGAAAAGTAAAGAATTTTTCAATGTCATTAATTCTACACAATTTGTCAGTAAGATTATTCATGGAATTGGTGCATTTATCAAAAACTACGTACCCATTCTTATCGTAAGAATATCGTGGATCAGTGCATAAAGTAGATTTTTGGATCAATTTATCTACGCAACATCCGTTTTGAAAAAAGCAACTATCGCTACAGTCGCAATGCTGCGTCATAGGAAACATGGAATAGTTTTGACAAAATAAAGGATAACCAGCGAATGCAAAGTACTGTAACATAATATTTGTTCTGTTCAAAGTGTTCAAGTAATTGTTTTCGATTACATCAAGTTTTGTTGTTGATATTATTTCAGAATTTGTATCTTTTACATATGTTGATCCACTCTCAAAAATCGATTCAAGGTTGATATGGATGGTTTTAAACTCGAGCACGAATTCTTCTTGATTTTCTATCCTTTCCTCGAGAGTAAATTCTAATTCCTTGAAATGAACGTTGTCTGTGTTATTCTTGATATTTGAATTGCATAAAAAACAGTAAATATTTTTGAACGGCGTTGTCAGTGGAGACTGTATGTTGTTTAAGCATGCGTTTTCTAAATCGGCATTGAAAACGTCCCATAAACCCGTTGAATTACATTTCGACATGACACCACCTACATCAATTGGTGGGTTACAGAGATGGCAAAATACATTTTTGAAGGAATGAAATCTATTGTCATACATTCGGCATGCAAAGTCTATACTGGCATCAAATATTATCCATGTTCCAGAAACGTTACATTTACTTATCAAGCCCCCATCTAACAAATATTTATCATCACATGTGTTTATATAAGCTCCGTCAATATCTGAGCTTGAATAGAAAATATCACATTCCTTCTCTCTGGCATAGTCGATTATTTCGGAATAGGAAGATAGAAAATTAAAATCTGCAAATTTTGCACATTCAATTTCAATTTTCCATTGGCTGATATTTTCTGTTGATTCATTATGGCATACTGAACAATGAACATTTCGATAAGAAAGTCCGCTTTTGGACGAATAAACGGGAATATGTTGAAGTTTCTGATCGAGACTGGTTGATATTTCGCATTTCGTTTTTGTGACATTATCCGAGGAAACAGGACAATGACTGATCATTGATACTGCTCTTTTTTCGTCATGATTAGGGTTAAATTTCACGATACTGGTTTCTATACATGATTGCAGAAAACGATAGAAGTATAGATTCGGGCAGCAGTTCCTTGAAAATATACATGTAGTCTCACAGCTGCATTCTGGACAATAATCCTGTAGTGTTCCGTTCCTCCAATCTGAATTTTGCAGTTCGCAAAGTGTATTACCACACCTAGCTTTGTATACATCAAAAACATTAGAAAGTTCCAAACAATATATTGAGAGGAAAAACTGGGTTGATATCAACAGTATTTTTGTCGTTTTGTTATAACTATTCATTTTAAATCTGAAAAATAGAAATGATATGTCATAAACCTGTACCACATAAAAAAAAGTAAAAGATACAATAGGGCTGTCAAAAAAATCTTAAAAACAGAAAACACCACGGTAGAAAAAAAACCCAAAAACTACAAGACAACTAATTCATCAAGGCAATATAGAGAAAACTAAAAAATTGGCAACACTATACCAACAAACTAATTAATATTAAATTTTGTTTTTTGTTTTAGCAGGTAAATAGAGGAAATAGTAGTATACCGCTGTTCGAAATTCATCAATAGATCGAGAGAAAACAAATCTGGGTTAAAAACTAAAACCGAGGGAAAAATATCAAGCTATAAGAGGAAAACATTACATGACAGGACTACAATACAACTAAATAGAAGAACATATAGGACAGAGAAACACACGAATAATAGCTAACAAAAGGTACCAGATTTAAAATTTAATACGCCAGACATGCATTTCGTCCACACAAGACTAACCAGTGACGCTAAGATGAAAACAGTTCGAACAAGTACAAAGTTAAAGAGCACAGATGACCGAAAGTTCCAAAACGTTGCGACCAATATAGCTAGGGTTTTCTGTCTGGGTTAAGAATATCCTTATTATTTCGAATAATTTATACTTTTGCAAACAGTAAATTTTATAAATTGACTACATAATAGATACACATGATAAAACCGAAGTGGTGACTAACTACAGAAAAAAAACCCAGATACATTACATAAAACAACCTAATCTAGCACATAAAAATACTCAGCCGAGTTAGCCAAAGCCTCAACGCACAAAGTGACGTCACATTTGAAATTCTAACACAAAAAAACACACAAAGTGACGTCACATTAATTTGTAAAAGTATTTCCCAAAAATAAGATAGAATTCGGATTATTTTTACTAATTGAAAATAACAATACTAATTAATATCACATTGTGGTAGTGATTAGATAATTAATTGTATTATCTAGCAATGTCTGTGTTTCTTCTGAATCATCTCAACACTATCAAAGACCAACAGGTTATAAATCTTCAAAGAATAGACCAAAATATTGCCTACATTTTTTTAAATTAAATGGCGGGTATGAAGTAATTTCATCAACGACTCCTTTCCCTCTCACTGTAGATCTTGTAGAATTTGATGAAAAGGCTGATAAGAATTAATAAATTGTCTTTAATCGGAACTAAACAAATTATTTAAAAACCAGTTGTTGACATGCCACGGGTTGTGTTCTTCTTATATATGTTATGATGGTATGATACTAAACCCCTAACGAGAGGGATTGTGCCTGATATTCATATGATGAAGACATAATTTTTCAAACAGTTTAATTGAAGTCTGGAGCTGGCATGTCCGTTAACTGCTAATAGTCTGTTGTTATTTATGCATTATTTTCATTTTGTTTATTTTCTTTTGTTATATCTTCTGAGATCAGAATCGGACTTCTCTTGAACTGAATTTAAATGTGCGTATTGTTATGTATTTACATTTCTACATTGGCTAGATGTAATGGGGGAGGATTGAGATCTCATTAACATGTTTAATCCGCAAAAGTTTTGCGCCTGTCCCAAGTCAGGAGCCTCTGGCCTTTGTTAGTCTTGTATTATTTCTAATTTTAGTTTCTTGTGTATGATTTGGAGTTTGATATTGCGTTCATTATCACTGGACTAGTATATATATTTATTTGACACATTCGCCATTTCCATTATCAATTCTATTTAAAGAATGTATGAATCTTGTTTAATTTTTTCGATCGTTACTTTCAACCCAGTTGTTATATGCTTCCATCGATATTAAAACAAGGTTCCAGACTTGAGACAAACACATGAACGTGTTGCAATTTAAAAAATGTATTTAATATCGTTAATGAACGAAAACATTTTCATACGCAATTGATGGAAATTGATTTGTGTATCGTTTCGTCCATAATATCAGATTGATATTCATTATGTCTATTTGTAAGAATCGCGTCTATTTATTTAATTTAGATAACACGGCGAAAAGTTATGAACAGATTTTCGAATTTCCTACCGGCTGTCTTTTAAAAAGTTATGATGAATTGCTAAAATTTAGTACATGATTTTTATTTTGATTAATATGATTGTCAAGGTTACTGCTTGTCAAGGTTACTGCTTGTCAAGGTTACTGCTTCGTGTTGTAAATTTACATGATAAAATTGCGAATGGAAATGGGGAATGCCCGCGTCACACTGTCCCGATTTTTATATACGATGGACACCCGAATGCGAAAATTGTAAGTTCGTACGAAGTTGGTCCCGATCTCGTTAAAATACCAAAAAGTGACCGAAGCAAGTACGATGAATAACGAAGTCTATACGATGGTGCCGAAATTATATACGATAGCAAAAGATGGACATACGAAGGTTAACCGAGACGGGTATTTAAGCTTCATATCTCACCCGAAGCCTACACGATGGATCACGAAGGCTACACGATGGATTACGAAGGCCACACGATGGATAACGATGATGGCGCGATGGCCATACGATGTCTTAAAGATATATAGTGTCCATATTTGTCCCTAATATGTTACATACGAGGGGATGCCACGCTCGGCATTGCCTTGGTTGAACTGTAAAATGTGTGCACTAGTCTGAATAATCACCCATAATTATGCCCATGTTTACTGATCTATCTTAAAGGTAAGGTAATGGGTTCGTTGATTCCTTTTATTCAAAAAGAGCTCTTTCCAGGAGAATATCATAATAATATAGACAAAAGGAAGGGTGTGGGGAAAGCAACAAATGCGGCAAAATATGACATATAGAAAACAAAATGGTTATGGAGTAAACATTCGTGTGACAACAACTCAGACGATACATAAAAAATCAGAATAACGAAGAAAAAGTTGATTACCCTATATACGTGTACCTGCAGTGTTGGTGTACGAGGCGCGTTTATGATTTTCATTATGTTACTTGATATGAAAAATTGACAAAAAATAATATTTTACTTGTAAAAGTAAATCTTGAGCTTGTTATAGCTGCTCTTCTTGTTCCATTTGAATTAATAGAAACAACGTTGTCGCCTTTCTTGTTCTCATAGAATCATATGATATGAGCTCCATGTTTTGTGAACGTCTTTCTTAACTGTCGTATTAGACTGACCAGTGCATATCGCGCATGGCACTTTGAATGTATTTTAGCGCGAAAATTAACTTACATTTAGCTGGATTTATTGCCGTCGTAGTTGCATCTTGTCGCCTTCGTACTTTTATTCGATGGCAACACGACGGGATTACGAGGTCTTCACGAAGTCGTGTTGCCATCGTAAGACCTTCGGGTAGCTTCGTGATTCATTCGTGTAGACATCGTAATGTCAAAACTGCCCGATGGAAACGATGGAATCACGAATACAATACGATGTTCAAAGATGCATTCCCGGTGACAGTACGATGGTGAGGATGGTGATACGAACTCAATACGAACCCTCAACATCGGACGCACCTTCGGGGATTTTTTAACATGTTAAAAAATTTAGAACCCTTCCCGAAGTTGTCCCCGAAGGCTAGAAAAAGTGGCCGATGGTTCTACGATGGTTAAAGATGGCACTACGAATAGCCCGATCTGGATACGATCAGTCCCGATTTTGAAAATTTCCATAATCGTGTTGCCATCGGCGTAAAAATCGGGACAGTGTGACGCGGGCAGAATGAAACAACAACCCGACCATAGAGAAGACAGTAGCCGAAGGCTATCAATGGGTCTTCAATGCAGTTAGTAACTCCCGCACCCGGAGGAGTCCTTCAGCTGGGCCCTAAACGAATATGTTTACTATTTCAGTGATAATGAACGTCATATTAAATTTACATGATATCATATAAAAAAATGTGTTATTGCTTATGATAGGCTTCAGACTAATGACATGTATAGCAAGCATAAATAACTATGTTGACTGTCGTCATATTTAAATTGTGGATACTAAGTAAATTGAATGTCCTTGCAACTTAGAGATATAGATAAAAAAAATACTATATTAACTATTGGGCCACTTTTCGTATTTCATCATGCATGATAATCATGAGGGTACAGATGGGTTTAAAGGACTAGAATAATTGGTCAAAATTGACTTCATATTTGGTCAGCAGTTTGACAATCAAAAGCTATAATGTTGGCTGTACTATAATATTTTTAATATGCTGAATACCCTGGTATCTATGATGAGTTTATTTTTCTTGTATTTTTCAGTCACTTTATAATTTGAACAGAATGACTTCATATTTGGTTCAATTTTGATGGCTTGTAAAGATTGTGCTTATTTTTATCTGTTCCACACCAACTTCGGTGACCATGTACAAATAGAAAAATACGTTAATGTAGCTGGGTGTTTGCACTTTTTACTTTTATTACAACAGCTACATGTAGGACACTTGTGCTGAAAGAATATGGATATTTGTGCTTTAAAACTTTGATACACATAAACCAAATTGAGCGAAAATCTGTGCTTTTTCCTCATATACGTTTACCTTTAATCTTACCAGATTTACCAATGTTAAGGGTTTATAAAACTCAAATCTATTTTTTTCATAAAGCCCTGATATATATATATATATAAAACCGAATGTGTGGTATAATTGCCAATGACACAGATATTAACAACCATAGGTCGCCGTACAGCCTTGAACAATGAGCAAAGACAATGCCGTATAGTCAGGTCTAAGAGACCCCAAAATGACAAATGTAAAATAATTCAAACGAGATTGCATGCCCATTTTCACGATTCCAAATTTTCTCTATTATAAGATATAATTGTCTATTTTGTAAACCCATCGACACCCTCAGGTTGTTATTTGCATTATTTCCATCGAAACTTTGACGATGTGAATCATTTAATGGAAGTAACTTTTTTGAAGTAAATACATTTTCCCCATTACAATGTCAGTTAAATAGCTGAAAGATAATTGATGATGGGAGATGCAATTAGAGATAAAATCACAAAAACATCTTTAACTTTAATTTATGTCGACAATCATCAATAATTGCATACATAAGAATAAGTCTAAGAAGATTTGGTACGATGGCCCATGAGACAACTCTTCATCAAAGACGAAACTACATAATATGTAATAACAACTACAGGTCAATTCCGGTCTTCAACACTAAACAAATCCCGTACAAAATTACAAATATAAAACAATTCAAACGAGAATGTTTATAACCTGATTTAGGTACAAAATAATAAACGATCGACAAATATGACGTACAGACACAAATGAAAACCAATGGATTACTGATTTCTAGATTTCTATAACCATGATTACGCTTCAAAACATTTTAATTTTTTCACATGGAGCATTTTTTTAAGCTTTGAAAATCATGAACTATTATATATAAACTCATCATAGATACCAGGACTAAATTTTTATATACGCCAGACGCGCGTTTCGTATACAAAAGACTCTTCAGTGACGCTCAAATCCAAAAAAGTTAAAAAGGTCAAATAAGTACGAAGTTAAAGAGCATTAAGGACTAAAGTTCCTAAAAGTTTTGCCAAATACAGCTAAGGTCATGTATGCCTGAGGTAGAAAAGCCTTAGTATTTCAAAAATTCTAAATTTTATAAATAGCTTCTAACTGATTGCCGTTAATTTGAAAACATTATGTTACGCCAAAGTTCAGCCTATTAATATAATATTTTTCCACACAACTTTAAACTCGTTTTAATGTTTCTTTCATACATTTAATGTAAATTTTAAAGGATTTTATAAATTTGAAAAAGACGCTTACCTTGAGAAGGCTTCAGAAGTTTACGTACACAGTATATGTGTTGTGAATTGATGTTTGATCCCTCAATTATATGTAATCAACAGAAAATGTCAAAGAGGTCCGTATAGAATTATTGCAAATTGTAGCAAACTAATAATCCCAACTGAGTGCAAATTAATTTCTGTATTAAATAAAACATGAATAAATCATGAACTCCAATCAATAAAACGGAAGTGATTTCGCGTTTGTTGATTCGGCAAATAATACATTTTGTTTGGATTTAATTCAATTTAAGGCAATTGTCATTAAACAAGAATCCCGATGTTCAAAACTGGTTTTTTTTATTTTAAGGAGAAGCTTTTCAAACTCTTACCGTAGACAGGACAAATATAATCTGTACAAAAAGCATGCTTGTAACGAACATTCAATATTTTACTATTAAATGAAATGCTCTGTTGAGAAAAATTAAGTAATAGAAAAGTTAATATGCTCGAAATATCTACTCAATAAATATATAATTATTTTTTATTGGTATCAATTCTAACTATTTTCATTTACTGTAACGAGCTGCTTAAAATGGAATATATTTTTTTGGGTATAAATTGTATAGTGCATGTTTCGTCAAATATTCGAAAATGTAAAATCTTAAAGTTTTTGAAATGTGACTGAATAAATCTCCTACGATATAATAAATTTAACCTTCAAAAAATCAAATACTTGTTACAACTAATGTTTTGTATTTGAAAAAGTGTATGATTTTCAACTTGACATCAATGTCTTTATGTGATGAAATGTCACTAGAGATGATACGTTGATTTGATAAAGTACAATATAGCTAACAATACGCCTTATCGCTATGTGTCCGCCATTTCTGGTCATCACAAAGGTTCCCAATAATGTTGACGTCAACCTAGAAAATGTCTCACGCCACAAAAGAAAAGTGATTGTTGCATGATGTTAATAGCTCAAATTTTCATAGATTCTCAGGTTTGACAAATGTCGTAGATTCCAACATAGCTACAGAGTATGAATGTTTATAATATTTTTAGTCCGGAAGATATTTCAAAATGTATCAGAGAATTTTTAGTTGACCAGTGAATCAAACAAAGTAAATATAAAGTTTTCAAATAAAAAAATCACGCAACGGCGGTCATTAAAATGATTTTGAAGGGTAATTTATTTGTCATTAGACAAAGGTTACAAAATTGAAAATGTAAATATTTGTGATTTTCAAGTACTTTCTGTTGAGAAAACATGGTTGTTGGAAGTTGTGCAATAAATTCTGGTAAATGTTGTGATGAAATGCTAGATTTGTTCATGTCAACTGATAAATATGACAAGTTAAAGAATTACCTTTCGATATCATTTTCGAGTCGGCACGAATAGCATGAGGCAAAAAGTTAAGGCAATCGACAAGAGAGTACTATTTATAAACATCTTTCAACTCCTTTAAGCCGTAGTCTGGTATTTCTAAATTCTTTTTTTTTCACCATTTCAAAACATGTCAATAATTCAAATTGAGATTTGCTTATTAAAGTTGCTAAATCTATATGCCTTGTTGTGGTTTGTTTTACATCCCGTCTTTGTGTTATTGTGCTTTTGTAAATTTTGTATTCTTGTCTTTCATTTTGGCTAATATGCGTGGTCTGTATGCCTTTTTGTGCTCCTTTGAAACATATTTGTTTGTTGTTATAGTGATTAAGGCCGTGTTTACACCAAACGTCGTGTACAATAAACATGTTAACATTTGGTTTAATGTAATGTACACTAGTTTCACATTGTTCACATCTATACACCTTGCAATTTTTTAGCTACCTGTACATATGTACATTAGATTTGTTCACACTTGTAAAATATATGTCATTAAAATGTTCATTACATAGAATCGATATCAAATTTTCGAACAACTTTTAAAGCAGTTAGGGAACGACCATTAGACTTTTAAAAAAAGGGGGGGGGATGGATTTTTGCACAATTTGATTTTTTTTTTAAATCGGGTCATACAGATGATTAGAATGAACAAATATTCTGAATACAAAGTTTGCCCATACATATAATGTTTAATATTGAATTGGTACCATCGAAAAAGAATCTAAATATAAACATTCGCGCGAGCAAAAAAATCTGACTTAGACCGTCCCCTCCCCCTTTGAAGTAAAGTGGTTGCTCCTTTGAGAAAGTCATTTTGGATGATTTATAGTAGTTTAAAGATGTCTCGTTTACGCATTAAAAACGTAGGCTGCATCAGCGTGCTTACAGACGAAGAAAAAGAATTGCGATGTAAAGGATCACTACATTTCTATATTTTCTGTTTGTTTCAAATGGTATTTTTTCTCCAAGGAGTATTTGGCAAAGGGAAGGGTAATGTTTTCTTTTTTTTTTTTTATTTCTAACTGTATTTTAACTGATCTGAGATACTACACAAACAAAAAATTAACCTCACCCTTTTTCAGTAATGCATTTATGAGTGAATCGTTGAGTAAACACCAGTGGCAAATATTTCTGTCAAGTGTGTACGTCCAGTCGATTCGTGAAGACCTTTTCAAATGAATTATGTGTCCGGCAATGATGATGGATGAGTCTTGTCGATATGGGGTTAATAAGGCTACGTAAAATGTTTTTATAACAAATAAATATATCAAGTTTAGACAAATATTTCTTTAAAGAACTTTATTAATAAGTGTTATAAGTATCAATTTTATATAAAAATCGTTTCTTTTTTAAATATGCATAAGAAAATTAAAGTTCTGAATGCCTAGTTTTGTGTACACCTAACCTACACAAGGCCTACATCGACTATCGACTGCATGTAGACAAAACATGATTTAAACTACATATAAACATTGAGTTTTATCAATGGGAACGTAATTATGTTTAGTTTATGTGTGAGTTACACTAACAAAACACCGAGATTACACGGTGGGTATGGTTGTCCTGCGAGAGAACGTACTGTGCTGGTGATTTGGTCCTGTCAGGTGCTGGTGGGTCCTGATTCTGTGCTGGTGGGTTTGTTTACATTGTATCAGAACGGCAATAAAACGACAGTTTTGTTGCTTAATTTTTCTCTGATGCGTCATAAGTACCATGCAAAGTATATTGCAACAATATTATATTGCAAAAGTCGTGCAAGTTCGTTAAACGGAATTGTCCTGACGTTGTGCTGGTGATAAGAAAAACGGTCCTGGTTCTGTGCTCCTATGTCCTGGTTCTGTGCCTTTATATTTTAATTAAAAGTGGCATATTTTCAAGATCATTGATGCTGTACCATTATTGACTAATTAACTGTTGTCTGCTTTCTTGAAATTGACATTGTTGTTAATCTGTTTACTGTTATTATGAAAGAAAAAATACCCCTATTTTTTTTATTTATTTTTTTTAAATTAACTGTAATCTTATTTATTGGCCTGTTAATGGAACCCTTCTTGCCCCCTTTTAAGATAAGAAAATATGTTTACGATTTTCGGGATTACGATCATTTTGCAAGATCATCAAAATACGTTGTAATTTAAATACAATACTTATATAAAGTAGATGATGTGGTATGTTTGTTGTCAATGGACTTTCCATAAGAAACCAAAGGAAGTATGCGTTAACAACCATACGTCATCGTACGACCTTCAACAATAACCCATAAAATAAAAATGTAAAAGGTTTTGCATAAAAATGGAGAGCAAAAATATAGAACAAAAGACTTTCTGAGCGTTTGAATCATATGTCTTTAGCAGCTTAAAACACATTTGTTTGTGAACAATTTAGTGCTGACTATAAGAATGACAATAGTATTGCGGGTTTGTTTGTTTGGTTTTTTGTGGGGGGGGGATGGGGGATAAGTTAGAGCGAGGTTACAGTGAAAGTTTTAAGCTTGGAATAGTTTCCCGTAAGATTTAAACGTTGTATTTTAAAAGAAAAATGTATCTTATAGCTATTAAGAACCACTTGCTGTATCTGTAAGTTTTTTTCATCATAATTTTTTTTTGTCTGAACGGTTATCAGGCATTTTTTTTCGAAAGTTCGATAGAACACTAAAAAATATCACTATTCAATGAAAGGGCAGACTAGAATATGTCAATTTCAAAAATTAAAATACCTCGTAGCTTCATACTACCAATTGAGTATAAAACAAGTATATAAGTTTAAAAAAGAAATTCTTAGATTATAAACCTACATTTAACTTTAAAAGGTCATAACAGTTTAAAACAATATAAATCTACACACACACAAAACTGGCTTAATTTCAACTGGTTATCAACCCGAATCGCTATAAGATCATATATAAGCTCACCTGTGTCGAGGGGTCGTGTGAGATTCATGTATTGTCTTGGCGTCCGCAATTACAAAAAGATATAATCTGAAATTATTTGACCAAATGTTACCAAATGATTTTTCAAGAGTGAATCTAGGAAAAACAATATTCATTAACAAACATGACCACTGTCTGTTAAAATGTATTCGAGTTTTTAGTTACAGCCGATTCCATTGAGTATGTAGGCAGGGGTTATATTTTTGGTTAGCTTACTTGTTAGCTAAACCGTGAAGTCATTGTTAGGTAAAGTATACTACCCTCCTTTCGAAAGTAGCCTGGTCCTACAAACCGAAAGATGTGTCATTTGTCGGACTAGTCTACTCTTAAAGTAGGGTAGTTTACATAACCTAACAATGTCTTTTCTGTTCTGCAAGCAAGATAACCAAGGATATTCTCTTTGTCTACACACTCATTGAAATCGGCTTTAATATTGAAAAAGTTCAACCAATTAGGCCAAAACTTACCGAGTAAAAAAAAATCAAAAGGCCAATGTCTATCTACCTTGCACATTTCAGAAAATTCAGATCAGATAACGAAACTGGGTCCAGCAACATTTATAAGCAATTTAAGATTTTGACCCTCACAGTTTCCATTCACCACAAATATTCTCGTTACAACGAATCATTTTAAATACAAAAATACCAGTTGCAGCCTTTTGTTTATCTATTAATATATGTACACGGATAAAGCTATGAAAGGCAGCAGGGTCACCAGAGTGAGGAGTCCATGTCATCTGAAATAAATGCTAGTAAGCATAGATCTAGAAAGCGACAGATAATCATGACATTAAAAAAACTCTCTTCTTTTCGACTTTTTTTCAAACAAATTGACACATAAAATGAATTATATAGTATCGTGGGATTTTTTACTTCTGTTA
This sequence comes from Mytilus edulis, assembly GCF_963676685.1. Classification (NCBI taxonomy): domain Eukaryota; kingdom Metazoa; phylum Mollusca; class Bivalvia; order Mytilida; family Mytilidae; genus Mytilus; species Mytilus edulis. The sequence goes on from NC_092345.1 coordinate 23,266,767, forward strand.
AATTCATTGGTTACACATTTTACTAGGATAACAATCCTGTCAAGTATGAGCTGGGTAAAATATTTCAGAAAAGAAGATGGAAATGTGAAAGTTTCCGTGCGTCAGGTGCAAGAACATACGAACAGCTAACATGCCTCGTCAGGGTGGAAGCTAAAAAGTCCACGAAAATCTGATTTAAAAACTTCATTCGTTCTAACAAAGTTATTGAGATTTTGTAGAGGATTTAACCATCTATGACAACAAGAATATTTTTTTTTAGAATTTACAGCTCTTCTATAAATATATGCAAAGGAAACCATTGATCAAATTGCTTGCTATGATTGTTTGGATGTTTTTAAACGACAGGTAAGTAGTCTGTTTACTATATACTAGAATTTGTTTGGACAATAAACATTAACTTCAATTCCTGTCAGTTTGTGTTTGTCCAATCAAATCCCAGTATGTATTGAAACTCCGCCTACCTATTGTTTGAAAACATCCAAGCAAACATAGCAAGCAAGTCACTCAATCAAAGTTTTTTTTTGCATGATTTTATAGAAGAGCTGTACTATATAACACAAAGAAGCGTTTAAGTCTTTCGCCTTCCATTCATGATCATTAAATTGAACTGTAAAATATTTCTTGGTACCTTCTTAATTCCTTTGTAAGTCTTATGTAAACATAATAATGACAATAACTACTGTGAGCACAAGATTCACTGCACACTTTTAAAGTTCTGCTTCATCAAACATTAAAATGTGAACTTAAGTTTTGAGACTTTTTTAATCGACACGATTGGGATTTTTGTATATGAGAACACGATTTATCTATTAGTTGAAAATGCGGCTTTGAACTAGCTTTCAGTACCTGCGAGCATTCGTTGTTCAATAATGTGTGTGCTTTGGAATAGTTTCCCGTAAGATTTAAAAGTTGTATTTTAAAAGAAAAATGTATCTTACAGCTATCAAGAATCACTTGCTGTATCTGTAAGATGTTTTCAACATAATTTTTTTGTCTGAACGGTTATCAGGTAATTTTTTTTTCGAAAGTTCGATAGAACACTAAAAAAATTCACTATTTTATGAAAGGGCAGACTAGAATATTCCAGAGAATATGTCAGAGAATGAAGACGAGATAACCTAGAGAACACTAACAAAACTAAGATTTCTTAGCTTTTTCATTTCAAAATTCCAAAATAAATAAATATTTTTGATAAAGAATTACAGGGGAGGAAGTGAACAATGTGTCCTACTTTTCTATATTTAAATATTTTTATGAATAAAAATCAAATGTGCCTTAATTATAATTGAAAATGAGTAAATGGAAAAAATACCCACCTAAAATACACTTTTATTTTAATATTGGTAATATCACCAAGCTTTTAAGTTTTGTGTGTCAAACACACCATCTCTGTAGTAATGACTCCTTACTAAGATATTTCACTTCTCCATTTTTTTTCTGCATTTTTTTATATTGTGAATTCTTAGTATTATTATATTAAAATGTAGCCTTAATTTATATTTAAAAAAACTGAATCTAAAGCCAGATAAATCAAACATTTTTGTTTCCATCTATCCGTTTTCAGGACTTTAACAATCAACGTAAACACGCCTGGAAAGTAAAATGCGTACTCGACTGTCTGTAATCAACCATTTTTAGACACCCTCCTAAAAAACAGGCCGGGATAGGGGTTCAGAGATGCAAATTAAGTACTTAGATCAATATTTTATATTTTCGATTATGGTTTATCTCCCCCTCCTGTGGTCTGTCAATTACGAAAATGTGCAAACTGCAATAGTATCAAAACAGCACAGACAATGAATAATAGAGATGTAATTTTGTACATTTATATGTATCAAGGGGAAACTTCTTGCAAAGCATTTTTATTTATAGTTCATTATTGTATTTAGTAGAAAAAGAGAATTTGGTGAAAATAAAATCACTATTTTTGTAGAAAATTCACAGACCTTTGTACAGAGATTTTTGTTATGTTTAGCATGGGATCAACACAAGGGTACATTATCAATTGAGTATAAAACAAGTATATAAGTTTAAAAAAGAAATTCTTAGATTAAACACCTAGATTTAACTTTAAAAAGTCATAACAGTTTACAACAATACAAATCTACACACACAAACAACTGGCTTAATTTCAACTGATTATCAACCCGAATCGCTATAAGATCATATATAAGCTCACCTGTGTCGAGGGGTCGTGTGAGGTTCATGTATTGTCTTGGCGTCCGTATTACAATTTACTTGACTAAATGTTACCAAATGATTTTTCAAGAGTGAATCTAGGAAAAACAATATTCATCAACAAACATGACCACTGTCTGTTAAAATGTATTCGAGTTTTTAGTTACAGCCGATTCCATTGAGTATGTAGACAAAGGTTATATCTTTGGTTAGCTTGCTTGTTAGCTAAACCGTGAAGTCATTGTTAGGTAAGGTATATTACCCTCCTTTCGAAGTAGCCTGGTCCTACAGACAGAAAAATGTGTCACTTGTCGGACTAGTCTACTCTTAAAGTAGGGTACTTTACATAACCTAACAATGACTTTTCTGTTCAGCAAGCAAGATAACCAAAGATATTCCCTTTGTCTACACACTCATTGAAATCGGCTTTGATATTGCAAATGTTCAAGCAATTAGGGCAAAACTTACCGAGTAAAAAAAAATCAAAATGTCTATCTACCTTGCACATTTTAGAAAATTCAGATCAGATAACGTAACTGGGTCCAGCAACATTTAGAAGCAATTTAAGATTTTGACCCTCACAGTTTCCATTCACCACAAATATTCTCGTTACAACGAATCATTTTAAATACAAAAATACCATTTGCAGCCTTTTGTTTATCTATTAATACATGTATACGGATAAAGTTATGAAAGGCAGCAGGGTCACCAGGGTGAGGAGTCCATGTCATCTGAAATAAATGCTAAGCATAGATCTAGAAAGCGGCAGATAGTCATGACATTAAAAAAACTCTCTTCTTTTCGACTTTTTTCTAAACAAATTGACACATAAAATGAATTATATAGTATTGTGGAATTTTTAACTTGTGTTCAATTCATTGGTTACACCTTTTACTAGGATAACAATCCTGTCAAGTATGAACTGGGTAAAATATTTCAGAAAAGAAGATGGAAACGGAAAGTTTCCGTGCGTCAGGTGCAACAGCATAAGAACAGCTAACATACCTCGTCAGGGTGGAAGCTAAAAAGTCCACGAAAATTTGATTTAAAACCTTTACTCGTTCCAACAAAGTTATTGAGATTTTACTGAGGATTTAACCATCTACGACAACAAAATTTCTTTTTTTAGAATTTACAGCTCTTCTATAAATATATGCATAGCACACCATTGATTAAATTGCTTGCTATGATTGTTTGGATGTTTGTAAACGACAGGTAAGTAGTCTGTTTACTATATACTACAATTTGTTTGGACAATAAACATTAACTTCAATTCCTGTCAGTTTGTATTTGTCCAATCAAATCCCAGTATGTATTGAAACTCCGCCTACCTATTGTTTGAAAACTTCCAAGCAAACATAGCATGCAAGTCAATCAAAGTTTTTTTGCATGCTTTTATAGAAGAGCTGTACTATATAATGCAAAGAAGCGTTTAAGTCTTTCGCCCAAAAATACTATCAATTTCTTTTTGTCCTATGTAACTTCCATACCATTTCCTTCCATTCATGATCATTAAATTGAACTGTAAAATATTTCTTGGTACCTGCTTAATTCCTTTATAAGTCTTATGTAAACATAATTATGACAATAAATGTTGTGAGCACAAGATTCACTGCACATTTTTAAAGTTCTGCTTCATCAAACATTGAAATGTGAACTTAAGTTTTGAGACTTTTTTCATCGACACGATTGGGATTTTTGTATATGAGAACATGGTTTATCTATTAGTTGAAAATGCAGCTTTGAACTAGCTTTCAGTACCTGCAAGCATTCGTTATTCAATAATGTGTGTCTTTGTGTTATTATTTTATGTAATAAATTGTTGTGTTGGTACACCACTGTAACAATGAAGGAGGAAATGAGGAGGATTGGTTGGATGGAAGTGGGGAGGGGTATGCGGAGCGCTAACAAACATGTCTATGCGGCATGGGCTTTGATCATTATTGAAGCATCAATGTAAGGGGCATTTAATATCTTAATAAACTATTCTTATTTTAGATACTATATATTGTTATCTGATATTGGACGAAAGATGTATGTAATTATTTAATACAAGTTACGATCATTTTAAAACACACATTAAACAGCCAAATGGATGCACAAGAGCTAAAATAGGAGTCATAGATCCTATTGACAACAATTATCTGCCCAATTTTATTGATTTTGTAACATTTGTTTCAAATATGACCAACTTCTTATCCAAAATCACCAGCACCGTAGCAGGACCCACCAGCACAATGACAGGACCCACCAGCACAGTATCAGGACATGAATAAATTGAGAAAATGCTAAATTTTAATAAATTGCAATGTTTTTTTCACAAAATAGTTTTGTCGTGTGGATTGCGGTATAGAAAGCGGACTCTATGAGCATTTTTGTTTTATTTTTTCAGTTCGAGATTTTCTGAAATTGAGCATTTTTGTGTTACGCTTACTGAAACAGTTTAAAGGGTCAACTTTTTAATGGTTTACATATGAACCCATAAGAAACAAAATTGAAAAATCTCAACTGTTTTCCTCCATTTTTTATGAGTGAAAACGTCAAAAATTATCATTTTCGTCTTTGTTTACATTTTTTCATTGATCACCAGCACCCGTCAGGACCAAATCACCAGCACAGTACGTTCTCTCGCAGGACAACCATACCCACCGTGGATTAGGTCAATGTGAACACATCGTTGTCAATATAATTAAATTTGATGCGACTGTCATACAAGTTAGAGGTTTAGTTAATTTTAAAACTAGGTTTTATCCACCATTTTCTACAGAAGAAAATGTCAGTTCCAAGTTAGGAATATGAAATTTGTTATCCATTCCTTTTATGTGTTTGAGCTTTTGATTTAACAATTTCATTAGGGATTTTCGTTTTGAATTTTTCTCGGAGTATTTTTGTGATTTTACTTTTTATTAGTTAGAGTAAAAAAGTCCCATCAAACGCTAATGTCCTTTTCAAAAATATACATATAATAACGAAAAAATCTGCATGTAGCAAAAAGCATTCATATTATGTAAGAATGTGACTGTCGATTGAGGCTATCTTAGAATAACAATAACATATAAATGTACCGGAGAGCACACGGCACGCATATTTGTCTGGTATGACTGGTATATTGATGCCAATAGCAGTGAAATGAGACTAAACTATACAAAACTGATTCCGTTGTGTCCATATTAGTAAAGAGTATATATACTATTAATTAGATAATAAAAATCTGTTTAAATGATGAGAAAACGGACAACAAAAAACAACAATCATTCAAACAAAAATCAAAGATATTCTGTTCGTGTTTTACCTGGGCATACATGCAAGTATACATTTCGGAAATAATACCGCAATCAAAAGTTATACGTATTCAAAAATATTCCAAATACTATGCATACTTTGATTTAAAGATACCCGATGAACTGCAAAACTTGTGTTCATGATAAATATCTTGGAGGCATTAGGATTTATACATTATTGTCTAATTGAATAACATATAAGATGACGAGTGAATGTGCCTCTCGGGCGATTCCTTGTTTCATTTGGAGTGGCAATTATTTAGTATAACATGTTAGTTTATCAGTTATACTTTTCAATAATCAAATTTTCAGAAATATATGTAGGGCAATTTTTATCAAAAAATATATTGAAAAAATGAAAAATAATGCCCTCAAGATTGTTTCCTACCAATCAAGATAATGAATTATATAATTATAAAGTCAGTGTTTTTTTTAGTACTTTAGATAATGGTAAGCACACAGATAGTTAGATAATTAAAAGAAAGTACAGAAGAACGGCATTATCGTCAGTGGATCATCCACTCCAAAATTCGTCCCCAAAGAAATTATTTGAGTCCACGATTCATCGAGATGGTATCCATTATGGATATCAGTAATGAATAATTCGACGGTAATGTGACTAATCCTGTAATTTTTCGTTAAGTTTTGTCTTTCGTCAACTTAATAACTACAACTGGGAAATAGAAAGCTCTCAAATAGTAGCTCCTCCAACTCTGACGAACAGCCTCGCTGTCCTCGTTTGACAGACGCATTTCAAATGTCATAAATATAAATTAAACCAATGCAACAAGTTTGTAGTAGTGATGACAGGGTTGCAATAAAAAAAAAAAAAGGCCCAAAAGACACCACGCAGAGTGGTTTGTATTTCATAGACCTTTGTCAAGTTCTTATTTAATTTTGTTTCATTTCTTTAATTTGACCATCCAAAGCATCAGAGTGTCTGGGTTTTTTTGGGTTTTTTTGGTGTGTTTTTTTTTAATTATTATTATTAATTTTATCATTATTATTATAATTAAGAAATAATTCCTTCATGTCATGCTCTATGCTCATTTTAACATGGGTAGGCATTAAATTTTTCGATATTTTACTCTGAGCGTTAGCGAGGATAAGACACAAAACAATATAATCCGATCAGAATATTAATTACAAATAAAACTTCGTTCCTAAATACATGAACGCTGAAAACAAATACCGAGACACTTCTTAGAGCAATTCAAATTCACACTCAAATATGCAAAACAGTCATATTCGGAATGACGTCCGGTTCTTAAAAGACACAACGTACATGGTAAACCACGATCACCTAAGACATTGAAAACATGTCCTTAATTAGTTTAGACCCAGACACATACGTATTTAAATGATCTTAATAAAAATTAATCAAGCAACATTGAATATACATTTTGTTTCATTTCGGACAAAAAATGACAAGGAAGAAATCAAAACAGGCATTACATACTAGAATTAGAAAAACCGCACTATGACTAGAAACTACAAACAGTTCTCCAAGAAAAGAATGTTTGTATATGTTTTAACAGTGTCTTGATCGGCTTTAGAGTGAACAGTGTTTGAATACGTGGTCACCATTTCTGCGTTTATAGTACTTGGTTCTCGCCGATGTCCTTTAGCCATCTTCGCCCATGCGTGATTGGGAGGGGGAAGCAGCAAAATCCGGCCAATTACCGTCCTTTTTAAAGCAAAAGAAGGTAGTTTGTCCCCTTGTAATATAACTTCGGCGACGTCAGACTGGTTGTTCTTAAAAAATGAAATGACTACGAACGAATTTTTTTTTATGTTAGAGACAATGCTACTGTTCAAATACTGAGACAAATATTAATTGCAAAAGCATATCTATTTAGTATGATTGTGAAATGACAGTTTTGCAACCGGAGATGTTCTGATGGTTAAGACTATTTAATGATGAAGCTTTACTTGCATCATTGAAATACAAGTTAACCAGTCACACTAGCCTGTTGTCAGAAAAACTGAACGTGCAACATGAATTATTGTGGCGAAACATATTAAAAATGTTCCTTGGGTGATAATGAACCCCAACGAAAACTGTTTGGCATTTCAAATCATAAGGGTAATAGTATGGAGTATACTCCTACATGTAGTAAGTTGTGAGGTCAAAAGAATGCATGTAAATGTCAGCATGTTGAAGAGACGGATGATCAGACAAAAGGACACAAAAAAGCAATTACAGACGGGTTAAGATATAGACGGACTGATGTACACAGGCACAATATGGTAGAATATAGACCGGCTGGTACGTAAAGTAGAAATGTAGACAGATTGATGGACACATCTACAGACTGGTGGACATGTTGTCAGACTGTTGGAAATGTACACTGACTGGTAAACATGTATACGTAGATAGAATATTGAACACGAAGAAAAAGGACATGTAGACAGAATAGTAGACACAAAGACGGACTGGTGAATATGAAGTCAGACTATTGATAACGAAGAAAGACTAATGGATACTTAGACAGACCATTGAAAATGTAGACGGACTAGAGGACATAGACAGACTGGTAACCATGTAGACAGACTTGTTGACACAACGCCAGGCTGTGGAGAATGTAGATAAACTAGGTGGGTCATTTGAAAGACTGGTAAAATAAAGACAGACTACTGGACATAGACAGACTGGTAACCATGTAGACAGACTTGTTGACACAACGCCAGGCTGTGGAGAATGTAGATAAACTAGGTGGGTCATTTGAAAGACTGGTAAAATAAAGACAGACTACTGGACATAGACAGACTGGTAACCATGTAGACAGACTTGTTGACACAACGCCAGGCTGTGGAGAATGTAGATAAACTAGGTGGGTCATTTGAAAGACTGGTAAAATAAAGACAGACTACTGGACACATAGACAGACTAACGAACAATTGTATTGTTTAAATGTCAATTGACAATAAATATTTGTCAGCATAAAAATCTAATTCTACCTCTGTTGGGTTTTATTTTCAAACTGATATATTGTTGGCATGACACGGGTTATGTTCTTCTCATATATGTTATGATGGTATGACACTAAACCCCTAACGGGAAGGATTGTGCCTGATGTTCATATGATGAAATCATAATCTTTCAGTCAGTTTAATTGAAGTCTGGAGCTGGCATGTCAGTTAACTGCTAGTAGTCTGTTGTTATTTATGTATTATTGTCATTTTGTTTATTTTCTTTGGTTACATATTTTGACATCAGACTCGGACTCCTCTTGAACTGAATTTTAATGTGCGTATTGTTATGCGTTTACTTTTCTACATTGGTTAGAGGTATAGGGGGAGGGTTGAGATCTCACAAACATGTTTAACCCCGCCGCATTTTTGCGCCTGTCCCAAGTCAGGAGCCTCTGGCCTTTGTTAGTCTTGTATTATTTTAATTTTAGTTTCTTGTGTTCAATTTGGAAATTAGTATGGCGTTCATTATCACTGGACTAGTATATATTTGTTTAGGGGCCAGCTGAAGGAATTTCTCGCTACATTGAAGACCTGTTGGTGACCCTCTGCTGTTGTTTTTTATTTGGTCGGGTTGTTGTCTCTTTGACCCATTCCCCATTTCCATTCTCAATTTTATAAATAAAATGAAATCTATCATTTGGGGGAAAGATGGCATGGGGGTAGTGACTATATGTATATGTATTGCAAAATTTCCGCGGGGGAAGAACTGCAATGATCCAAAATTTCCCCCGGGGAAAACTGGCATATGGGAAGAATGGCAATATAACACCGGTATTCTGGTGATATCGTTTATTGGCTATCTCGGCATTCGTAAAAAGACCGACGTTCTGCAGATTGACCTCGGATCAACCAGTGTAACTCATCCGAGATTGGTGTATTCCCTCAAAGTCATTTTGACAGAGATGTAAATTACTACATTTTACTCTTTTTTTTTCTTTAAATCGTCCATTTCAACGTGAATTTTGGAGTTATTTTAGATGACCCGTATGCACTTTGAATATGAAATATATGAAGAGTGTGAATGTATGATGCTGAGAATCTGAGGAAGGGCAAAGTTCTACCGAGCTCTGCTGTTTTGCGCCGAGTGCAAAAAAGTTTATATTTTTATGACATTGACCTGATATTGTTTTTATACTGCAACTTAAGTTATTACATTAATAGCTTTTTGAATAGTTACACAAATGTAAACTTATTTTCATCCCTTAATGGAACACTAATTGTTGAGAAAGTGTTCCATGTTGAAATTGACATTATACAAAATATAGCTATTTTACTATAATTAGGAAATAAACACAACTAGTTGCAGTATAAAAATTAAAATATGTGTATGGCCTTCGTGTGTCAATTTGGTGACAGTATGACGACTGTATAACGCATGTGAGACTTCATGTGAATAAATATACAATATATAAGAAATATCATATTTTGTGGAATGAAATATAAACATAACAATTATGTTTGATTACATTAATATTGCAAAGAAATATCGAATACTTTGACTTTGGAAGAAAAAGCTGTCCTACAAATTTTCATTTCAAAATTGTGTTTTACCAGTTAATCCAAATATGTACCTGTACCTTACGATCTTTTAAAATTTATTTACTGTTTTAATGATGAACAGTTGGAGGTCAACTAATCATTTTTTTGTTATTTGAATTATTCAATTGTATGTTTGATATTCTTTCAAAAACGTAAAAAATAATAAGTTACTTTGCACAATGCAGTAAACATTATGTCTCTTCTGTTGTCGTATGATTGAAAACATTATGATATTTCAAAATATAATTGAAACAAGTCCAAAATGACTATTCTTCCTGTTTATACAAGTTCACTGTCATTTGATTCTCAATTAACCTAATACTTTTACTTATAAATCGTAGATTTGAGTATAAAATGAATCAATCAATCAACCAAAAGGGCAACTCCTGTAATTTCATCAGATCATTGATTTGAATTGCAAGAATCAACCTTGCGCCAAAATTTCCTAAACAGTTTGCTAATTCTGTCTTTGTCGCATTCCTTCAAATAAAGTGGAATAGCACAAACACGCAAAGATTTAAATCATAGTTAGAATGCTGAAATGGTGATTGATTAGCCCAAACCTCAGTATGTAAAGTTTACCGATAATGAATCTCGAATCGAAAGACCCGAAGTGTCTAAAATTATGATTAATTAAGAATGTATCTTACCGGACAGCTTATATTTAAGATCTGCGTTTCTTTGATCATCTGATCATTAAAGACAAGAAGACAGTTGAGAATTCGTAAATCTCTATCTTATTCACAACATTATCGACATTAAAGAAAAAGTTGCTGGAGAAAAATCTCAAAAAGGTTTTTTTTTTTTCACGGAAAGCCAATGCCAGGGGAAAAGACTTCAAATTAAAATGTGTTTATTACTGAGCACAATAGAAATCAAAACAATGTCATCATTTTATTGAATACAAGTTTTTGATTATTTGATTCTTAAAGACAAGAAGGTATAGCTGAGAATATGTATACTCGACATAAAGAAAAAAGTAGCAGGAGAAAAATAACCTTAGATCAGAATAAAATCAAAAGGTTTCCACGCAGAGGTTGAAAGACGAAAGAGTGCCGTGTAGTAGTGGTTAGTGAATCGAACTTCTGACACAGAAGTTCCTGGTTCGATCACCGTTCCTGGTTCGATCACCGTTCCTGGGAGATATTTTTAGGGACTGAATTGTCGGCTCTCCTTTGACACCATTTGCGAGTATGGCATTGAGAAACGATGATAGTTTTTAACAAGAATGTGTCCATATAGTCCGAAATTACTCTGACGTCCAACGGCTGTTTTGCCGGACAAGCTGGGGCCGTGGGACGTCAAAGCTCGTCCCATATCAAAAAGTGGATATTTGCCCGTCCAAAATAGATGCGCTCCTTCGTCGCAAATGGTGCCGACTTACGGCCTTGGAATTATATAAATCGGGTATCAATTTGTTCATTTTTCATTTATCTCTTCATTTATGTACGTTTCATCTACCTGCCACCCTTTATTTTCCAATTTTATACTTAGTGTCTTTTTGTTGTTGGGATATACAAGTACCCGGTCACGTCGACTCTGTGTGTTTGTTTCTTTGTTAGATTCATTTCTATTTGTATCCATCTGATGAGTTAAGCCTTTTTCAACTGATATTTGTAGTTCATTCTTATGTTGTACAGTTACACTACTGTCCCAGCTGGTTTAGGGGAGGGTTTGATCCCGTTAACATGTTTAACCTGCTACATTCTGTCTGTATTTGCCTGTCCCAGATCAGGAGCCTGTAATTCAGAGGTTGTCGTTGTTGATGTGTTACATATTTGTTTTTCCTTTATTTTTCGTACATAAGTTACGCCGTCAGTTTTCTCATCTGAGTTTTTAACATTTGTCTTTTCGGGGCCTTTTATAGCTGACTATGCGGTATGGGCTTTGCTCATTGTTAAAGGCCGTATGGTTACCTATAGTTGTTAATGTCTGTGTCATATGGTCTTTTGTAGAGAGTTGTCTCATTGGTTATCATACCATATCTTTTTTATATTGATAGCTAGTTAAACCTCTCACTTGTATGACAGTCGCATCAAATTCCATTATATTGACAACAATGTGTGAACAAAACAAATATACATAATAGGTAAAACTGTCAAAAAAGAGGTACAGCAGTCAACTTACGCAAAAATATAGTCTCTGTATTGCATCAATAATTATATAAATGAAAGATTCCAATATTATAATGATTTGGATTGTCCCACTTTCTTAATTAGTAGTACATCCAAACTTAACTTTTATTTTTTTAAATATTTATTTAACTTTTGCCCCCCCCCCCCCCCCCCCCCCCCAAGTACTTAATATCTTAAAACAGACATTAAACCTCCAAACCATAATTGTTCTACATTGTCATATCGGGGCCTTTTATAGCTATGCGGTATGGGCTTTGCTCATTGTTGAAGGCCGTACGGTGACCTATAGTTATTAATGTCTGTGTCATTTTGGTCTCATGTGGACAGTTGTCTTATTGGCAATCTTACCACATCTTCTTTTTTTATATAAAACGTTCTGTTCGATGTGAGACAACGCTCTGTGTTAAAGGGCATACTTTGGCTTATAATGGTTTACTTTTACAAATTGTGACTTTGATGGAGAGTTGTCTCATCGTTGAATTTAACTTTGCTTTTCTGATATATTCATATATCTATACTATTAAACGAGAGGACCTCATTTTGTGTGTCGCTTCTCTTCCTTCCACAATAAATTAATCATCATGCCTCTGTGTTCTATAGGTACCGTGCATAGTCGCATCCATCTTTTCTTATGAATATTTAATTTAAGCTATTTTGGGAGAAAAACGAAAATAAAGGCGTCCGGATATTGTTTCCGTCATCAGACCAATTTTTAAGAGATACAAGACTTCCAGTTTTAAAATTGCACATAACTTTCATGCAGAATTTTCATAGAGTACTCGGAGACAGGACATTAATTTTTGCGTTGATAGAGACTCTATATAATATCGCAGTTATCGCCTTGGAGAAGAAACTTGAAATTGATAGTTATTACCAAATACACTTAATTTATAGTATACGTAACGTGAGGGTATCCAAAATGCACATATTTTGACAGTTTTTTTAACCTACGTTTATAAATGCTTCAGACAAAAGTTTTCATTATGTGGTTTTTTTTTGTAAATGTATCTTTATTCACTATATGGTTTAAACAATTTAATTCTAATTCCATATGGAAACATAGAACAATTGGTCTAAACTAACCTCCAAACCATCAATTATGATTCTGTAATTAGGAGTATTCAAATTGCATCCATGCTTAAATTCGCACCGTCAAAAGTTAAATAACAGAGCTTTGTTTAATTTCTTAAAATATTTTGAACAATTGGATATTAGTCCATGCTTACTCTTCATTTTTTAAGAAATGGATACTTGTAACATATTGTATTCTGCTTATTTAAAAAAAATGACGTTTTGATGACGTCGCATGGCGACGTTTCAGTATATTTTCCTATTTCAGTAAACAGTCCATCTGTTGATTAACAGTGTGAACTTTTTGTGTATATCTAAATATTTTTACCTTTGTTGAAAGACGTGCATAGTATCAAACCATGAAAATACAAATTGTTAAGTCTGTAAGAAATCTTGTAAGATTTCCGTTGCTATTTTTGCTAAATAGGTGCAATTTGGGTACGCGGTGCAATTTGGGTACCCTCGTTATCTTCATAGCATACAGAAATGCGAAAAAAATGGAATTTAACGTAAAACAAAACAAAAATACGGACTTTTGAAAAAAAGGGAGAGGGCCTTAAAAAAATGGTCCTGTCGCCAAGTACCTATCAGTTTTGAAATCTTTTCTGAAATTCTCCAGACATGAAATCTTTTACAAAAATTCTCCCTACAACAGTTTACATACTTTCAACCACGCTCTATTCCGGTATTAAACTTGCACATAATTGTCGAAAGAGTACTCTGGGACAGGATAATAATTTTCGCGTTGATAGAGACTCTCTATATAATGTAGCAGTGTTCGTCTTGGAGAAAAATCTTGAAATTGATAGTTAGGGGCAAATACACTTTATTGATAATATATAACATACGTTTGTTCATAGTATACAGAAACGCAAGAATAATGGAATTTAACAGAAAATAAAAAAATAACGGACTTTGCAAAAAAGGGAGAAGGCTTAAAAAAATTGTCCTGTCTCCAAGTACCTATGAATTTTGATACTTTTTCTGAAATTCTCCAGACATAAAATCTTTTACAAAAAGTTTACATACATTCAACCAAACTGTAACTAAATGCCCGCGATTTCGCGGGTGTGTTATTGTGTTGTTGACTTGAAGTATCATGAGTAATTCTCCATCTAGTGCATTCAAATTTCAAACAATATAATGCAGAAACATGGTTGAGTTAATTACACATTATAAACATTTACCATTTACTTCACTACTATTTTTGGTTTCAGTTTCGGTTGCGGTATCAACATATGGTGAACATGTCTATTACTGTAAAGATTGATGTTTTCGTTTTGGTTGGAGCAGTATATTGACCTTGGTTGATAAAAGCTAAATTACAAACAGTATACATCGATTTAATCCAAATTTCACTTTAATTATCATTAATTAACTTTTATCCTATACCTTCGCAATATACACCATGTATATGTCGTGATAACAGGTGTGTTTTAATTTATAAAATATTCCATATATTCATATAAATGCATAGATTAAACGTAGAGGTGGTTTTTTTTTTCCCTTCATATCACCTGTATTTATTTACAGGGTTCAACTGAAATTCCCGTGACGAAACAGTCGTACTTTCTTTTAAGATCGGCTGTACTTTCTGTTTAGAGACTGGTACGCTGATCTTGACATTAACCATTAGCTAACAATGAACAATGAAAGGCCCGAAAATGGCCGTTTATAAGATACATCGTCAACACTTGATAATTTCCAAGCTTTGACTGTCTTGCTTCCTCATCACTTGAAGGTCATGTAACATGGCATCACTTTTATAACTCTTGTATAAATCCTTCGTGTTTTTGTTTTGTTTTTATTTATGCATTAGATTAAGAGCTATTTCAAAGATTTGCAAATAGAACATGGAGAACATGAAAAAAAGTATCCAATATCTTTAAAACTATGCTGAAAAAAGTGTAGATGATAATAGGAATACGACTTTTTTTCATTCTTCTTATTTTCATTTATGATTTTTAGGATTAAATTAAGATAATATTAGAGTAAGGGTTAAATGTACCGTAAATACAAAGGTTTAAGAAGTTAAAGTTTGGGTAATTGTTATTAGTTGGTTATAATTACTGTACAGATTATAGCTAGGTTGTTTGTGAAGGGTGGGCTAGGGTTATTGAAAACATCAAGGTTCAGGATATTGCAAAGGTTATCTATAAGGTTAATGTTAGGGTAAGGGTTAGAGTTAAGTTTTTTGTAAAAAGTTAGGTTACAGTGAGGGACCGTTCAATATTTACCAGATGGATGGGCCGGTGCATTCTTAATATTGTTTCAAAAAACCAGTTTCGCCCATCCTTTTAAATTCTGCAAAATAATCCCTTCCTATCTAAAAAAATTCTATGAAAAAAGTACTTGCTCCTCTTAAACTTAAAGACAATAAAAAATGATTAAAGTTTTATTTATATCTTAATGTTTGCATGTTTGTGTCTGGAAATCAAAGAAAAGACTGTTGTGTATGAATACAAAATTTTAAATTTACTAGTTAATTCCGTAACTAGTATGAAAAAACTATGAACATACATGTGTAGATTACATTTTAAATGACTGTGCAGCCTCAAGTACGATATCACAATTAAATCAAAGTAATAGCATACTATATTTACCAGCCTTTCCTAGAGGCATAAGAAGACAATAACAATCAAAACCAAGGAGAAAACAAAGACTCATGAAACCAAAATACATTTACATCAACAGTTACAAATAATAAATAAAAAACAACACGAACTCCACTAATACCGGAAGTGAAATTAGGTGCATCGGAAGGGTAAGCATTTCCAACGGCACCTGTCGTGTTATTTCCTTGTTCAGTTCGGTAAAGAGGGAAGAATATCAGATATGATTTTTGACACACTTTTGTCATAATTGCCAATCAGCTCAAGATGGCGACCGTAAAATTTTTTGTGTGATTACCTTAATTTGATTAATTCATAGCCCTGTCTTAGCAACTTTTGAGAGAGCAGTATTCCTCGTTCAACACAATAAACGTGCTTAGAGCTAGCTCTAGAGTAACGTATCAATTGAGACACATATACACCCTTATGATGGTGCCGCTGGTATGTTGCTACTCAAAAAACTAAAGTTGACTTTAGGAAAATTAAAGTCATCGCATTTGTCATAAATTTTGGTATTTAACCTACAATCAGTCATTTTGAGAAAAAAGGTCTAAATATGAAGCAGATTTATCTGTGTCGGTAGTATCTTTAATTTCAAGTTCACTTGGATGTATTAAATGTAAGTGATCACTGAATCTATTCTTATTAAGAGAAAGTACATCATCAATATACCGAAAGGTGAAATTAAAAGACTGATCTAATTTCTTTTCTCCTTTCTGTACAAGGCCGTGGATGAATTCTGTTTCATAGGAATACAAAAACAAATCTTCAAGTGCTAACAGTATTCATGCAAGGCATAAAACATATGAAGAAATATTATTCATACTATTAAATGTACTTTGTTTATATTTTTCTGAAATATGAGGTCTTTTTAAATTTGAAACAATTTAATGTATCTCTTTTTACGTCTTTGTTCTATTGAATAATTTAGAGTCACCACTTTTCCCCCTTTTGTGACCATAGGACATGAAGATTTATTCAAACTGATGTTAACAATCCAAAAAATCTATTAACTAAAAATACAATTTGTATACAATTTTCAAAATAATCTATTAGATTTAACATAAAGCGAATAATTTAAATTAAGGGACAATAACTCTTAGATTAGTAAACATATTATCCTATACTGAATAACCAATTATTTTCTTAATAACGGAGCAGGTTTATATTTCAAATAAACAATGTCCCTTTATCTATTCTACTTTTCAAGAATGAAATAATGGTCTTTTTATTTGTGTCATTTTTACCTATTATGTCTGGGTTGTTTTTTTTGTTCACGCAGCATTATCAACATCATTAAATTTGATGCAACTGTCGTATAAGTGGGAGGTTTAGCGCTATAAAACCAGGTAAAATCCACCATTTTCTACATTTGAAAATGCCTGTACCAAGTCAGGATTATGACAGTTCTTGTCCATTCGTTTTTGACGCGTTTTGTTATTTGATTTTGGCATGTGATAATGGACTTTCCGAATTGTTTTTCCTCAAAGTTCTGTATTTTTTTTATTTTACTTTTTGCTACATTAATTTTGAAAATGCTTGTACCAAGTCAGAAATATGACTGTTGTTGACCATTCGTTTTTAATGTGTTTAAAGACCTGTGTGTGACCTTCTGCTGTTGTCTGCCCTATGTTCGGGTTGTTGTCTCTCTGACACATTTCCCATTTCCATTCTCAATTATATTTGTCATTTGATTTTGCCATGTAATAATTGACTTTCCGATTTGATTTTCGTCTGAGTTCAGTATTTTGTGATTTTTATTTTTAAGCAATTTAGGAGGACATGTTTATGACTGTGATGCATTTTTTTTTTTTTTGGCATATTGATTAAATCCCAAAATATGACAGTAGTACACAAAAAACCACTCGACCTGGCATTATGTAAGATTAATATTTTAATGAATCGAAATGGCTGCAGAGTTTTATAAAAATCCAAGTTGATTTGGAAATGTTACACCAATTTTTAAAGATGACTATCTGATTTTAGCCTAACCTAAAAATTTTAGCTTTTTTACCTACTAATTGAATCCATGAACTTGAGAGCAATACACGAAACTGCCAAAAAAACCTGGTATTCTGTAAGATCAATATACTTGTATAAATAAGATAGCTATATATTTATATGAAAATCCAAGTTGATTTGGAAACGCTATACCAATTTTTTAAGATGAATATTTATAAAAATGATAGCAATACACAAACACTACAAAACAACCTCGCATTCTGTAAGATCAATATATAAATGAGGTAGCTGTAGAGTTATATGATAATCTAAGTTGATTTGAAAAACTTATAAGAAAATTTAAAGGTGACTACCTGAATTTAGCCTAACCTGAAAATTGTAGCTTTTTCTTACCTATTAACTAAATTCATAAAAATGCAATAAACAAAGTACCAAACAACCTGGTATTTTGTAAGATCATTATAAAAATGTAATAGCTGTAGAGTAATATAAAAATCCTAGTTGATTTTAAAAAGTTATAAAATATTTAAAAATGTCTAGCTGGATTCAGCCTAATTTGAAAATGTTAGCCCCTCCCCCTATTTATCAAATCCATAAAAAGGACAGCAATACCCCAAACAACATGACTTTTTGTAAAATTAATGTTTAAATGAGATAGATGTAGAGGTTTATGAAAATCCAATTTGATTTGATAAAGTTATAAAAAGATTTAAAGGTGATTATCTGTAAGAGGGACGAAAGATACCAGAGGGACAGACAAACTAACAAATCGAAAATAAACTGACAACGCCTGGCTACAAATGAAAAAAAGACAAACAGACAAACAATAGAACACATGACATAACATATAAAACTAAAGAATAAGCAACATGAACCCCACCAAAAATGATATTAGTCGGAACAGAAAATTCTAGTTTTTTTAATCCTTATTTAAATCCTTAAAATTGACAGAAATGAACCAAGCTACCAGTTTGTTGAGACATGTTTTGTTGAAATCCTTAATTGTTTAAACATATTTTATTGATCAAAACAAATGGATTAGACACAAGTTTTTCAACTTATTTCCGTCTTCTCAATAATATACAGGAATATATCTTATATTTATATGGCACATTACATAAATTTGTAATTTTCTAATAAGCATGGAGGCATGAAAAAAAATTAAATAAATCACAACTATTGTTATTATAATATATATACTAAAAGAAAATAATAGAAACGGCTCAATGGATATCAAACGTTCTAATTTGAATAGTAGTAATCAAACACACCCAAACGATAGGTCGGAAGGAAAAACAACTATTGTTA
The DNA here is from genome assembly GCF_963676685.1 of Mytilus edulis. Lineage (NCBI taxonomy): Eukaryota > Metazoa > Mollusca > Bivalvia > Mytilida > Mytilidae > Mytilus > Mytilus edulis. Next base: position 23,285,829 of record NC_092345.1, read on the forward strand.
CAAGTGTATTTTTCAATGACTTTCTATTTACCTGTATAAATTGTAAATAGTAACGTGCAATATTGTGAATATATATTATTGTGATACGGATATTATATTCTGACTTTAAAAATACGGATAAAGGGATGACAAGAACATAGATTTAATGTAAGTATCGTTTTGTATTAACTTCAATAATTGAAATCCATTGAGGCGAAACATTATCATGTTAACCGTTATGAACAACAAATCGATCATTCGAACAATGCAACGTCTGTACTGTAGACTAGTAAATAAAACAATAACCAGCAAGGTTGTTATCAGAGTTTCTTTTATATATTTATGTACTGCAGAAAATATTACAAAATTTTCTTTTGTATCTAAGTTATCATTACAAAACAATAACAAATCAATTGTAACAGGAATGTCTAAGTGGATCAGTTCAGTAAGCATACCATTTCTTTGCGATGCAAAGTTATAACAATATAATAAATAGTGTTCAACACTTACACTAGTGTAACTGTTCAATCTTGTAACAGTATTAAAACATTTGACTTTTCTACTCTTTACACTAGTATTCGACATTCCAAACTAAGAGACAAATTGAAAGAGTTGGTATTGCTTTGCTTTATAAAAAAAGAATGGCCAACGTAGATACAAATATCTTGTCTTAGGGAGGGATAAATCCTACTTTGTAAAGGATCACTCTGATTCAAACAAAAAATTCTCTGAAACTGATATTAACAAGATGCTTGATTTCTTGATTGACAACATATTTTTTACGTTAGGAGGACGTGTTTTTCAACAGACTGTCGGCATTCCAATGGGAACAAACTGTGTCCCTCTACTTGCCGACCTATTTCTTTATTATTATGAGGCTGACTTCATTCAGGAACTTCTTAGGAAGAAAGATAAGAAGTTAGCAATATCCTTCAACTCTACTTTCAGCTATATAAATGATGTTCTTTCACTAAATAATTCAAAATTTGTTGACTATGTGGAACGCATCTATCCCATCGAGCTAGAGATGAAGGATACTACAGATACAGTTAAGTCGGCCTGATATCTTGACTTACATCTAGAAATTGACAATGAGGGTCGGTTGAAAACAAAACTTTACGACAAAAGAGATGATTTCAGCTTTCCAATTGTGAACTTTCCATTTCTAAGTAGCAACATTTCAGCAGCACCTGCATACGGGGTATATATCTCCCAATTGAAACGATATTCCCGTGCTTGCATTTCCTATCATGATTTTCATGATAGAGGGTTGCTGCTCACAAGGAAACCATTAAACCGAGAGTTCCAAATGGTGAAGGTGAAATCATCCCTTCGTAAATTTTACGGACGCCATCACGAGTTGGTTGACCGTTATGGAATAACCGTTTCACAAATGATATCGGATATGTACATTACGTCGTAACTACAATCCCCTCCCTTTCATGAATGTGACCTACCGAATTAGACTATTTACCGGATTTGTTATCACATAAGCAACACGACGGGTGCCACATGTAGAGCAGATTCTGCTCACCCTTCCGGAGCACCTGAGATCACCCCTAGTTTTTTGGTGGGGTTCGTGTTGTTTATTCTTTGGTTTTCTATGTTGTGTCATGTGTGCTGTTGTTTGTTTGTCTTTTTTATTTTTAGCCATGGCGTTGTCAGTTTGTTTTAGAATTATGAGTTTGACTGTCCCTTTGGTATCTTTCGTCCCTCTTTTCCGGACCATATGAGTATTTGGACAATACGCGTATGGTCATGACCATGTGGTCGAGGTAATTAACACTCAGTTACTGTTTACTTTGAATACTTCTAAACTCTTCATATGGTATGACCGTTCCTCAAAAATACGCTATCATATAGGTCATTTCATTATTATATTATAACAAAGAGATAGATTAATTGAATAAAAATAAGAAGTTGGAGAACAAGAGAGTAAGTCAGACTGATCACAGTACAAACTATAGAGGACGTACTAATTACAATTACAACCACAGATTCAGTAATACAGGCTACAATAAAAGTCACAAATACAAGGGTGATAACAGTAGGAGACCAGTGTATAACAATAATTGGTATACTCATGATGATAAGACTGAACTTGGCTATTACAGAAATGATGGTATAAGAAAATCATTTGATTACGACAATTCATACAATACTGGTGGAGAAGTTAACCACTACAGGAATTATGACTACAGTACATCTGAATACAATCAACCATACAGACATGAAATGGATAGAGACCTTAGCCAAAGTCATATTTCTGACTTAGCGACCAGTATTGCATCCGTATTTGCAAATATACTTAAATGTCATTAAATTCTCCATCATTGCACAAAAAGTGTGAAGACAATTATAATAGTTATCCCTCAAAAGAATATGTTTTTTTTTTCTTTTTCTTTTTCTTTTTTTTCCTTTTAAATTTAAGATAAATGTGAATATATACATATTGTTGATTCAGACCAGAGGGTCTTGTGCACTTTAAGTAAGAGAAAAAATACTTTAAAGTCTAATTTTCTTTTAACATAGATAGAGGAATTAAAAAAAAAAATGTAAATACTAGATTTCTTAGTAAAATTTATTTCATTATTTTGGTTTTCTCTCTTAATTATTAATCTATTTGCTAGTTAAAGAGGGATAACTCTAGCTGTTTATTTGGAAAGCTTTAATCTGAAATTTTGCTATGTTCTAACTAATACAAAACATATTTCATTGTGGTACAACAATGAACAGTTGATACATTTTTTAATGAATTATACATTTGCTAATTGCATTAGCTTATTAGGTTAATAAGAATCCTATCCTTGTTCATGATGTTTGTTTGTTTTTTGTAACTCAAAAATATGTGTATTAAAGTGTCGAGAAATTTATCAATTACTTCATGGAATGTTAATGGTTTATTTAGAAAATTAAGTGGAGACAGGTTATGTAAACTAGATGATGAAAATTTAAGTAATATAATGACATCTGATATTGTGTGCATATCAGAGACACATGCCTCCTCAAAGGATATTTAATTTCATAATGGATACAAATGTTTTACTAAATGCAGACAGTCTAAAACTAATAGAGTACGGGGTGGTTTAGCCACTTTTATTAAAAAGGAAATTTTGCAAGGTGTTAAGTTAATTGATAAAACAATGAACGACATGATGTGGTTTAAACTTGACAAAAATTATTTTGGCTTTGAGAAAAATCTATTCATCTGCTTCATGTATATACCACCCAGTAATTCATCATACACTATGAGAACTAGAGGGTAATATTGCTTTAATTGGAGATTTGAATGCCCATATCAATGTTAGTGAGTCTGATTATATTACAAATGAAATTGATGACAGCCTAGATGATTTTTACCTATAAATTACATAGCAGATGCTGTGCTTCAATCAAGAAGTACTGAAATTTCACAAAACACCAACAGTTATGGCAAACAATTAATAGAGTTATGCATTTCTGCTCAATTAAGAATTTTAAATGGAAGAACTTTAGGAGACTCCAAGGGAAAAGTTACATCTTTTAATCATAATGGAACTTCTAATGATGACTATTGTATTTGCAGCTCTGGGTTCTTGCCAAGTATCAAAAATTTTTCAATCAATAAATTTGACCCAACAGTATCAGATCATTGTCCAATAACAGTTAATATCATGTCTCAAATAAATAAGCAACCCCCAGAAAACTTAAAAACTCCTTTAAAGTGCATAAAATGGAATAATCAATATGAAAATACATTTAAATTAAACTTATTAAAAACTGATTTCCAACCAATTATTTCTGAAATAGAAAGCTTAACTGAAATCCAAGTTCAAAATAACTTGGTATCCAGTGTGGAAGAAAAAATTACTGAAAATGTTTTTAATATATCATCTTTATTGTATAATGCTGCTTTTCTTGGCCCAAAACGATCCACGTGCAGTAATAACAAAAGTAAATTCCGAAAAGTCAAAAAACCCTACTATAATAATGAATGTGAAGCACAATTTAGAGCTTTAAAACATAATTCTAGGAAATTGTGTAAAGAACCATGGAACAAGCAACTAAGATTAGAAGTTATGTCCAAAAAAAGGTACTAAATAAATTGATACGGAAAAACTATAGACAATTTAGAAATAAAATGCTGACAAAAATTTTGGAATCAAATAAATCTTCAGATGAGTTTTGGAAAACTGTTGAAACTTTAAAGAAAAAAGAATTGAACGATCCTAGTTCAATCATTCAAGCTAAAGAATGGTTTGAATACTTCAAAAATCTAATGAATACTACCCATGACAGAAATTCTGATTTCAAATCATGTACTGATGATAATTTTTTGAATAATTGTAACAAAAATTTAAATGTTAGAATAACTGCAGAGGAAGTGCTTCTTGCTATGAAAGCCTTGAAAATAAGAAATCGTGTGGTTCTGATGGATTAACAAATGAAATGTTAAAAATATCTTGTACTATGAACGTCAACATGTATGTAAAACTATTTAACGTAATTCTTTTTACTGGTATATATCCTTCTAAATGGAGAGAAAATTACATTAAACCAGTATTCAAAGGAGGGTGTTTTAATAACCCTCAAACTACAGAGGTATAGCACTTTCTAGCTGCTTAGGAAAATTTTCTCAAGAGTTTTATATAACCGTTTAGAAATATTCAGAAACTAATAATATTATTTGTCGTGAACAGATTGGATTCAAAAAAGGATGCAGAACTAGTGATCACATCTTTACTTTAAAAACTATTATTGATAAAGCTTTTAAATCAAACAAAAGAATATATGCATGTTTTATTGATTTTAAAAAAGCTTTTGACACTATAAATAGAGAGGCTCTGTTGCACAAACTTGCTGAATATAACATAAATGGACCATTCTTTAATATTCTGAAAGATATGTACAAAGAAGTTTTATTTGCAGTTAAAGTCACTGAAGGCATAACTAGTATGTTCCCTTCCACAGTTGGAGTAAATCAAGGCTGAATTCTAAGCCCTACCTTATTTTCTTTGTATATAAATGATTTAACCTCAATGTTTGATAACACATGTGATCCTGTAGCATTGCATGACATAAAATTGTCTAGTCTTTTATATGCTGATGACTTAGTATTAATATCAGAATCTTCAGAAGGTTTACAAAATTGTATAAACAAGTTAAATACTTATTGTGAAAAATGGAACTTGACTGTCAATCTTGACAAGACAAAAACAATGATATTTAATAAAAGTGGTAAAAAAAACTTACTAAAGATAAGTTTGTATTGAATAATGAAGTAATTGAATGTTGCATAGAATATAAATATTTAGGTATACTGTTCAAGCCATCAGGAATTTTCACTAATGCTGTAAATCTCCTCTGTAAAAAAAGCTTCTAAGGCATTGTTTTGTATTAAAAAAATACTCTACTCAGATAAGATGGATGTTTTTCTTCCATATGAAACTGTTTAATTCCTGTGTTAGCCCAATGTTACTGTATTGTAGTGAGATATGGTCACTAAATATTGTGAAGAACAACAAAACTCTTGAATCTCAATACTTATCTATGGAATCAGTAAAAATCCAGATCAAATTTGCGAAAGGTTTTCTAAATGTTAATTCAAAGGCAGTAAATACAGCTGTATTAGCTGAATTGGGAATGTACCCTATTGGTATACAGGTTCTTAAGTCTTCTGTAGGATTTTGGTTACATATTTTAAAGTCAAATGAAAATGAGTCTTTATTATATAATATTAATAAAGCTAACAAGCAGTTAAATGATGGATTTGCTTCAAAAGTTAAAATGCTACTTTCAAAATTGAATTTCACTTATGTTTGGGAAAATCAATGTACCTTTTCTAAAAAAAACGATTACTTTTAGCACTCATGCAGAAAGAAGCTCAATGAAAATTACATTATATTTTGGAAAAAATGTCTCTTTAATGATGATAATTCAATAAATGGTAATAAACTAAGAACCTACAGAAAATTTAAAATGAAGTATGAAGTAGAAAAGTACCTTTTATTGAATTTAGATAAAAATGTTACAACAAATTATGCTAAAATAAGAATAATTAATAGTATGCTGGCTGTTGAACGCGGTAGATACAACAAAACAGCTTTAGAAGATAGAATATGTCCTTTATGCCATAAAGAGGTGGAAGATGAATTTCATTTTGTCATAACATGTTCAGAAATTAATAAAACTAGGATCAAAATGTTTAATGAATTTTCTAGTATTGTCCCCAGTTTTAATTCAATGAGTGAAGAAAACAAATTTGATTTTATATTTTCCTGTGAAGAATGTGATATTTTACTTATTATTGTTAATTATATAAGTGAAATGTATAATGAGAGAAACAATTATAATGTCATTATATGAACTGTGTAATTGACGTCTCAACTTATAATATTATATATAAGCATGATATATGAATTAATAAGGCATGATGTCAAAAATAGTATTATAATTAAAATTAATAATCTATAAAAAAAAAATTCTTTCAATTCTACATGTTTGTAGTGTCTAATGTCTATCGTTTAAAGTGTAATTAATATGCCTGTCTGTCTGTTTGTTTTTGTTTTTGTTTTGTATTTTAGTGACAGTCCTATTGTTTGGATTTTATACTAATAAAATTCTTATTCTTGTTCTTATTCTTATTCATAGTTAACTTTACTAACTATAATAAACACATTTTATACCGATGTCCATTACCGATTTGTTATAACGAGTGAACAGCAATATGTCGACTTGAAAAGATAACTACCAAAAATTTCTCCATAAACTGTTTCACAAGAAGTCACTGACAAGGAACACATTTTATTAAAGTTGTTATTGTGAATATGGTGTACAGTAGTCATATAAAGATATTTGAAATCTAGAGCTTCATAATCACCGTAGACACATCGGATTAACCCAAAACCTCGGCATCACTGCACTCAGCTGCAAAGAAGGCTATCTTTTCACTTGCAAACAAAAGTGTAACTGAAAAGGATCGTGCACAACCATGTTATTCAAATGCGAAAAAAAGGTTGTGTTTCCGTGTGCAGGTTAATGTCATCATAAGCCTACATGCAAGAATGTAGTAGGCGATAAAAATGATCTTTGGCATGAATATTTAATTTTCACGTACCCATCAGTGTTTTTTAGATAAAGTTTATTGTATTATCGAAACGTTTGTAATGCATATTTAAAAAAAATACCTATGTGATCAAAATACTCATATGGTCTGGCCCATTAATAGCCATACGAGCTAGCATATATACTCATATGGTCCGACCATACGCGTTTGGTCGGACCATATGAGTATACGCATATGGTCATGTCCGGAACATAACCACATGCTTAATATGAAATCCTTTTCTGGAGATCTTACCTAATTTTCCACTGACTTTCAGGAATTCCACAATCATCTTATGCTGGCGTTTAAGTTAAAAGCGTTTCTGAAGATTATCCACAATTTTCTGCTGAGTTTTGAAGAATTGATGCAGTCAGATACCTTTTGGTGAAATGTTGAAGTGTCTAGAATTCTTCCGTTAACCAGTTTGGATTTTTGAAGAAGTGCTTATTACTTTTCAACTCTTCAACAATTTTGCTGCCTTTTTACAGAGAAACAATATGTAACACAACACATGGTTATTTGGAACAGTAGTTCATTAAAGCCGGTCTGGACCAGCTGGTATATATACAGAATATAAACAGTGTCAAGGTTTCTATTAATTTTACCATTTATACCATTCTAAAGATACAGGGATGAATATCCATTAAGTTGACTCTAATTGACATGTTTTGACCAACCCGGAAATTGATGTTTGAAGAATACACGTATGTCCAGTGTTTCAGCTAATTGTTATTGCAACATGTCACCACCTGGTCTGCATGTAAACATGTTATATACAACGTAGCGGTCAATTGAACAACCTTTTACAAGGTCATGATTTTCTTAATAGATATTCCCCTGTTTTCATTTTATTTAATTTAATAAACCTTTTGAGAATATTTAAACATAAATATAAATATAATATATATTTAAATATATATATTTTAAGCCCCATCATATTGTCACATTCCTCCCTTTCTTAAGAAATATAATTTTATATTTCAGTTAAAATCGGTGACAATATGAATGCTTTTCAATTTTATTTTTTACAGAGTTTGTCTTTAGTGCCGTGTGGAGGCAGTAGAGTGCCTCCCCGTGCTTCAGGTTTATGCTCTTATAATATACTAGATTATGGAGTTTGTGTCCGAGCGAGAACTGCTCTAGTTCATTACTTTAGGAATATTTATCAAAAAGTAGTATTTCAATATTCAGCCCCATTCTACTATTTAGTCAGCTATCAGTCCTACCCTGATATACCCTATCTTTTTCGGGTAATTAATACTGATAGCGTTTGACATTTTTAGCCGAACAAATTTATCCATTTTATATAACTTAAATTATTGTATGCTTGTTCATATTCTGGACGCCAATCTTTGCTCCTTTATTATATAATTCACTAACAAAACAATTATGAAGCTTTGAAATGGAAAATTACTAAATACTAAACTTGTTCAAAGAGTATCTACACGTCTCAATCTTCAAAATCGGTTATCTAAAAATACTACCATCGCTAACATTTTTAACAATAAAAATCGTGGTAACCCTTCTATCGATAAGTGTCATGCCAAAAAATGACTTACATGTCCCCGTCTTTCCACTAACAATACGATAAGGTCCACGTTTAATGGTCGCACATTTTCTTTAAATTTTGAAACTGATATAACTTGAAAAACAAACAGTATTATTTATTTACTCACATGAAACAAACCGGGGTGTGGTATTCAGTACGTAGGAGAAACTGGACGATATTTATCTAAACGCACTCAAGAACATCTGTATCGTTTTAAAAGACCCAATAAATTAACATTTACCAACACCTTAAGAAGCACAACCATCCTTTTAAATATTTAGCAGTTCAACCTTTAGAAGTAGTAAATAAGCAGCCTGGTGAATCGCATTCAAAGTTTGTACGATCACGGAAAATAATTGAATTAAATTGGATTAAAAAATTACAGACAGTTTACCCTCTCGGTCTAAATGATATCATGGGAATTGGTAATATATCTAGAACCAATTCCGTAAACATTTTGGATATAGTTTCTAAAACTGTTCGTAAAAAACGTTCTCACGGTCGTAGAACAAATCGCAATCAAAGACAATTTCGGGCCAATCATACGAATATTTCGGACCTAACTTCTATTTCAAAAAACAACGGCAGACATTATCTGTTAACAAAACTCTGTTCGTTACCGGTTAATAAGTTAAATAAAATTTTGGAGGATTGCAACACAATTTCATATAGCAGTCCTAAGTATGAAATTGTTCAAATAATTATGGCATATTGTTATTCTAAATTATTTCCCAAAATTGATCGCCCTGAAGATCATAAAAAACATTTTATTAAAATTAAGTATGTCAATAAAGGCTTTGATTTTGTAAATATTGCCGGTATATTTAACGACCATTCTGTTAAAGAACAAATTCCTGGATATTTTGACAATACTGAGCTACCTCTTATTTGTTATATTTACAAGAAATCTACCCGGAATTTTGTGTTTAATTATAGTCAATTGTGTAAAGATGTTAATATCAGTGAAAATACACCTACTTCATGTAATTGCAGTAATTCCGAATATATTTATGGACCCATTTCCAATGTTATAACAGGAGATCTTAACATCGTTCAAGACCGAGAGTTAAAATCATTCCTCAGTAAAGGACCTAAATATCGTCCCCCGTCAATTATTAATTGGAATGAGTGTCTTAATATCATCCACGACTCACTCCATACTTACTGTATGAAATGGATAAAACGGGAAAAAGCTGACAAAAACTCTTTGGACTCTTTTTTTAATTCAGTAATGAAGATAGTTGATATACGTATTCAACATTTTAAAGAACATTTTACTATTAACAATAACCACAATAAACCTATTTATCGTATCAAACATAAACTAAAAGAACTAGCCAAGGTATTTGTTTTTGTCCCGGCGGATAAAGCTGCTAATAATATTATTATTATTTGACGTAAATTTTACATTGAGGTTCTGAAAAAGGAAATCACAAATTCACCAACATTCCAACTGACTCCATTTTCAGAAAACGAAATCTGTAACAAACATAAACTTTTAGCCACCGCTTTACAAGCAGAGCCAAATACAATGAAAGTCCCATCTATGTATTGGCTTCCGAAGCTACACAAAACCCCTTACAAATATAGATTTATTTCGTCTTCAAGCCATTGTTCAACTACTAAATTGTCTATTCTTCTTACCAGCACACTTGGTACAATTAAAAACCTGATAATAAATTGTTCAAATAAGGCCTTCGAAAATAGTGGAATAAATTACTTTTGGAGTGTCAAGAACTCGTTGGAAGTACTTGATAAATTGCATGCTTATATTGGTGATTTTGAATCTGTTCAAAGTTTTGATTTTTCTACCCTGCATACCACATTGCCTCACATTCTCGTTAAGAAAGAATTCACACACCTAATTAAATGGGCATTCAAAAAATCAGAATGTGAATATATATGTTCAAACTCTTTTAGGTCATTTTTTAGTAGCAATAAACAAAAAAACTATGTTAATTGGACATGCTTTGATACTATATATGCCCTTGAACTTTTACTAGATAACATTTTTGTTCGCTTTGGGGACTCCGTATATCGTCAGATTATCGGAATTCCAATGGGGACTAACTGTGCACCACTTATTGCGGACCTGTTTTTGTATTGTTATGAGTTACAATTTATGACAAAAATAAGCAAAGACCCATCGAAACAACATCTGATAAACAAATTTAATAATACTTTTAGATATTTGGATGATATTTTGGCTCTCAATAATGACGACTTCAGTATGTATATTAATGAAATTTATCCTGTTAAACTTACTTTAAATAAAGCTAATACTAACAATGACCACTGCCCTTTTCTCGATCTTGATATCTATATCACTAATGGAAAGCTGAATACTAAAATTTATGATAAAAGGGATGATTTTTCATTTCCTATCGTTAATTATCCGTTTTTAGATGGTGACGTTCCCTTGTCACCATCTTACGGTGTTTATATATCTCAACTTGTACGATTCGCTCGTGTATGTAACAATGTTTTAGATTTTAACGAGAGAAATTTATGTATTACTGAAAAATTATTACACCAGGGTTTTCAATATCACAAACTAGTCAAAACATTTACTAAATTTTATCATCGGTATAAAGACATCATTCGTAAATATAGCTCAACATGCAGACTTATAATACGTTCAGGTATTTCACATCCACTTTTTTATGGAAAAATTCTTTATAAAGCACAAAGGTGTCAGTATTCACCACAGAAACTTACAAAACCTTTGAATAGACTTTTTAAGAAGGGATATAATTACGATACTGTTGTCAAGTCATTAAAGATTGCATATTTTGGCGTTAATATTGAGTCACTGATAAGGTCTTTGCATCGGAACTAAACACATTTAATCTAAAAACAGTTGTTGGCATGACACGGGTTATGTTCTTTTCATATATGTTATGATGGTATGATACTAAACCCCTAACGGGAAGGATTGTGCCTGATGTTCATATGATGAAATCATAATCTTTCAGTCAGTTTAATTGAAGTCTGGAGCTGGCATGTCAGTTAACTGCTAGTAGTCTGTTGTTATTTATGTATTATTGTCATTTTGTTTATTTTCTTTGGTTACATCTTCTGACATCAGACTCGGACTTCTCTTGAACTGAATTTTAATGTGCGTATTGTTCTGCGTTTACTTTTCTACATTGGTTAGAGGTATAGGGGGAGGGTTGAGATCTCACAAACATGTTTAACCCCGCCGCATTTTTGCGCCTGTCCCAAGTCAGGAGCCTCTGGCCTTTGTTAGTCTTGTATTATTTTAATTTTAGTTTCTTGTGTACAATTTGGAAATTAGTATGGCGTTCATTATCACTGGACTAGTATACATTTGTTTAGGGGCCAGCTGAGGGACGCCTCCGGGTGCGGGAATTTCTCGCTACATTGAAGACCTGTTGGTGACCCTCTGCTGTTGTTTTTTATTTGGTCGGGTTGTTGTCTCTTTGACACTTTCCCCATTTCCATTCTCAATTCTATTGCAAACTTCCCGAAAAACATAAAAAAATTTCATAAACAAAATCATTTCAAAAGTTCAACAACATCTAAATGTTCAGCAATGTATAGTTCATACAATTCTTGTGTGAATAACTAAATTCGTAACATCAAATATCGGAACTTCTTATTTCTAGAAAAGGCGCAACCATCAACTGCGGACCGTCTTCATAACCCCGACTCCAGTAAACTGCTCCTCTGATCGTCGTTGTCAACTCCAACAATCCATTTATTTTCTGCAACGCCAATTCCCGTCATTTAGAAGTACTGCAATTACTCCGACCTGCATGTGATCCACCATCCGTCGTTGAAAACTCCGACCTGCATGTGAGCCACCATCGTCGTTGAAAACTCCGACCTGCATGTGATCCACCATCTGTCGTTGAAAACTCCGACCTGCATGTGATCCACCATCCGTCGTTGAAAACTTCGTCCTGCATGTTATCCACCATCCGTCGTTGAAAACTCCGACCTGCATGTGATCCACCATCCGTCGTTGATAACTCAGACCTGCATGTGATCCACCATCCGTCGTTAATAGCTCCGATCTGCATGTGATCCACCATTCGCCGTTGATTTACTCCTAACTGACCTAGCTTACCTACTCTGTTGATTCAGAGTCCCTGACTAGGTTGCTCAGTTATCACCGGCTGAAACATTACAGGCAAATCTACCTGTGATGCTGTAGAACGATTCCCTCTACCAATATAAAGTAATGTGATCGTATAGTTTTATGTATATCTAAACGTCTGCGTTGTGTCCAAAATCAAAGCCAATATCCAATACTGGATAATGGTTCTTAGTGGCTGGTTCTAGTAATGGTGCATAAGCTATTTTAACATCGCTGGAGGCAGTACCATCGCCCTCAACATTAGTTGACCCCATTTGACCGCCACCAAGGTATCGTGTGACTATTTGAACCTCTCTATTACTAAATTCTCTAGGCTAAACACCTATTATTAAACTTAAGAATATATAAATATACAAAATACCTATAAATATAGAAACAAATTAAATTAATGCATTTACTAATTTGATAGTTCAAAGTCGTCCTCAAGTTCTAACTGCTTTAATTTGGCAAATGAACTTATAAAGTTAATATTATATTTACCTATATAAAACTCGAATATAAAAACTCGAATAAAAAAACGAAATGGTTTCCATATAAAAGTTATCTTTTTTAATTAAATGTTTTCTAATGTGTATATCAATTTACCACCAAAACAACCTTTTCTTACATAGTTCTCTCTCGCAGATACTGAAAAGGTTCAAAATAAGGTTTGACATTCAACCAACACTTTCCTTCCTTTTTCATAAACAAAACTGTGATTCAGAGATTACTGATATTTATAGGATTTCTAAATAATCAACAATTTTTCAGCGATCAATCTGAAGTGAGAATTAGAATAATTAATCAAAACATAATTATTTTATATACACATATATATTTATTTAAAAACAATCATCACGAAACCTACTTCTACGACATGTTATTAAGATAACTAGAAATGTTTGAGAGAAAGTTTAACATTAATTGATCTTTCTTTCAGACTTATGAATTTTCGTTTATTTTCTTTGGTATTTTGATTTGATTTGTCAACAGACATGTCTTGACTACTTTCTAAAGTATATCTATCAGAACTATTATCATTTGTCATATCAATTAAACCGGAAGTTATAGATGACCTGGGTGCTCCTCCTTTTAACATTTTTGCTTGGTTTGCTTATTTTCTTTTAATTCAATCAGCATCACATTAAAATATTTGCGGAAGATGTATCACGTTATTGTTTATAACGATTAATCATATGATACTTTTTTCCATATTTTTAGTCCTAAATTGGTTTCTTATGAAAATTCTTATGAATTTGGGATAGACAAGTACCGTAACACGTCTTATAGTAATGCAAATTCACACTCAGCAAAACAGTCACAATCGGGAATAAGTCACGTTTGGTAATTAAAAGATTAGACGACATAATGACAAAAATATATGTTATCTTTTTCCGGTTGTTGATAGAATCAATTTTTGTGTTTGAAAATTGATTTAATTTGATTTTTATTTTATTTTGATGGTGTAATCATTCTGATCTTACTAGTTTGAATTACAGACAGACATGTTATTTTATATTTGCATTCTCTTATGGCAAGCCGTTCTCGTTAAAACTATGTTTAAACCCTTTTTTCTAGAAAATAATACACGCTGAGCTTTAAAAACCGAAAATAACACACTGAGAAATCGAAATTATACACTGAGATTTAAAAAAATAAAAAAACACACACTGAGAATCAAAATTACACACTGAGATTTTAAAAAGACACATTGAGATGAAATAAATTGAAAAACACACACTGAGAATTGTTAATTACACACTGAGATTTCAAAAATACACACTGAGATTAATATGCAAATTACTTATTAATATTTATTAAATGAATAAATACTCCAACAGATTAATATCTTGATCTCAAGAACTCTTGTCATTATAATGAAATGCGAATCCTTCAACCAACATTCGTGATAAATTTCAAGACTTAAAAATCGCTCATATTTATAAGTTTGTTGCTTATAATTGAGATCATTACTACCAGTGTATTGGGATTGTTTTTTTTACTTAAAACCGTTTAAGTATGGATCCCTTTTCAAAAGTCTTCCAACTGTTACCCTGATTTCGCAAGGAAATCTTTTACATTTGTGTTACGTTTGTATGCTATAATAGACACTTGAGTAAAAATTTCACTGTATTCTTTGTTGTTTTTTTTTTTTGCAGATTGATCCAATGTTTTCTTATAATTTTAATAAAATTTTTCACCATTTGGTTACATTTTGTAATAAGAGTAAGTGGGTATAATATTTTTCTTGTTCTTGTATTTCTAAAGTTTATTTTAGAAATAATTTGGAACCAAATCGAAGGACTAACGATTTCTGGTCCCTAGTTGTTTTAAGCTTGTAATAGATTCAGATTAAGTATGCTGATTTTGGAGTTATGTCCCTTGTTTGTAAAGTGAGTGCAATTTTGAGCTCCGATAAATCTTCAATTTTCTGTTGTAAAACATTCTTGGAGCCAAATTGTTTTTGGGTTTTCGTATGCATAGAGGATTTTGCTATGTGTTTCCTGTGTTTATAGACTTTTTTAGTCAGGAGATAGTGAAATTATATTGACATTTTATCTGTGCGACATCTGATCTCAACTCATCAGTTTTTCAAAATGGCCAATATACAAATAACACTATCGGTTCATTTCTATACTCGTGGCTTTAAGGGGATAACACACGATGAAATAATAAAAGGACTTGAAAAACAAATAGAATTAGAGAGTGTTAAATCCATCCAATTGACCAAAAAAAGCTCCATCCAATTGACCGAAAAAAGCTGTGTTGTTACTCTAAGTGACATAGATGCCAAAGAAAGGTTAGAACAGTGTGATCTAACAATAAAAAACAGAAGCGTCAAATTCATTGAGGTAGACAACACAACAAACATAACAATAAAAGACCTTCCTTATGAACTAAATGACTGCTATCTAGCTACACAAATGCTTCAGTATGGCAACATCGTCCCGGGTTCAGTTAAGCGGGGATATATTCAATGAACAAATATAGAAAATGATTCAAGATAAATTCAAATCATTATTGTGCTCCGACAATACCAACCAAAACAACATTTGGTAGATATGATGTCCGAATGTTTGCCGACAATGGTCGAACAGAATGTTTTCATTGTAAACAAAGAAACCACCCTTCCTATGCTTGCAAAGATAAACCAGATCATAGTAAGCGCTGCTATAACTGTTCAGAAATTGGGCATTTTGCACGAGACTGTCTTAACGAATCCAAATGTTCCTTCTGCAAAAAAGGCGGCCATGTCCGTAATGATTGCGCTGACTTTAAACACCATACTATGATTAAGTCATATGGTTATTATGCTAGCGAAATTCTCGAAGGTAGAGAAGCTCAAGAAAACGACAAAAATGAAAGTTAGTCCATCGACCAATTACAAGTGGCAACAAACCATCGACAAACACCTAACACACCAAATCAAAGGGAACAAATATAATGTTAGTAGCTTTAAATTGTTTGAGAGTTGGTAAATTTGAGGACAATTTAATCAATGCCTCTATAAATGGTGCCACTCTAGAAAAAAAATCAGTGTTTGGGTGCGGCCTTTGAAAATCATCGTGTGAAAAGCAATGGCTCAAATGTATGCAGGGTCATCATAAGCTTAGGTACTAATGACTTGAGTAAAAACAAGCACGACAGTGATCAGGTGAATGTTTATGCAACACAGGCTATTGTCAAAGTTAAACAAGCATTTCCGAATGCGGATATTGGTGTGTGTGGTATTATTCCGAGAAAAGGGAACAGTAACCATATTCACACAGTCAATGAAACTGCTACAAATGTTAATAAATTCTTGGAAAAATTGTGTCTCAAAGATAAAGTGCTGACATATATCATGTATATTGATGTAGACAATATCTTCACAAAAAATGGTAACGTGGTTAAGGCGCTTTACGAAAAAACAGATGCTAGTGGAGTTCACATCACAATTGAAGGGGCCCAAACTACGTGAATTTCTTCACCCTAAGATGTCACCAATCCAGAACACTCCTCGTCTTTGTGACACCAAGCGCAAACTTAGCGACATATCACTGACGCCAATGTCTGCAGAGAAATACAGTAAACAAAGTAAACCAGATTCCCCAGATGATTATGAGTAATAATACACAAACTGAAATTACTTCGTATTTTCTACATTTTATGTAAAACAATAAAAATAAATCAATACAAAAATGTTATATTATATGTACATATGTTTTATTCTACTGATTAGCAGCTTGTGAATTATTATTTTAGATTATTTTTCCATCTATTGTACTTCAAACTGTATCGATGTATCTGTATTGTTATTATTTTAGGTGGACAATTTGAAATGTGTTCACCAAATGTGTATTGTTTTAATTGGTCAATGACTCGTAAAATTGAAAGTAAACTTAAAACGGTGGCTTTGACCGTGAACTTTCAATTAAATCAAGGAGGCATAGCGGTGTTAAAATGTAAATCAAATCGTGAACTTTAAAAAAAAAAAAAAACTATTAAAGAATGTCGATCCAAATCATAACTTTGAATGTAAACGGCTTACGTGATAAAAAGAAACGTAATTTAGTTTTCAATCGGTTAGCTAACAAAAATATGATTTAATTTGTCTACAAGAAACACATTGCACAGTAAATGATATAACGCAATGGCAAAATGAATGGAATTTAAATGGGGGCAACAAAAGTGTTTGGAATTGCGGAACCAGTGATTTTCGTGGTGTCTCTATTTTACAAACAAAAAATTGTCCCGGCGAAGTCGTGTTTGATAATAGCATCCCGCAAAACGGTCGAATAATAAAATGTAGCATCAAAACGGAAAGTGCGATTTATCATATTTCAAATATATATGCCAACAATAGTGGCGTCGAGAGGAAACGGCTTTTTGAATCATTTCATTTTTTTTTTCGTAATTTTACAGACGATAGTGTAGACGATTACAACATTTTGGTAGCGGATTTTAACTGCACTCTTGATAAAACAATTGATAGAAATCCCTCTCATAATCGTGATGACATAGGTACAAAGGAATTACTTTTTTATTGTCACAATATGATCTAACAGATATTTGGAGAGACAGATATCCAAAAGATAAATGGTATACGTTTCAGAGAGTAAATTCGAAGTCTAGAATTTACTATTATATCTTTTGTGATAAAAATCTGTCAAATAAAGTTTACAATGTTTGTATCGCGCATTGTCCTTTTAGCGATCATGATTTTGTGTCATTCAAATTAAAACTTGATGAAATACAAAGAGGTCGGGTTATATGGATAATGATTATAAATACAATCAAAGATGAAGAATTTAAGAATGCATTTAAAATTTGGTGGGAAACCTGGAAAAATGAAAAAAGTAGGTTCGAAAAAATTCAAGATTGGTGGGATGTAACAAAATCACAAATAATAGAGTTAACAATGGAAGTAAGTAAAATATTAAACAAAATTCTCAAAACAATTATATTATCAACCTTGAAAAGAAATTAGAAAAGCTCAAATTGAAAAGTACTACGTCTAGAGAGGTTGAATATAAGATATCAGAAATAGAATCACTAATAAAAAATTACTATGAGACCAAATCAGAGGCGTCTAAAATAAGGGCGCGTGTAAAATGGGCGGAAGAAGGGGAAAAATCGTCGAGCTACTTTTTCAATCTCGAAAAGCAAAACGGAAAAAATAAATTATGGAGTCGAATAAAAACAGATAATGGGCATTATAAACACAATATAGACGGAATACTAAATGAACAAGTTAAATTCTACTCAAATTTATTTAGCTCCGAGGGATGGAATTTGGAAAGTGCTGAAGATTTAAAACCAGTCACATCGAAAATAAACTGAACGATGACGACAAAAAATTACTTGACCGTGATATTACCGCGGAGGAAATAATGAAAGTCCTAAAAATGATAAAAACTAATAAATCCCCAGGGGAGGACGGGATCATATCTGAATTTCATGTTATATTTTTGAATATCATACAAGAAGAATTTTGTACGTTATTGCAAGAAATATTTAATGAAAAAACATTGTCGGACTCACAATATAAAGGAGTTTTAACATTACAATTTAAGGGCGAGGAACGGGAAAATACACGAAACTGGCGCCCTCTTACACTACTGAATTGCGATTATAAAATTATAGAAAAATACTAGCAGAAAGATTAAAAATAGTCCTTTCCAAGCTTATACATCCCGACCAAAAAGGGTTTGTAAAAGGCAGACATATAACGGAAGCGAATAGAATGATACAGGATATCATAAAATATATTGATGATGAAGATGAAGAGGGTATAATTGTCGTTTTAGACCAACAAAAGGCCTTTGATAGGATGGAATGGGGATGGCTAGACTTCGTTATAAAGGAATTTCATTTTGGGGACAATTTTCGTGGTTAGGTTCAAATGCTATTAAAACGTGCAAAGACGTGTATTAAAACAAATGGCTACGTCTCAAAATATTTTTCAATTTCTAGATCAGCCAGGCAGGGGTGTTCTAAAGCATCTTTTTATATTTATTATAGGCAGAGCCCTTGGCCTTTGCAATAAGGGCAGAAAAAGACATGCAAGGCATTATATTGCCGGGGAAAGAAAATGAGGAGCTAATAGAAACCAAATTAAATATGTTTGCAGACGACACGCAATTATTTAATAAAAATGAAAGTTCTGTAAAAAAAAATCTTTTGAAATATTCGACAAATATGAAAAGGCATCGGGTTCTAAAATTAATTACGAAAAGACTAAGGGAATAAATATTGGCGCAAATAAACGCAGACGACCTACTTTTAAAAAGATAAGCTGGACAACAGATAACATAAAAACACTAGGTATTCACCATGGTTATAATACTGACAATGACAAAATTTGGAAATCAATATTAGAAAAAGTACAAAATTGTGTTCACGTCTTGAAAAGTCGAAAATTAACTTACTCTGGAAAAGCCCTTATTGTTAAAAATTTAATTTTATCAGTGTGTGGTTATGAGTTAGAAATAAGAGGTATACCCGAAAAATACAAAAAAGAATTGAATAAGATAATATGGAATTTTATTTCGGATGGGAAAGTGAATCAAGTAGACCAGAAAGTTTGTTGTTTATATGTTAAAAAGGGGGGCATGAGGATGGTAAATTTAGATAGTTGGATAGAAAGTAAATATATCAAATCTTTATATTCGATATTACATAAGCCATTATCTAGTTGAAATGCAATAGGTAAATTTTGGTTAAAAAAATGTGATAAGAAATTTGAGGATGAACTTTTTCTGTTTAAATGTTCTGACCTTTCAGGTGTTGAGATAAACAAAAAATACCACATTATTACAAAAGCGCTTCACAATCGTGGTCAAAATTGACAAAGATCAAACAGGGTATATTTAACGAAATTAAAGTAAAGAAACAGCGATTATTTGGAAACTCAAATATTTTATTTCAGGGCAAATCTTTATTTTATTCTTCCTTTTCAAAAAGTCAGATCAAAACTATCGGTGATATATG
Organism: Mytilus edulis; assembly: GCF_963676685.1. Taxonomy (NCBI): domain Eukaryota; kingdom Metazoa; phylum Mollusca; class Bivalvia; order Mytilida; family Mytilidae; genus Mytilus; species Mytilus edulis. The sequence goes on from NC_092345.1 coordinate 23,306,016, forward strand.
GGACGATAATACCAAAGATTTTAAATCGTGCAATGAAATGTATAGCCAATTAATAGATTAACGTAATTGTATTTTCAAAATATTCACAAACTAAAAGTTCCATACCACTATTATTCATGCAGATTTTAAAAAATAACGATGATCAACCTCCTTTAAAAAGCAACAAAATCAAAATTTCTGAAAACCTTGAATTTTGAATGCAGACAATAAAATCATTTAAATCAAGGATTTGACATTAAAATATCTTCAATTAAACATTAACATAACTGTCAAACAAAATGGGAAATTTTGTATAGCGAGCATATAAATTGGGAAAAAAATTGGCTAAATCTAAGTAAAATGAATATTAATAGAAACGTTAAAGAATTTTAATGGAAATGTATACAGCGGATTATATATACAGAAAACAGACTGCAAATAATGCATATGTCAAATGGAAAATGTCACTTATGTGATGAAATTAATAATATTGAAACTCTTGAGCATTTATTTTATAAATGTAACAATGTTAAACCATTGATAGAAACGGTTGTAAGAAATTTACAACTTTGTAACCTTATAAGCGACGAGGTTCTCGTTGAAAAAGATATTTTATTAGGAATTTGTACAGAGAATTCAAATAATACCATTGTTAATGCAATAATACTTTATGTCAAATGGGCTATTTGGAAAATACGTAATAAATGCAAATTCGATCAAATTAAACTGAATATGCAGTATATACAGGCTTTGCTAAAATTGCACATGAAAAACGAATTAAAACTTCTCCTGCTACGCTCCGAAATAAAGTATATATGCAACACGAAAATTAAACTCTTTATCGAAAAAATATAGGAAGATGTACTTAGTTCTACTGCTCTAAACGAAAGGTGTGTTCGATTCAATATATACTAATCTTATTGTATCTTGTGTATAAAGTAGTGAACAATATGTTATTATAACAGAAAGAAAAACAATATTTTTGGTCATTATTATTGAAATTTATGTCTGTGCATATTAGTTATATTAGTAAATTACCACATATATTATGCTTCGTAATACATTTGTACTCACCACATGATGATGTGATTTATCCTTTTTTATAATCCATATATATTTAAGAATACTTTCAATTTCTATTCAATCCCATCAAAATTCGTCAATTCAAACTATAACTTATTTTCGCAATTAAATTTTAAAGTTTTTCCAGTTTAATTAATCAACACATGGTTGTTCAGTGAACCGGATATACGATAGTGATTTTATACAGTGATGCTTATCAGGTGCGAAAATCATTTGTATTGGTTATTTAAATATCATTATGTATTTAAAACTAGTGTAAAAACTCATGTGATATTTTCCCTGGTCAAGTGAGGCTGTTAAAATACAGGGGTCCCTAAGTATGCGACCTGGGCTACTTAGGTATTTATATATCAGGAAATGATTGAATAAAATATTTGTTATCGTAAAAAAAAAAAAAAGTATGCTAATTAGATATGTGCGCCAAAAAAGTGCGCACAAATCTCAGTGTGCAATTTCTAATTCTCAGTGTGTGTTTTCAGTTTATTTATTCTCAGTGTGTCTTTGAAATCTCAGTGAGTAATTTTCAATTCTCAGTGAGTAATTTTCAATTCTCAGTGTGTAATTTTCAATTTTCAGTCTGTGTTTTTCATTTTTGTAATCTCAGTACGTCTTTATAAAATCTCAGTGTGTAATTTTTAATTCTCAGTGTGTGTTTTGAAGATTTAAATCTCAGTTCTCAGTGTGTAAATTTTTCGAAAAATGGTGTAAACATAGTTTTGAAGGGAACGGCTTGCCATATTCTCTAACCACTTAAAATTGTGAACATTGATTTATCATTATTATTATTATTATTGATTGAACATGATATTGCACGTTGGTTATTAGAACTCACCTCGAAAAACTCACTTACAATTCCTTCTTAGAACATACTCATCCCTTCTCGTCCAATGAAAAGTCAGATTATTGCCCTCTGATTTTCATAGCACAAGGTTTTCCATGCACTATGAAATGCTATACATGAATGACTTTTCATTGTCAGTTAATTATGAAAGTGAACTCTTAAAAGCTGCACTAACGAAGTGTACAATCCCCTAAGGCATTTTCATTGGGAAAATACCCTTCTGATTAAAGATGAAAGAGCAAGATTAAAATAAAAACATTTTGAATTTTGCAAAATTTCATGCATTTTCTCATGGTATACATAATAGAATACACAAAAAAATGGTAAGGATAAATAAAATGATATTTATTTAATTTTTATACCTTACATTTGAGAGAATTCTTTTTCTTTCCTTCAAAAAAACACAATTCCAGACTGCTGATATATAAAGCAAAGGGTTGTTTTCGGAGAAACGCAATACATTTAAATTTATCAATACAAAGTAAGCCTTTATTGTTGAATTGTCTGAATTCAAATATTCGTACAGAGAGTTTTTTTTATCTATAAAAAAAATCAAATCAAATTCCAAAAAGGGAATTTATATAATAATATTGTGTTGCTTTTAAAAAAAAACAATGTAAAGATATATGAGTATTAAAATTCACCTGCAGCAGAAATAAAACAACTTATCCTTCACAAACTATGTCCGTGCTATTTCATTTCATTCATTAATTACCTATGGTTTATATTTAGTTCATTCTAGAAATTGAACTCTTATTTAGGTTTGAATATTACAATGGGAAAGGATAGTATTGTAAGGTCACTCGTAAGTGTGAATATGTTCTAAATTGGTCAGACAATACTTGGTCATGTTTTATGAAGATCGAATCCGAAGATCTAAAGTATTGTCTAACCTATAATTAATAAAAGGTCTTCAATTGTGAAAAGACATCAATACAATAGTTTGAATTATAGAAACAATTTATAGTTGTGTCTATGAGACATATCGAGGAGAAAACTTCAGTTGTTGTGCGTATTCACAAAATAGATTTATTGATTTAAAAAAGGTTATGTGTTACGACGTTATTATCTACAGCGCTTTTCTGGAAGTATGAGGGATTATTAAATCGTAAATGCATTCGATATTCCAACATAAATAGTTAATCTATTTAATACAGGTAAGACTGATACTGTTTTTCTTAACTTATTACATGTATAGATAAGGTCACGTAATATATCTTCCTAAAAGTATATAAAACTGCACAGTAAATGCTTTAATGAGATGAACATATATTTTACAGATCAGGGATTTTTTTGCAATATCATTATACAATTTAAACACTGTTTTAACAAATCTGACATTCTATATGACTGGTTTGAAGTATAAAATAGATTTTATAAATGCAAATGATCCCCCATTCCATATTGTCGTAGTTTCTTGTGGACTTATTACTGATATGGAAATCATATATCATGAGAATAACGATCAATTATAACATACATGATAACATAAACCTTTATGATATAGGTAAGACAAGAAGGGGGACTCAAATTTAAATGTTTTGATTACCGATATGAAAAAAGTTGTAATCAATAGTTTTTTCTATTTCCATATGATGTGTAGAATAACTCTGAAATAACTTTGCACGGAATCGAACATTTCAAAATTCTAATAAATAAACTCTGAAACAAATTTCCTGACTATATAACCTATTTTATGACAATCGACCGTGTATGTCAAATTATCAAGGTGAATTGATTTTGAGGTTTCTTTCTGGTAAAAATATGCATGTAATATTAAAGATGATTTGTTCATAGAAAAACATAATTAATTATTTTTTATGCGGTACCATTAACCAAAAACATTAGTATTTTCATCGGTATAGGTTACAAGTAAGTAACCTTCAATTTCAAAATTAATACTATGGTAATTTGCAAATCGGTCATATTTACTTTATTCTGACTTATATAGATATAGGAAGAGGTGGTGTAAGTATCTTTATCTCTATATATAGTATTACATATGTTTTTAGTAAAACAATACAATTCTAAGGTATCCTCAACTAATTGTACAACTGAGCGGTAAGCAACTAACAATCAATCAAAACTATATATTCGAATAGGTAGAACCAAACGTTTTTCCGTTCTTTTCGAGTACATATAAGCATTGCCAACTAATTAAAGTGTTTGTTGCCTTAAACCTAATCTTCTAGATGGATTGATGCGATTTGGATACATATGAAATACTGCTGCCTTGATTTAAGATCAAGACATAACTATCGCTAAACGTTAAGTGAATTCGTATTTTAAAACAAAATAATTGTTTGTGCAAGATCAAACCAGCGCGTGGTGATCACCCATCAGTCTAATCTGTATTTGCATTTTTATCTTTTTTAAAAAAAGGTTACTACTCCTCAAAAGTGTTGATCTGTATGATACATTAAATCAAAATATGCAAAATATTGTTAATTGTGTCAGAACACACATATTGAACATGTCAGAAAGTAGATAAAACAGTCTAACATCGGTGAATTGATCAAACATTTGAAGGTAATAGACTAAAATCAACGTTTTAAAAGATGATGTGCTGAAAAATCTATACAAATAACTTTCAAGTATATTGATTATTAAATCGTAAATCATAACAACAGTGAATCCCATATATGTTTAAATGCAATTTTTAAAGAAAACTGGTTACGGATTGTATATGTTCGCACTGAAGATTTGAAGATATCATAAAAGTTCAGGTGAATGATAATGATCCTCCGCAATTCGGTAGTTGTGTAAATGTGCTTTGTGATCTCATTTTAAGTTATATCTAAATGATATTCGCTACTCTGTTTCAAAATTAGAATATTTTAATAGAATGTTATATATTGATTCATAAATATATAACGAATCGTATGGAGCAGAATATTGAAAGTTTAGTTTTTCTTGTTTTTAAGATGTAAGCAAATGAAAAATTTGGAGAAAAATAATTTTCTCTAGCCTTCTTATACACTTAGTACTGCCCCTATTTTTCCTTTATAAAATTGAGAAAGGAAATTTGGGAATATGTCAAAGCGACAAAAACCCGACCATAAAGCAGACAACAGCCAATAGAATACTTGCCACTGGATGCAAAAAAATATAAATTAATCAAACAATAATAAATTCACTGATGTTTCTGGACGAGTCCGTGAAATTAGCGAAAAAAACTTTCAGGCGAATGATGGGAATAATGATTGCGTTAAGTCTGGACAGAAGTGAGTAAAGGTTAATTTAATTGTTTTTAAAAAACTGAAGAATATGCATCCCGAAACAAATGTAGTTGTCTTCTCTTTGGTCGGGTTATTGTCTCTATGACACATTCCCCATTCTGATTTTCAAATTTATTTTATTTTGTAATGAAAATGTATATGACTTGTCTGTGCCTAACCTATACAAAAGTAATAAAAGAAATTTTGGATCAAACTATATGTAATAGAATTGAGAATGGAAATAGGTAATATGTCAAAGAGACCATAGAGCAGAAAGGCCATCATTGGGTCTTCATCGCTGCGAGAAAATTGTGCACCCTGAGTCGGACTTGAGCTTGGCCCTAAACAATAATGTTAACTTGTTCCGCGAAATGGACGCCACCATAACTCCGAAACATATTAAAAAACAAAAATTTAAAGAAAACAAACAAGACTAAACAAATGCCTCGTCGTTTCTAACTTGGGATAGGCGCCAAAATGCAGCGGTATAAAAAATGTTTTGTAAGATCTCAACTATCTCTAGGCCTCTATCCATCTAGACAATGTGACAAAAACAGATACACAGCAATACGCATAATTAAACTCAACTAAATAAAAGTATGACTACGATGTTAGAATAGGTAACAGAAGAAACTAAGCAAAATGACAATAATCAACATAAGATAATAAGTAATACTAACAATTATACTGACATGCACATTAAAATCAAGTGTACCGGTAATTGAAACCAGTTGAGAACATATCTAATGTGGAATCTGTGTTCATTGCATGAATCTCATTGTAATTACACCCAAGTTCTATTGTCATACTTCATAGTTTCTATTTCTGAAACAAGTGTAAACTGAATACATCTATTGTTACGAATAACAATGGATTTTGAGCACAGGGTGTGACGAGCGGGGTTTCTGGAAATCCCTACGTCTAGATCTCTAAAAAAAAAACAACCACTGTCGATTGTTATTTATAACAACAGAAATTGATTATTTCTTAATTAGCAATAATAAGTATGAATGTCAGAAACTACTAATAGAGTACACTACGAGTTGCTAACAGATATTAAAAAAAAACACATTTTAAGAAATTCCCATAGCTTCCTTAGCTTGAAGGTAAAATTATTAATATAAGTCATATGTTACTTTTCTAAACCATTGATTAAAAAGCGGGGATTCTAACTTCCGGCTCTTTTTTTGTAACGTTCTTCAAATCGATTAACTTTACAATTTGAAGAGTATTTTGCAAAATCTATTTTTAAGTTTGAAATGACAAAGGTTTGGCGTAAATATACACGGGTTCAATACCCTAGTATTTTTGTGATTTTGACCTTAAGTAAAAAATGTAACATATTTCGGGGAAGGGGGGGGGTAAATCTTATGATCTTTTGCTGTAATTTGGTTCAGATATATACTTATCTGGAGGTCTTTTGGGAACTTCAGATGAGGTAAATGGCTCATGTGCTTGTACGTAACTCGTTTGTAGTTTGAATATATAGGTTAATTGTAATTGCGTTAAAAAAATTACCACAATTTTCGCTGACGTTAGATAAAGTTAAAAGTTCCGTAATCATGGGCTGACTTTTGGTTGAAATCTTATCCTGGAGATTTTTCATCAACTTTCTGGTTTTCCTCGTTCATTTTATGCTGGCTTTAAAGTTAAAAGCTTTTCTGAAGATTTTCTACCATTTTCCGTCGACATTTTATGAATTGATACATAGTCAGATACCCTTTGGTGAAATGTTGAAGTGTCTTGTTTCTTCCGTTATTCTGTTCTGACTTCAGAAGAAGTGAAGATTGCTCTTAAACTCTTCTTTAATGTTCATCCGTTATTGTTAAAAAAAAATCGCATTCACAACTTCTGAAAAATTTCGCTGCCTTTTCAAAGTGAAAAGAAATGTTTCTGCATTGTATGATGATTCATGGTGTGGTGTCCCCTGAAGATCTTCAGCAATCATCTGAAAACAAACGGTGTAATATTTGGCCGTGTAAAAACGTTTAGAGATTTCCAGGAATTAAATTACATAAATGTAATATTCTAATGCAAACGGCTAACGAAAATTCATCGAAATCTATTTGCTATATGATAAGATTAAGAATGTATATGAAAATGAAAAGTGTTCGGTTTAGCTGGGTTCAAAGCAAATATACTGTACGATATTATACCAATCAAATATAACACACAAGAAACAAATTTGGTATCAAAGAAGAGAAATGATATTATTAATCAGGACAAAATCAAGTTAAAAAAGATTTACCTAAAAACCAGTGTTAGACCTACTGTCACAGTGTAATGTGTTCGCAAACTGTGTTTAATATATTGTTTTAATTTTTTTCTTATTTCGCACATAAGATATCAAAGTAAATTCGTGTAACTGATTTCCCCTGGTCGGTAATACAAATATTAAGAGTGACATTTTTCATGTGACTCCAGTGGATATATCAGTATCAAAATCTAGGACACACTTGAGTAATTCAATTTGGAAAATGTCAATTTCGTTAACTCAGCAGCAATGTATCAACCGCGATTTTATAGCGAGCATACATCATTGAAGAGCTTGCAGTTACGAAGATTATCCGAGTGTGTTTATTTTCTATTTTGTTCTATCACACAATTGTAAACTCGATAGAATACAATCGTTTTTTCAATTGATATGCAGTTGCTATCTCTAAATTCGGACCATGAGTATCATATTCTGTTGATATTAATATTAAACTATTTTAGGATCACGGTAAATATATAAAGAGGGGGACAGTCACATGCATGAGAGTCTTATAAGCATTTAATTAAACCAAGGTCTTTAACTTAAAATTTTAGGCTCAATGGTTTTTATGTAAATGTAAGAGATTAACGAGGGTTACTTATTTTGAAATAAAGCGGAATTTTATATATTATCTCATTGCGGGTGCTGATAGAATTGATTTCTGTGTTAGAAAACTGATTTGAAAGATTTTTTTTATCATTTACATGGTGTTATCGTTTCGATCTAACTGGTTAAAATTACAGACAGACGTGTTACAATTATGATATATTTGTATTACCCTCAACAATTGAATTGTGTACTTTGATTTATCAATGCATTGTTGAAAAGGATAACATGCCTTATTTAATCAGGTTATTTAAACTGACTTACAGTACTTTCTTATTAAGAAACGGCTTCAATTGTGAAAAGACATCAATACAATAGTTTGAATTGTAGTTCAATGAATAGTTGAATCTATATAACACATCGAGTAGAAAGCAGTATTGGTTTTGTTCATTTAAAAATATTTGAATCGATTTTATAAAGGTTTTTATCGATTGCGTGTTGTGACATTATTATTCACTGCGTTTTTAATGAAGTATGAGAGGTTATTAAATCGTAAATGCATTCGATATTCCAACACAAAGAGTTAATCTATGTAATAAAGGTAAGACTGATACGGTTTTTCTTAACTTATGATACATATAGGTAAGTTCTGTGATATATCTTCCTGAAAGAATATAACACTGCACATAAATGTATTACTGAGATAAACATATATTTAACAGGTCAGATAACGTTGTGCAATATCATCATGCAATTTAAACACTGTTATAATAAATCTGACATTAAATATGACTGGCATTAAGTAAAAAATAGATTTTATAAATACAACTGAGCCCCCGTTGTGTCATATTGTTTTGGTTTCTTGTTGACTTATTGTATTTATGATATGGAGATCATGTACCATGTGAATAACGATTAATTATAACATACGTAATGAAAAAAATTATATTTCTTTTTAAAAATGAAAAAAATGGTATTTTATACTGCCAAAATCTGCTATGAAATTTTAATAAAGCGAAAATGTATTTGTATTATAATTCAAGAAAAATTGTTTTATAGTCTCTCATAACTCTTTATAGAGTTGCTCTCGTTGTTAATTTGTGTTTTAAAAAGCTGTATATTTTATATGTAACAAGTGATGAGACTTTAATAAAGTACTTGTCTTGTCTACGTAACAACATAAACGTTTATGATATAGGTAAGACAAGGAGGATGACGCAACTTTAAAGGTTTTGATCACAGATATGAAAATATGATTTAAAGTCAATTATTATATGTCATTCTTTTTATTCTTCTTTAACATTCGTCAATGGGTTTTTTTTTCTATTTCAATAACATGGGTAGAATAATTCTGAGTCAGATATATCTTTGTACGGACTGGTACATTTCAACATTCTAATAAAATAAACACTGAAACAAATGTCCTGACTACTTAATTTATGTTATAGCAATTTTGAAGGTAAATATGTGTATGTATTATTAAGATTTTTTCATAGAAAAACATAATGAGGTGATACATGATCTTAAACTGAAAACATTAGTGTTTTCCTCGGTATAGGTTACAAGTTTCACACAGCCAATATCAGTACTGATGAAAGACCTTTTATACATTTTACTTGAAAAATATTCCTCGTATTAAAGAAGTGTTGGATATGATTCATAAGTAAAAGTAATAAATAGCGTCATGGTTGGATTTCGTCCTGGCTCGCAATGCATGAAATGGTGCATTTAATTGGATATACAATTCTTATTTAAGGTAAGATCATTTTCAAATTTCAGAATTTTTCCTCAGTTTAAACAGTTTATAAATATAACTAATTTGCACTTCATTTACTTTAGATTTAAGATTTAATTTAACCAATCAATTCCTGAATTTAAACCGAATTCAAAGGAAAGTAGAATTTAAATTTGTTTAAATCTAAAACGATTTTTTTGATTGCAGGACATGTCTTTAAATTAAAAAAAATATTAACCAATATCGATGAGTGGACTTAAATATTCGGCTAAAGGCATAGAGAATAAAACAAGACAAGTCCAGTTAGTTCATGGGATTGATTGTTAGAAAGTAGCAATAATAAATTAATTTTATTCTTCAACATTCTTTTTGATCTTAACATCATTGTGATAGTCTGAATTAGAAATTTTAAGTGTTGTTGAGAACTAGTTAAATTTTCATATGCTTTCCTTTTAGTTTCAAAACTGTGAAGACATTTTGCCTGCAGTCAATTTAGATATGAGCTAATTCAGTAGTGTTGTTCTGTTCTTCTAAATTATTGACTGGAAGCAAATGTCTAAAGTACTGAATTAACCACAATAGATACATTTGAAAATTGATTAAAAAAAAACTTGACACGATTCAATAATCTTGCACAGTAAAATTTGTACTATCAAAAATATAATCGTCAGTGATTAGACTAATGAATTATATTGTACATCTGTATTAGCAGTTGAGAAAAAACACGGACAAAAAAGAATGCGAATTTTATATTCATACAAGTAATCGTAAAAACTATTTTCTAAAATCTCCATACATCTGTTAGTATCATTCTACAATATAAAAAAATAAAAACGTGCACATGAGATGCACAACATCCAACGTTATACGCCACTCTTATAGAAACAGATTATAAAAAATCCAGTTTCATTTATTTTGTTAATGGTCAGTAAAACACAGGAGGTGGGACACGTCGAGACACAAGGACCAGGCCACCGTTTCACAAAGGGTAGTAAATCGTGAAGTTGTACACAAGTTATTAACTTGAAAGTAGAAAAATGCTTGTTTTGGCCCCTTTTGGGCCCCTACTTCCTAAACGGTTGTGATCATCATCCCTAAAATCAATCCCAACCTTCATTTTGTTGTATTAACCCTTCTTAAATTCCATAGAGATCCATTGACTTAAACTAAAGTTATTGTCCGGAAACAACATGTGTCTTCTGATGACGCAGATGACGACGACATCATACCATTTTACGATCCCCAAATGTTTTTTGCGGTCGTATTAAAATCAATCCCAACATTCCATTTTTTGGTAGAGGACTTTGTGAATCTGTGAATTTCCTTGAAATTTTATAGACTTTTACATAAGTTATTTTCTGGAAACCAAATGTCTTTGGAAGACAACACCATAACATTATACTCAATCCAAAATTTTGCGGTCCTATAAAAACGCATTATGCATAGTTGGCTATCAAAGACACTGACAGGGAAAATGATGATTACTTCAAACAAGAACAAAATATCTTATTTAGTTTATAAGATATCTGTCTGATTTAATATATTCAGATTTTGTTTAATGTATACATAAGATATCTAACTTGGGTTATAAGTTAGCTAATTAAGTTTGTAAGATATCTAATTAAGTTTATAAGATTTATGAGATATATCTTTCAACCTATAGTGATAAATATATCAAATTAATTATGTACTAAATGATATATCTTTATAAAAGGTCTTATTCAATTCATAAGATATATTTTTCAACTGAATAAGACACTGAAAAACATAAAAATATATAATAAACTACATAAGGTATGTAATTAACTAAACAAGACATTTATTATATCTTATTTTATAAGATATCTTATAAACATTTCTAAATTTCAATTTTGATATTTTTGCAATTTTGTTTAAAAGAAACAGCTCAAATGCAAGTTCTTCTGTACAGGGTTTACTTTTATAAATTGTGACTTGGATGGCGAGTTGTCTCATTGGCACTCATACCACACCTTCTATCTACCAACAGTAAAACGCTAAAATGCAAGGTATGTAATATTGTTATGCCATGCATATGTGTAACTCTATTTTGAGAGAAAAATTCTTGCACATGTCAATTTTCATACAAAAGGGTATGTATAAATATGATGTGAACTTCTTTAAAATAAAACCTGAATAAATATTCTCTAAACAAATCAACTAAATCAAGTCTAAAAGATAAATCAATCAAGCTAGAATAGGAAAAACAATCAAATTTGACCCAAACCTTCATCAGGCAAAAATTTAAAAGGCACTGTCAATGATTTGTATAGTATCCTTGGTACTGTGAATCAGAATTATGTAACCTTATTAAATATATTCTTACCTTTTCCATTCCCTGCGACGGTAGCGTCTGAGTCTGATACAGAACACTGAGTCACTCAGTATCTGAAATATAAGGATAATTAAATTAAAAAGTCTATACTTATTTATATTTTTTTGTTAAATTTGACAAATAACCAAAAGGTAGTTAATTTATTTTTCCTATAATTTGAACCATATTTTGTTAGTGAGAATTATTTGTGCAGGTAGAATTTTACCTGACTGACTTTTTGTTTCATACAATTCTGCCAGTATTCATGGTGCATGTATTTATTTTTGCATTGATTTATAAATTTAGCCTATTTCTTTTATGAAAATGTTCATGAAAGTAATATGATATTAACATCAAACAGCTGTAACTGGAACTTATTAATCATTTGTGTTAACTTGCACTACTTTGGAGATCAAGCCATGTCTTTTTAGCTGGAATAAGTTGTACTTTTTTCCAAGCACATAAACAGGTGTAAAAGAGGGGAGGGGGTTTCAATGAATTGTCAAAAATACATAATCCTCAAGTCTTTGTGATAATGTAACATTTCATTATATACACATTATATGACTTTATCGGAAATAAGTAAAATCCTAACAGGGTAGAATCAGAGGCGAATTTAGAGGGTTTTCAGGGGGCCTAGGCCCCCCTCTTAAATATTGGAAAAATTTGGGTGGTTAGATAGGGAGAACTGAAGCATGACAGGACCAGGCCCCTTCTTAGGCAGTCAGTGCACCCCCACTTTTGAGAATTTCGGGAACCGCCATTGAGAATGCAAACTTTATATACACAAGAAACATACAATACATCATGTTCATGAAAAAAAGTGTGAAACAAGTCAAGTTAATATTAATAATATATGTAAACCGTAAGTATATAGATAATTGACCAAAATGTACCTTATTTTCGCAATTCCACGAATTGCTTTCATTCTGTGCCAAACTGTTTTCGGGTTTGTCTGACTGAAGAAGAAATTTGACATTCAACTAAAATTCTGAAATTTTCTGTCTGACCAAATGACTTTTTGTCTAACATTTTGACGATGTTTGGGATGTACTGGCTTTATATAGCTAACAACACTAGACAAAATATCTTTGTCATTGTTTATTGGGTATCTAAAATAGTTAAAAGTTTGAGGCAATGCTGGGTAAAACTAAGGTATTTAGGGTTTTTTTTTTTGCATTCAAAAGGGGTTTTTTAATGTTACAATGTACTGTTGATTTGGCAATGAAGGAAAAAGTGTTCCTCCTCATCTTATATTTTACAAACTTTACTCTAATGTGTTCTCTATGATTTTTTTTTATATCAACCTTTTTATAATTTCAATTTCCAAGCTAGGGTCACTTGCACAGTATTTTTTTTTTAAGTTGACGACTAGGAGCTTACAAACTTAATATTTAATTTTTTCGACTTCCCAATCTTGACTCCTTGTTCTTTCTCTGCTTTCCGTCTAAAAGGGTACCCCAAATTTCAGAATTATATATTGCAATGGGTTTTATCATATGATCAAACATGTGGAATAATGATTTAATTAGAGGATCTAATGATTTTACGTATTTATATAATTCAAACGAGGCCTTTAATGCCTTGTTATATAAAATAGTTTTTGTTTTTTTTAAATGAACCTGCACATAAACACATCATCAGTCCCAAATATTGACACATTCTATATTATCATACCAAATCTTAACATTTTCGTTGAGAAGACTCCCATTTTTATAAAAGAAAATAACCGTGTTAATTTTTAAACACGAATCTTTACAATATTGATCTTATCATCAAGCATGTTTAATTTATGCTGTAAATTTTCTGTATTATCTGATAAGATCACAAGATCAACAGCATATAGTTGACATGTAATTCTTTTTCCAGACAGATAGACTGAATTCTTCCGATCTTTTTCCATTATACATGTATATGAGAAAATCATTCAAAAATATCTTAAAATATTAGGGCTTAGTACATCCCCTTGTTTTACACCAATATCAGCTCAAATGACTTTGTCATCTTAATCCCATTTATACTACTATTTTGCTATGCCTATACATACTATATAATATTATTTTAAAACAAGCCATTTATTTTACATTGCAATAATTTCAATTTTATCCGTTCATGAATCACTGTGTCAAATGCTTTGTGAAAATCCACAAAACATGCATATAATCGTTTGTTTCTGGTGTTTATATATTTATCTATTAAACATTTCATTACAAATATATGATCTGACGTCCTTGGTTTTTTTGAAAAACCAATCTGATTTTCATGTTTAACATTATTACCATATAGGAATACATCTATTCTATTATTTAGTATAATATTTAAAAGTTTACCAGTACTATTACATGTTGTTACCCCTCTATAATTTTGTGGAAGTCAAAGGTTCTCAGATTTAAAAAGGTGTAGTATAACCTTCTAGCCACTTTTCTGGGTTATGTTTATTATGTATAATATGTTCAAATAAAAAAAAAGTCATCATAGGACCAAATAGCTATGTTTCCAAAGCTTATATTTGACATGCTCATAAGATCAAGACTGAGGACAAAAACAAGTTCGAATCTTTATGGTACATCAAATTGAAAAAAAGGGCAATGTTTAAGAGCTCATCATGTGTAAAATATCCCAGTCAACATGGTAAGTAAACACTTGATAAAATATTCACCAAAACCGAAACCGAATTTAAATGAATTTTCTGCAACAAAAAATACATGTGATGAACTGAGACAGGGACCTCCTATACTAAGTATACGAAGTCCTCGCATCAGATGAATCATGTTTTTTTTCTATGAATATTCAATATGCCGACTCTAAATAAAATTTACTTACTTACTTGCCAGTATCAGTCACTCAGGTTTAAGTTAGTCGAAATAATTATTAAGTATTGTATGGCGTCAGAGCAATAAGATATAACAGTCCCAAAGACGTCATATTTGGACTAGGGTAGTTTTGATGTGTCGTCTGCTTTAGAGTGACGGTTCTTGAAGTCTACGAAAGTTACCCGGGATGGTTTTACCACACTTAACAGACGATTAAAGCATAAAAAATGGCACATAACACATAATCACATGTAAGTCTATCACTTCAATCTTTTCTCGTACAACCAACACGTTCTATTTTTACAATCTGAACAATCGAGAACCAAAATTTGTTTAATTATGAACCGATAGGTGTGTGTTGACTCCATTTTCTGTCCTTCACCCAAAAGAGCTGTTAAACCGAGGCCGGGAATCGAAAGTCGTACGATAACTTTTCCGGCACGTTTGTTAAACACTCGTAAACATGGTCGGTAACATATCCTACGACAGTCGTAAATCGTACGATTTACGATGTTTTGTGAAACGATAGTCTGGACCAGAAGAAAATGCTGAAATATCATCAGGTTTTATGTATGTGAAATATGCAGTGGCAAACACAGTAAGGTCCAATGTAATATCCGGGCCCAAGGAACAAGTGACCAAAAGTATTAATTTGTATTCATTAGGAAATACTCCTGTTAAAATATCGGAAAATTGTTTAGAATTTTACCCACATAACAATGCAGCACATGAATTTATATCTTGTTTCAAATATGGTTTTTCATTAAATTATTTTCCCACACTTAAGGTATCACTAATGGGGATAGTGTCAAAAACAGATGGGGATTTTAGACTTATTCAACAGTTATCCTATAATGAGAATAATTTAATAAATGATTTCATTGATAAAGATTGTTGTTCAGTGCAGTACAGTTCAGTAGACGAAGCAGCATGTTTGATTAATAGACTCAAATAACTTGCCTGTTTAATTCAGAGTGATATAAGCGGCTTTTCGCTTGTTGTCAATTGGCCCGCAGGATTTTGACTTGTTTGGGATACAATTTCAGGGTGAATATTATCTTAATAAAATGATGCCAATGGAGGCCTCAATACGTTGTGCCATGAGAAGAAATTTGCAAAACCTTTGTATTGGATAGTACTTCAAAAAGCGGAAATGATAATATCCTTCCCATTGTTGAAATGATTTTCTTTTTGTCAAGTCGAGCCAAACATCAAAAGTTGGCAATACTTCGAAGATATTTCAAGAGGTATGCAACAAATAAACAAATTGGTATTCCTCTTGCTTGTGACAAGACTACTTTGCCTACTACATTACATTTTTGGGTACAGAATTTGATATACAAAATTTAATCATTCGGCTTCTAAATGAAAAACTTGTCAAACTCTCACAAAAAATCACAGATACCTTAGACAGTTCTAAAATAATTCTTAAAGAAATGCAATCTCTTCTTGGGCTCCATAATTTTGCTTGTAATGTGGTTGCTCCAGGCCGCACCTTCTGTCGCGCAGATTCAACAATGGGAGTAAGAAAAGCATATTACAAAATTCGAGTAAACAAGCAGATGGTTATGGGATCTATTTTGAAGGTCAGTGGGTCCAAGGCGTATGGCCAAAACTGTTGGTTGAAACTGGAATTACCAGAGATATGACATTTGATAGTTGTTTCCAGTTGTAGCAGCACTTATGTCCTGGGAATAATATTTTGTTAACAAACAAGTTATTTTTCATGTTGATAACCAGATGGTTGTTCAAATCATTAATTTATTTGAAAACTAGCAAATCAAGTAGAGTTATAACAAATGGTTTTAATGAACTTAAAAAACAATACGTCAGTTAAGGCAACTTTTAGGAATTTTAGTCCTCAATGCTCTTCAACTTCGTACTTTATTTGGCCTTTTATACTTTTTTGGATTCGAGCGTCACTGATGAGTCTTTTGTAGACGAAACGCGCGTCTGGCGTATATAATAAATTTAGTCCTGGTATCTATGATGAGTTTATTTGTATCCCTTCAAAACAAAACCAAATTGCTGATTGTCTTTCTCGTTCTCAGTGGTAGACGTTTAGAAGCCTACATGTAGCTCCAGAAGCAGACCAGTGGCCAACCAAAATTCCAAAACAGATCTGGAACATTTAAGTCAGGTGGTGGATTATATTGTCATTATGGGTGTGTCAAAAAATACACAAAAATCTACAATTTAGCTCTGTCAAAACTTCGAATTTTAGATCATCTTACAAATTAAATCAGCATTGGCCAGTGCCAGTCAATGATTTCCTAACTTTTATAGCTTTTTTGTTAGTACAAGGTCTTTCTGGGGGTACCATATCATCTTATATACCAGGAGTTTCATACCATCATAAAACACAAGGCATACAGGATACTATAAAATTCTTTATAATTGGCAAGGCATTAGAAGGAATAAAAATAATTCAAGGAGGGAAACGTAATAACATTAGAGCATCAATCAAAGTGCAATTGTTATCAGATATGATAGGTTGTTTAGATAAAGTATTTAAGAATAAACATGAAGCTGCTTTTTTTTCTGCAGGTTTTTTTTTTATTTGCCTTCATTGGTTTCCTAAGGGTAGGGAAAATCACTACTTCAAAAACTAAGTCTGTTATAAGTGGCTCCAACTTAACAATTTCTGATATTTTAGTTAAGAAAAAAGTCCTGGAGCTAAGAGTAAGGTGGTCAAAAATAAAAACAACAGTAGTATACCGCTGTTCAAAACTTATAAATCCATGGACAAAAAACAAAATCGGGGTAACAAACTAAAATCCTATGAGAATAACAAATATAACATCAAAACCAAATACATGAATTTGGGATAGATAAGTACGGTGCAAACGACACAACGGTAACACAACGTTAAAATGTAACACACACAGAAACGAACTATAATATAACAATGGCCATATTCCTGACTTGGTACAGGACATTTTTAAAGGAAAATATGGTGGGTTGAACCTTGTTTTGTGGCATGTCAAACCTCCCTCTTTTATGGTCATGTGAAATATAACATTAAAATGACAACACAACATTACAGGACTACAATATGAATAAATAGGAGAACACAATTGACAAAGAAACACACGAATAATAGTTAAAAACTGATCAAAAGGGAAAGTTCGCTACTTTATTGATACCTGAGAACTGAAAAAGCTACTGTCCGATACGACTCATTAACGAATACTTAAAGGTACTACCTACCTGTAAGAATAAAGATGTGTTTATGCATTATAATTATATGCCTATAATTATGTACAAATTCAGCAGTATTCTGGAAAAGGCTTTACATTTTCTTCATATAAGTAAAGGCCATTTGAGGTCACAAAGTTTTAGAATTTGGGGAGCCACGGAACTAGCCAGGCAAGTGGGTCTCAGAAATCATGAAAATAGGCAGTTGGAAATCGCATGCTTATTCTCGCTATCTTAGGTTGCAACTTTTCTAGTTTCAAAATGCTAACAAGTTACAGGTTTTCACAGGTCCCAAGATTTTATAGATTGTCAGAAGTTCCCTTGTTTATTTGGCCAATGTATACGTAGGGGCAAAGAAATATGGTAGAACCAAACTGGGATTGGAGTCCAAAGGTGTTACAACATACTGGATTTGGTATCCTGGTTTACAGATTAAAGATTCACTGGGGTAAAGCTGATGACCGTAACTGCATTCACAGTCATCCCAAGATGTCGGATGAAAAATTAGGTCAGTATCTGTATTGTCTGTTAAAGTGTTTCTATATCATTTTCTATACAAATTATATGTTGATACGATGTAAACTTATAAAAGATTCACACGGAAATCACTAATGACTACCGATAAATGTGCATGAAACAGAAATTTCGATTTGAAAAAATCGCCAAGATGACCGTAAATCACAATCGAGATGACCGTTACAGAATCAGCGATCCATTACAAGGGTGACCGTAATTGGTTTTAAGATGACCGTAATTTATAAATGATGACCGTAACTTTTACAGGATGACCGTCAATTTTAAGAAATATCCGTATTTATATAACTACCTTTTTTTTTGTATCAAATGATTAATTGTGTTGGTATAAACTTATTTATATGAGAGTAATATCCTAGGTAAAAGAAAATAAGACGTGCTTCAAATAAATAGTTCACGATATGTATCTTTTTGTCGAGCCTGCAACTTTTGTTGCAGAAAGCTCGACATAGGGATAGTGATCAGACGGCGGCGGCGGCGTTAGCTCACTTCTTAACAGCTTTATATTTTAGAAGGTTGAAGACCTGGATGCTTCATACTTTGTATATAGATGTGTTATATATGTTAAGAAGTTTCCGTCAGTCATGATCAGTCAGTCACATGTCCTATGTCTTTGACCTCATTTTCATGGTTCTGTGACCACTTTGTAATTGAGAATTCTTTCTTATTATAAGTAATAGGATAACTATATTTGGTATGTGCTTACCTTGCAAGGTCCTCATGCCAGTCAGACAGTTTTCACTTGACCTCGACCTCATTTCATGGATCCGTGAACAAGTTTAAGTTTTGGTGGTCAAGTCCATATCTCAGATACTATAGTCAATAGGTCTAGTATATTCGGTGTATGGAAGGACTGTAAGGTGTACATGTCCAACGCGCAGATCTATTTTTTCATAATTTATGCAATAGGTCAACTATATGTGTTGTACGGAATGATTGTAAGGTGTACATGTCTAGCGGGCAGATGTCATCTGACCTTGACCTCATTCTCATGGCTCAGTGGTCGACGTTAAGTTTTTGAGGTTTTGTCTTTTTATCTTATACTATATGTAATAGGTCAACTATATTTGGTGTATGGAAATATTTTATGATCTATATGTCCGTAGCGCAGGTTTTATTTGACCTTGACTTCATTTTCATGGTTCATTGCTCAGTGTTAAATTTTTGTGTTTTGGTCTATTTTTCTTAAACTATAAGCAATAGGTCAACTATATTTGTTGTATGGAAGCATCGTTAGTTGTACATGTATGTCTGGCATGGTTTATCTGACCTTGACTCATTTTCATGGTTCTTTGATTTTTGTTTAGTTATCTTGGTTAATGTCAAGTTTATGTGACAGTCGTAATAAAGCTTTATATTTAGGACTATCAACATAATATCAATGATTAGTAAAGAAGACGAAATATTTCAGCATGTGCACTCTTGTTTACGGTAGAGGGTTTAATTTTTTAAATGAATTTGCAACAAGGCATGCACATGAACAATTTGGGAAAACATGCAACAAAAGCGCGATACAATGACACCTTACTAGTATAATAAAAAAAAAACGGCGGTGCACCCTACCTAAAAGTCAAGAGATTTTTTTTATTTCTGGGATTCCTTTTAATGACATATGATAAATACACCTTTTTAAAAATGCTAATGCATGTACAGCCATTGATATTATATCGTCTTTGAAAATGTTTTTTTTTTTAAATACGACCAAACTAGCAAAATAGATAATTAAAATAGTCTTGTACGAATAGCGTATCACAAGGGGGAACCTTGTCAATGTATATATGTACAGAAATGTTGTTACTATATCAAGACAAATTAAGATTTTAACCTGCTGGCTCTGGAACCATACACATCGGCTCGATTACCGGATATTCAAATGTTTAATTAATGTTTTTTATGCTCCATTTATGGGCATTATGTTTTCTGGTTTGTGCGTCCGTTCGTCTGTTTGTTTGTCCGTATGTCCAGCTTCAGGTTAAAATTCTTCATCGAGGAAGTTTTTGATAACGTTGAAGTCAACTTGAAACTTAGTACACATTTTCCGTATGATATGATCTTTCTAATTCTAATGCCAAATTACAGTTTTATCCCATTTTTACGGTCCACTGAGCATAGAAAATGATAGTGTAGATAAGGCATCCGTGTACTAGGGACACATTCATGTTTGAAATTCTTCAACTTTTCGTCGTATCGCTGTCGATTTGTATTAAGATTTTAACGTCGTTATTTCATTGTTTTCGAGAAATATGCAATTTACTTTCATTGTCATGAACCCAAAATACGGCAAATAGTTAAAAAGAATTTAATGAAACATATTTATATCCGCTAACAGAGACAAACTCAACAAAAAGCTATGAATACAAATACGGATATTTCTTAGAATTGACGGCCATCCTTTAAAAGTAACGGTCTTCCTTTAAAAGTTACAGTCAGCCTTTACAAATTACGGTCATCCTTTACAAGTTACGGTCATCTTTTTACCAATCACAGTCATCCTTGTTATATGTTACGGTCACATTGAAAATATTTTGTTGATGATTCACGGTCATCTTAGCGATTTTTTCAAATCGAATTTTCCATTTCATGCACATTTCTCGGTAGCAATTGGTGATTTCCGTGTGAATCTTTTATAAATTTACATCTTATCAACATATGATTTGTAAAGAAAATGATATAGAAACACTTTAACAGATGATACAGAAACTGACCTAATTTTTCATCCGACATCTTGGGATGACCGTGAATGCAGTTACGGTCATCAGCTTTACCCCAGTGAAGATTGGGACTCCCTAATTGATGCAAAAAGAAAATGTTCACCTTCTCCTAATTTTATTATTATTTACTATGGAGCTAAGGATTCGACAGATTTAGAATTGACAGGGAATGGTTTAATTGAAAATGTAAAATGTTCTATCCTACGTTACCAGGGTGTATTTTAAAATGTTATAATAATATGGTCTGTAATGCTACAGCGCAGATACTGGAATTTTGCACCCTTAAATGATTCAGTGTTCAAAAACTTTCAGGTTTAGAAAATGTGTTTTTTTCTAACAGTGGGGACTACAGATTGGTAACTCTGGGTAACACCTCATCTTATGCCAACAGGTGGGGCACTAATAACTGAAGCATTGGTAATACGAGTGTTTTCCCCGGTCACTCCCAATGGTAGGTGATGGTGTAACCGCGTTTAACTACCTGGGGTTTTATGACACTATGTCAACATAGGTCAGCTGATAGCCATTGTGTATAGGTAATTGGTAGTCACACTGGTGCTTCAACAAAATATCATAGAATCTTCTGTAGCCAAATTAATGCCACAAATTAAAAATGTATATTCTAATCATGAAAATGTAAATATAAGTTGGTGTAATAAAATGTATGTGTAATTAGACTGATTGTTTTTGTATATGTTGTAAACGTTATAAATGAAACCAGAGGAAGGAACCTGTACACCAATGAGTATAATATACAGAAACACAATGAGAAAGTATGTAGCATTTTAATTTTGGTATTTGTGAATTACAGTTAACAACAGACAAAGAGAGACAACTATAGAACAATTTTTAATCACTTTGTGGTTAAGGAAGGACATCAACAACTCTTGATCGTTTTCTTCATTTCATTGTTATTCGTTCAGTATTAATATAGGGTCTCCTTCAATTATTTTGCAATTAAATGCCCAAAGCAACGGTATTTTTTATATATCTACCCACTTAATCATTTAAAGACATTTATTTAAATAGACAAATGAAGATATGTTTGTATTTACATATTTGAATTGCTTAAGTGAAATAAAGCTTGTATAGTTTACAAATTTTCGTAACAAATTAACCGTTGGATCGTAAATTTAGTGTGTCCTTAAGACGAGACGCATTATTGAATACAGTTGTTTGTCCGTCAGTCCTTCCATCCATCCGAAGTCTACACCTCGGACAATAACTA
Organism: Mytilus edulis; assembly: GCF_963676685.1. Classification (NCBI taxonomy): domain Eukaryota; kingdom Metazoa; phylum Mollusca; class Bivalvia; order Mytilida; family Mytilidae; genus Mytilus; species Mytilus edulis. The sequence goes on from NC_092345.1 coordinate 23,328,488, forward strand.
ACAAAACCTTGTACCACAGTAACTCAACACAAGATCTCCGTCATTGGTTTCTCGATTGACTGTACATTGTATCGATAACGTTGAATGATTGATTGAATATTCGTATGTTCCATTAATTTGTGTAATACATCATTTGTTTTATCTAATAACGTATAATTTATTTTGATTTTGCGTTATTAAAGTCCTTTAGTATAGTACACATGGCATATAAGTGATGTTTATAATTGGTCAACGTGTCGATAGATGATAATCCATGTTTTCGTAAAGTCATTTGTAACCAATTAACAATGAATCAGGAGATAACTGTTATACTCGGTAACAGTTTCATTTATACAATGACATTATCATAGTTAAACCTGTTTTAAAATATCACTATTATATCAACATTAAAGAGTTATTATCGAAGTTGGAATACTGATTTAAAATAATGTTTATTGCGACAACGCACTTTGAAACTGCGGAGAAAGGTTGAGTTTAATATAACAGTTTCTTGGTTCATCAACTCAGTTCTAGAAGATGATTCAAAATGAATGCATGACGAGTCTAATTCTGGATGAATAAGACAACTAGTTTTGTATATTGTTTTTTTTTCTCATAAAAAGTAAGATTTTGAGATTGATCAAAATAAAAAGGTATTTGATTCAATTTATAAGTATCATTCAATACATGTTTCTTCCGTAAATACCTATAATTAAATTCACATTCAGAATATCTAGTTTTATACACAGTAACACTTAACCCATAGAAGGCCTACGTTTACTGTCCACTGAATATCTTCCAACTTAATTTAATTACTCGTATAAGTGAACATTATTTTTTTACTTTAGTTACCGTTCAGAGGATATAAACATAGCTCATAGTTAGATATAAATGACACGCTGCATTGCTGTAGGAAAGAAAATGATTATTAAAGAACAATACAGTTTTACCAATTGAGGAATATGTGAAAAAAACGGTAATATCAGAACTTATTAATTTTCTTTAATTTTTGTAACAGAAAGTGATATATTCCGTTAAAGATATCAACACAAAATGTACTACATATTGTGAAGAATTTGGCACAAAATATATCCATCTATTTTAAGATAGTAAGTAGCTTTCCCATATGTTTTCACTAACAATTTTATTTATTGAGTTGAAACATTCTGAACATTTAAACATAATTTATATATGTAAATAATGAATCACTGCGAATAATTCCTTTAATGGAAAATTTCTTATTCCTGCAAATATGTTAATTATAAATATCAAATTTAATTTCGACACTCCTGAATTTAATAACTATATAACGTGTACCAATATTCCATCGTATATTTGAACTGTATTGATCTTTTAAAAATGGGTTTGGGTTGTTAAAAAAATAGCTTTGAATTAATCTTTTAAAAAGACAAGCTTGTTGTTGCAATTGTGATATTTTGTCAATAAAACAATGAAAATGAAAAAATCTATAACCGTTTTTAACCCATTGTTTTGTAAAAAATATAAGACATCATTTTAAAGCATCTTTTTGCCCCTTTCTTGACTATTCCATATGCAGTGGTAAACATCTTATTTAGATAAAGACAACATGTCAAACCTGAACAGAAATAGATGGATGTATATGTTTTTTCTAACGGCAACCAAATTGATAAAATAAAGGTTTCATATATTCTCATCAAAAAACATTATTCTATACACCTTGAACAAAATTATTGCAACACTTCCATTGAAAACAATGTACATGATTGTAGAATGTGTATAATTTGCGTTTTACCAAATACTTTTAATCCCTGTATGGTTTAAGATTGAATGTGTGTTATTAACTTACATTTAATGCAAAATTTAAAAAATAGAGAGACGCATCATAAGAGCTGTGCTGAAAAAAGGTATGCAAGCTTTTTTTGGTCTTCTATACTGACATTTTATAAAAGTAAATTTTACAGCAAACTTAACATCTCATACAGAAATGTGTTTTAAACTAGGAATTTCAAACAGTTGTGAATGAGTTTAGTGCATGAAAAAATCTGTATTTATTGCAGAAAAATGTTTTGGAAAAATGAGTTCTGTAAAATTTGCATTTTTTGTAAAAAGCGTGAAAAACTATTTCCGTGCAGCTGTTGTGTCCTATCCATGTAGCATTACTATTGGATGAAAAGTAAGTTAGTACCATGAGTTCCATTTTAAAACTGAAACGGATTTAAAGTATTTGATAAAACTCCAATAATACGCATTCTACAGTCTTGTCCTTTTACATTGTTTTCAACTGAAATGTTGCAATACTTTTTTCCAGGTGTATATACAAGTCAATCTCCAATTATATATCATTTTATTGTGATATCACCTAAGTTGAACAAAAGTATAAAGAAAAACATATTAATTTACATTGCATTGCATTATATATATGTTGTTCAAGTATCTATAGTTTAAAGTTATTCATTAACAACTGAGATTTGTCAATTATATTTTTTTTAAACCAAGACAAGTCCTAACGAATTTTCTAAATTTTGGAAGATATTTGTTTAAATATTAACCCTTTTCTATATTTTCATTAACAATTATCAAAATGTCGTATATGAATATACTTATAGATCATCTATTAGATGAAACATCCAAATATTGAATTGGTGATTGCAAGATGTACAATGTATAAATGGAATTGAAAAAAATAATGACATGATAATCTCAACGATTCTACGATTGATGATTCAATAGGTCCTTTATCTTTTAAACCTGAATAATAAATAATACATACAGAATATTAATGAACCTAGACCAATGCAATATATTTTCGTGTGCAGTAATCATTATAAAAAGGTAAGGTGAAAATATTTAATTTGAAAGCCGAGAAGGTATAAGTACAGAAACAGTTGAAGAGCTATATGACAAAATACCTTAAAGAGCCAAATTCTAAGGTCAACTTTTGTCTGAGGGAGTTGAAACCTTAGTTTCTTTTTATTTTTTTTAAATTTTAAAATGTATCAACGGACAATTTTAAAAAGGTTTGTTATAAACCATATCGGTACCGAATTACTAACTACTGAGATGATGATACCCTCGGGGACTGATAGTCCACCAGCAGAGGTATCGACCCATTGCTATAAAATGTTGAAAACTACTGGGCCACAATTTTAAATATAATATCTTGATTGAAAAATGTATCCCACGACCGTTCCATGTAACTAACATCACCACCATAGTCAAAAAAGAACATAGAAATAAACTATAAAATTCTCAAGTAAAAAGGTGAAACAAAACAAAAACAAACAATTTCAAATGTTCACATCGTGAAAGCTAATTTAAATAATATTGAGGGGTCTTCAATAATTTATTGTAACACTAGTTACTAGTTGGTTGACCTTTCGAATTTTACAATTGAGCCAAACTAATCCAAACTTGTCCTCGATGATTATTATCAATCAATAAAAGTGTATCTTATACATTTTTTGTACTATTTATTATGATCTTAACCTTATTTTACATGATTTCCAAAATCACTGTAGATACAGGCAGCTTAGGTGAGAGAAAAGTATTGCTGTACGGGAATCGATATCAAAATAGCACATTATATTATGCAATGCAATATTATGTGAAAACAAATGGTTATTTTACTAATTCATGCTGCTTTATAGGAATTCATTTTTAATCTGATTTGTGAACACATCAGAATTTATTTTCAAAGTAACAACTTTTTTTTTAATTTTGCCACGTTTGTGAAAAGAAAATTACGTGAAATGATAAACTATTATTTTCTCTATTTGCTTCGAAATAAAGAAAAAAGGTCATAACGTTCAAATAAATTTTTGCGAAAACAATTTAGTTAAGATTAAACACAAGCAATTCAAAAACATAAATATTCCTCATAAATATTCCATTTTCATAACTGTTATGTTAAAAACTATTGTAAGCAGGTATATCCTGAATGTATATATTCAAAGAATGTATAACCATAATCAATATGGCAATGGTGAATCAGTGAATTTTTGTCATTTTACTTTTTAACTTTTGATAAGTCGTCTACTGTACATCCATTGTCGAGGACAAATCAATACAGAAAATTCCTAATATAATGAAAAAATCAAAAGCTCAAACACATCAAACGAATGAATAACAACTGTCATATTCCTAACTTGGTACAAGCATTTTCTTAGGTAGAAAATAGTGGATTAAACCTGGTATTTTTATAGCTAGCTTAACCTCTCACTTGTATGACAGTCGCACCGAATTCCATTATATTTTCAATGATGTGGGAACAAAACAAACAGATTAATACGTCAAAATGTCAAAAAAAGGAATAAAGCAGTCAACATTGTGTTTTCATCTTAATCTATAAAAAAAAAATATGTTTTCATATATGAACCAGCAGCATCAACAGTTATATGTTTTCTCTGTACATAGAAGTAGTGATGCTAATTGATTGAAATTTGAAGAAATAACATCACGAGAGTGTTTATTATACATGTTATAGATGGGGTATTTTATGAAAAAATAGCAAAATCACAAAAATACTGAACTCAGAGAAATAATCAAAACGGAAAGTCCTTTATCAAATGGCAAAATAAAAGCTAAAACACATCAAACGAATGGACAACATCTGTCATATTCCTGACTTGGTACAAGCATATATGTCAGTATTTTCTAATCGTGAATACATATTGACGTCTGACTGTTGTTTAATGTAATTTGAATTTTAGAGAATCAATTTTAATGTTTTATTTTGCCTTTATATTTGTAGCTTACAGGAACGCAATAAAACTAATGTGGATAATATTTATTATTTCGGTAAGTAAAGAACTTTCAGGTAATAGACCTATAAGCATTTTATTCTTCCTTTACTTTTGCAAAATTGATATTTTGATTTATATTGATGTCTTTGTAACTGTCTGGATGACAGATGTTTTCAATATCTAGATAAATGTCAAAAATAAAAAAGTAAAGATACAAAACAAAAAGGGTGAGTGGAACCTGAACTAGTAAGGAATAAACCGCTGATTGTAGAGTCAGCATAATAGAGACGAGTCGTTCAACTATGTCATTTAAAAAAAAATTAGGGCTTTTATTTGTGTCATTATCCTTAATATCAAATTAATAGGGCATAACACGTATACATGAGTATCAATTAAAGGAATTGGCATTGTATTTGTTTTTTCCTTTTGTATTTCTGAAGGTTTTACACACATACTCACGGAACCTGGTGTGTCGCAGGCAGTTGTCAGTGTTATAGACTTATGCTGAATTTTTTAAAAAATGAGTCCATTTATCAGTAAAAATACTAAACTCTTTTTAAGTAGCTAGTTTTTTCGTTGATTTTTTTCATCTTTTATGTTTATGGTAGAGCGTTGTCTCATTGATAATGAACAATATCTGCTCTTTTTGATATATCAGTGACAACGTATCCTTTTTAGACATTTTGTTATTTGTTTTAAGCTTTGGTATATCAATATAATTCTAAAGAACTAGACGTTACAGCAACTTTTCTAACATATGTGTCGCCTTAATCCGCTTCGGTTACTAGTAATACATGAAACAACATTTAAAATGTTTTCTTCTGCGAAAAATACCCCAAATTCTATAAGTGAAACGGAGACAACACAATGAACAGCATATGCTCAATTTTCATATGTAAGGTTTCATATATGTATATATAGTATAAGGAAAAACATAAGGAAAAGGCATATATGTTTCAAATATAAAAATATTTGAAAACATGTGCCTTAATTCTATGACATATTTAGATAAACACGCAGTTCTGTTTACAGGCACATGTTTGCACAGCATTTCTACTGAAATGTCCAGAACCAGCGCAATGGGCACTTCGTGCCAAAAGTCACTGTCTGGATCCATCAAAATATTTTTGTCTTCAAAATGATCTTATCCGTGGATATTCCGAAAACTGTACACGGTCTGACTTTCAGCAACCAGGTAAATGATTTTTGAGAAAATTGTTAAAAGGTTTTATATAATTGAGTTCACGATGGAACCTCAAACTTACAAACAATACACATTTAAAATGCCAATGTAAATGTTGGTTTTTGTTGTGTTAACCAAAACCCTTTATGATATGTTTTAATTACATAAAAAATATGTTATTACTATATGAACAACTTATATTAAATGGCTTCTAATTCCATTTGGAATTGTTGATAAAAACAACCATTGAAACTCAACTAAATAAATATATGAATAAGTGAAAATGGCAATTCTATAAAATTTTTATAAATATTCAAAGTAAATTTGTCAGTTATTCGACTGTAGAAGTAAACAAATAATATGAGCTATGTTTCCTTGAGAATGATGTGTAAATATTAGTGTGTTATATAGACATTGGAGCGTAACGAAAAAATCGTTCAAACTATTAAATAAGTTACACATCGTAGTAGTGTCATTTAAGAAAGGATATACTCACTTGTTTACTACAGGTAGAAGAGCAGTTCTGCGAGGTGGAATAGATGCAGAAGTATGTTCGGCAGAAAGATTTCAACCATTTCCAATTAGGTTTTACACAAATGTTAGTACAAATTGTATATTTTTTAAATCATTCTGCAATGAAGACGGTCAAGTTGTATATGACCCTGGAAATCGTAACACCGATACAACCTGCAGATGTGATTACAGACGGGGATACACATTTGTTGTTAGTCCGGAGAACTCATGTTTTTGTAAACCATTGCAAGAAGATTGTTCCTGCTACTTAAAGACCTGCTTAAATACTAGTATCCTTTCACCAGGTAAAATTAACTTTGAATTTGTGCAAAAGTAACAATTTTATTGACATTTCTAGTAATATATTAAAAGAAAATTCGCTATTTGCAAAATTTGCGTCATAGATCATTTCTACACAAGGAATATTTTATAACAACTTTGTATCTTTGTTCATCCACACATGTTCCATAATGTCAAACGTCAAACTTAGCAACCTCCGTTTAACTAGAATGGATTTTGTCTTCTGTTTAAAATAAAAGAAATGAAAGAGGTTCATGCGTCATAAGATTTTGATAATGTATAAGCATGGGACCTAGTGAGACATAGTATACTTTTTAAAAAGTTTGTATTCGTCAGATCACAACAAAATGTTATATATGATACCATTTACTAACATATATTGAATACCTATCGACATTTGCCCAATCACTTCTTCAACCAATCATAATCAAGAATCTAATTAAGTTAATAAATATAGACTTGCCTCATAGTACTTTTGAAAAATGAATTAATGTCGATTTTGCGTAAAAGTGTGATGATTAAATTTTTTTCCAAATGAGAAATTTAATTTAATATTTTAGGTCAACGTTTTATTTTGTCATGAAATTTAGAGTAGATTCACTAGTAGTAGGTTATTTCTAACATCATATGTTACAACGTTAAACATTTGTTGAAAAGAGGAAGGTATTCTTTTAAACGATCATCAAAATAAAGTGCAAAATATTCGTAAGCTATATAGGCATAGATGTGGTACGATGACACTGAGACAACCAAATGACGTCGGTGTAAGAAAAAAAGCTATACATCACCGTACCGTCATTAATTGACAATTCATTATTTTCTATAAGCGTTTTCATAATTGCGTCTTTCAAAATAATACCCATGCATTTTACAAATAGATCTTTCGTGGCCATACACAGAGGAAAAGTATTAAGCATATGTATGTCACAGTGAAGATTTTAAATCATAAATCATAAATCCGGTAATTTCGGAGTTTTTAATAACCACTGAATCGATAAGGGAATATATATAGACAATCCCTGATTTTACTGAGGACTTTACGAAATCAATAAAATAACTGAGCATATTTTGATAAATTCACTGGTTCTATCTTTGTAATTAAAAAAATATGATATCCTACTCCATGTTTATAAACTTACCATTTGGTAATGGGGCAATCTTTTCTGCGATCTATATATAAGTAGAGGGAATACAATGAACTCAAAAGGGAGAAGAGTATATATGTCAATAGAGTAAGTGTTTAAAATGATTTTACATTCGATTTTAGCAGGGATTTCATACATCCCTAACAACAACAAAACTACAAAGCACACATACAAGAGCACTCGTCCTCACTGACAGCAAGTTCGAAGCCTATCCTCTCTACTTACAAAATCATGTATCATAGACTAAAATATCAAACTTGCCGTTGATGAATAAGTTGACACCACGACAGAAATTGAATTAACGATTGTTTTACTTTACATACGTAACGACGTCGAACCAATTGAAGTAATTCATTACGGATAAAATACCAATATAGCACCCATGTTTAATTTTGGTATGCTTTCAGATTACCTATGTTTGTATAAAACGGATTTCAATCAAGTTACACACTGTCGACCATTTTCAGATGAAAAGTAAGTCATGATTAACATGTTAATCTATACTATTGGAAAAATGGAAATTATGCATCTTAAAAATCTGCCTTTTATTTACAAACTTACAGTTATTTCGGGTGAATATTGTTTTATGTCTAATCGTTTTTTGTCAAAATAATTACAAAACTATTTTGCAATACCATCATAGTCTTATTCCCAAAAATGACTGTTATACCGAATGTGAATTTAGTTGCTTTAGGACGTGTCGCGTTATTTTTCACATCCATCATTCATGTATTCATTTTTTATGTGTATGTTATGGTTTTGGTTGGACAATTTGTTATGTCTTATCGTTTGAAGTTCAAACAATAAAAAATTGCCTTTCCATAACGTCATTATCATGTAATTTATGGACGAGTATTGTGAAATAATTGTATTGAGTTCGAGATTACATGTTAGTTACGTAAGAGGGTCATTGTTTTGAATATCCTGTAGTGTTTGTCGTTGATGGAATATGAACGCTGTTGATCTGCAGTTTGTGTGATGTGTCGACTTTGATTTTATTTGTTTGTGCGTTTCTTTGCGGTGGATGTTTTTGCGTGGGTTTGTGTTGTATTTCTATCACGTAGTGATGTCATTTCAGCGATATGTTCTAACATTGTCATAAAGCGGGAGGTTTGGCTAACCATTAAACCAGGTTTACCAACCATCTTGTCTTAAAATGTCCTGTTCCAAGTTAGGAATATGGCAGTTGTTATCAAATAGTTCGTTTCTATTATGTTTGCGTTTGTTTTCTTTCAATTCAGTGGTCATGATGTTCCTTTGTTTTCTTTTTATAGTTGATGTGTTTCTTTTGGTTTTAGTTTGTTTTCTCTCAATCGATTTATGACTTTTGAACACCAGTATACTACTGCTGTCTTTATTTACAGTTTTAAGTTTTTTAATTGTTTATTAAATCTAATTACAATGATACTTATGAAGATACACTGTGATATTCTTGAGATCTTTTTTTGATGGATGCTTGACCGTACATATATGTCCTTCTTTTCCGAATTTTTGTCCTAACGTAATTGCTCTGTATATGATTTGACGAATAGGATGTTAACAAATTCTGCATTCTGTAATTAACGAGAAAACATTAGGCAGTCACAATCATGATCACGGTTTAAAGTTGCACAGATTAACCCGAACGGACACTGCAAAGAGATCCACACATCGTTTTGTCTCTTTTGTGAGATCACTTCAATTTTTTTTTTGGTTGGATTCGTGTTGCTCAGTCTTAAGTTTTACGTTGCTGTGTTCCTTATTATGTAGTTTTTTTTTCTATTGCTTTGTTTGTCTTTGACAGAGTTAAGCTGGTATAATATTTCAAATTTGACAACGGTACAGTTATAAAAACAGAAGCTGCGTATTTAATTACTCTATCGTTGTTAAATTTGAATATTATACCAGAATAGATCGGTCAGTGCTGTTTATTGAGAATGCATTTCCATGCAATCGTTTTTGTAACATCTTAACTGTCGTTACCTTTGTAATTTTAGAGTTGTATCAGTTCATATCGCATATTACTATTTTTAGCTCACCTGGCCAAAAGAGCCAAGTGAGCCTTTCTCATCATTTGGTGTCCGTCGTCCGTCGTCGTCCGTCATCGTCAACTTTTACTAAAAGCATCTCCTCTGAAATTACTGGGCCAAATTTAACAAAAATTTGCCACAATCATCATTAGGAAATCTTATTTTAAAAAAGCGTCCGATGACCCCGCCTTCTAACCAACAGGACCGATATGGCTTAAAATAGTACATAGGAGTAAAATGCAGTTTTTGGCTTATATCTCTGAAACTAAAGCATTTAGAACAAGTCTTACATGGAGCAAAAATGTTCATCTATCTGCCCTGAGATTTCTAGACGAACCAGAAAACCCGTTGTTTACATTATTATAGATAGAGATAAATTGTAAACAGCAATAATGATCAGCAAAGTAAGTTCTACAAATAAATCAATTGGTAATTGACCCTTTATGAGTAATTGCCCATTATAGTCAATTTTTAACAATTTTTCGTAAATTTTTGCGATCTTCTACAAACAACTTGTCCAAATTTAACCAAACTTAGCCACAATCATCACTAGCGTATCTAGTTTACAAAACATGTGTCCTTTGACCTGCATTCCAACCAAAATGGCCTTCTATCTGCCCTGAGATTTCTAGACGAATCAGACAACCCATTGTTGGGTTGCTGCTCCTGAATTATTTTAAAGAATATATTGCAATGTTTGGTTATTATCTTAAATATTATTATATCTATAAGGAGTTTAATGTCTGGTTAATACATAACAATATTTTTACAAATAAACTATGACACATTGCAGTTATACCATTAGAAAAAGACCTGATATAGTAGGAAACGTATCGGAAGAAGACAACATTTCCTTCCTAGGTTTGTTGACATATTATCATTTTTTTATTGATTTTATAAGTTCGCATAGTGATCAAAGAGAAAAACAAATTCCCTGTATTTATCCATATTTACATGCTAAAGTGAAAACCTGGCATTTTTTAATACGGCTTAAGAACGAGAAATTAAGACAATAAAATAAAAATCACATACATAAAACAAAAGATTAACAAAAGAACACAGAAAAGCAATGCAATGCATAATAAAAAGAATCTCAGTGTTACTTCATATCTGCTAAAACTGTTACATATACTACTTCTAAAGTACCTGAACGAGTTGCTATTTTAGAAGAAGAATTCACCGTAACGGTTTATATAATCGGGTTTTTTTTCAAAAAGTAAGGAAATGCCTTTGACGTTATCTATGACAATGTTGGTACTATGTATGACGTTATGATTATAAGCTAAATTTCTTTCATACCTTATTTGACATTAGTGTAAAAGTTTGGAAAAACTTGTTTTCCCTTATTAAACTTGGGAAAATTTTTATAGGTGATAATAAGCAGTCACACTAGGCCACGATCACACAACGATCTGCGAAAAAAAAACTTTTGATGATCGTAGTGTGATCGTACCGTGACCCAACCGAGCTACCACTACGACTATACTACGTTCATACCACGCTGAGCAAGACCACAGTACGGCTATAGCACGTCCATGTCGTCCTCATCACGCTCTTCTTACTACCTGACTACGTTCATAATACAACCATCATGTTCATTGTCTGTCATTGTCATAAAAATTATAAAAGCTCTCCAGGTTTTGTTTGTCTGTATGTAATTTGAACCTGTTGTCCTTTTTCTCCAATGGCCCAACCATGCTTGACACATCTGTGTCATCCCTACTATCGTTCACTAAACATCATTATTTGATCTTGATGGACCAGCAATAGATTGTGATTCAAGTTGGATTGGTCGGTCTGACATATCTCTCCTGGATTATGATTCGTTACTATCAGATATCCCTCTGTCTCAACCATTCCCCTTCCACCACGCCAACGAGTTCTGATAGATTTTAGTTGTATGACTTTGTTGTTTTTCGAAAAACTCTACGTATCAATTAGAAATAGAAGGAATAGAACAATTTTTAAATGGAGCACGATGTTGACGTTATTGCAGAGAGCGTAGACAGATCGCGGTATGAACGTGGTAAAATCGTAGTTGTGTCGTGATAAGGGCGTGTTATAATCGAAGTAGAAGCGTGGTAAGATCGTGATGCAATTGGATAAATCATGGTAGGGTCGTAGTGAAGGCGTGATGAGCGTGGACAGATCGTGTTTATCATAATGAGGTCGCAGAATAAGCGTGGTGAAAATGGTTTAATCGTAGCGGTATCGTAGTAGAAGCGTAATGAGGACAAAGTAGCAACGTGAAAGAAATAAATATTTATATTTTCATGCCACTCATACAGCGACTTCACCACGATCTGAATTTATTTTAGATCGCGGTGAGCGTGGTGCGATCGTGGTCTAGTGTGACTGGGGCTAAAAACATTAAATCCATTGTCCTATTCTTAACACAATGTCTTGCAATATCATTCGATTGATACATCTTCATTAGTTGCAACATCGTCTTTTATAAACTCACTGGGATTTCCTTGATGATCCAGTTGATTCCAATTACAATTTAATATTGCCATGACTTAGTTTTGTGACCTTTTGCCGTGAAATGTTTTCATTTATATGCAAATATATATCCATTTATGGATGGAAACCAATGAAAATCGTAATTGTGTACTGCCAGAATTCATTCAAAACTTTCCAGTCTAATTCAATTCATTTTTCCAAACGACCTTCAGTGTTTTTCGTTTTTATGTCTTTTTAGAACCACGGAACAAACACCTAGAGTTATATGTAATTTTTATTTTTGGTAAGTTATTATGTAAGTTTATGACAGAGAAGATATGATACAGTTTTTTATGAAACGGTTCTTAGCAACTATTGGCTCCTCAGCATTTAGCAAAACACAAACCGTTTTGTAAGCTATAAAATGCCCCGACATGCATGAATTTGAAACAATTTCAACGCCAAAATCCATCGACATGAGTTATATTGAAATCTTAATTAAAAAAAAACAGACTGCAAATTGTGCCAACTATCCGAATAACATGCAAATTTATTGACCGCGATGTTAGAATAAATAAATTACACCCTGTAAAATATGTATAAGGTACTGAAAATTGCTTGAAATAACCGAGTCACATATAATTATATAAGAGAGGCGAAATTTAAAAACGAATATTCAAGTTCATAAGTCGAAAATCAACTGATACGCCATGCAAGAAATGAAAAAGATCAACAAACAACACCAGTTTACACAACACAACGTATAAAACTATATACTGAGCATTATTAAGCCAACCAAGAAGTGGAACTGATCTCAGGTTCTCCGAAAAGGTAAGCAGATTCGATCTACGTATGGCACCCATTGTATTTCTCAAGTCGAATTCAATAGGTCACATTTGGGGGGAAAGGACGGATTGCAGATAGCAACAACTGGGAGATATATATTCCATATGCAGGCGCTGTATGAATGTTGCTACATAGAAATGGAAATTTAAAACATGGAATTTGAAATCACTTTGTTTTAGTAAAGTTCTGTTTCTAACCAACCCTCATTATCAATTTATATCTGTAATCAAGATATGTCGGAAATACATGTATATGTCGAAGTATGCAATTCCTGTTTTCTTATGTAGAAAACTCAAATCTACTGTATCTACAAATGTATCGCAAACAAAAATCGGTTCATAGTGCATTTAAATACTCCAAAAGCTGTTGCACAATCTTAATTATTTAAAAAAAAGATCAACATTGACAGAAAACTACTGGAAGGAAAAACATGTTCTTAGGTTTGATCAGATCATAAAAAACAGAAACCAGGAGTGATAGGTCAATGATATGTTGTATTCAGATGGATTGCAAATATCCTTTTTAGTGAGATTTTTCGGCTTTTCTGCCTCAGCCATTAAAAAAAAGGAAGATGTGATATGATTGCAAAAGAGACCAAATGGCAAAAAAATTAACAACTATAGGTAACAGTTCGGCCTTCAACAATAAGCAAAGACAATTCCGCAAAGTCAGCTATAAAAGGCCCCGTAATGACCAATGTAAAACGATTTAAACAAGCAAACTAACGGCTTAATTAATGTTCAAAAACAAAAGAACGAAAAACACATATTACTGGTATATAACCCACCAACAAAAGACAACCACTGAATTACAGGCTCCTGACTTGGGACAAGCACATACATACGTAAAGTGACGGGGTTATACACGTCAGCGGGATCCCAACTCTCCACTAGTCTGGCACAGTCGTGTAATAGTTCACCGTAAAATGAACTATATAAAAGTCGGTTGATAAAGGATTAACTATCATAAGGATTCAAACAGAAATACATCTAACATAAACACATCGTGGACGTTGCCAGGTAATAGTACATCCCAACAACAAAATGACACAGTACATATCTGAAAGTACTCGCAGCTACTGACAGCTAGTTTAAAGCCTATAACAACTAATAAAAAAATCATGCATCTAAGACCAAATTACCAATCATTTGTAGATACAGCTCTCTCACGAGCAAATAAAAGACCTAACAGTAAAAATGTCTATAAATAAGGACATACACTACAGGCACGGGGTTGTCTATTTTACTTTGACTATTTTGGAGAACTTACATTTTACAATGTGTTATTAAATCAGTTTTAGATAACTCATTATATGAAAAGTCAATGTTATTTGGAATGCAGTTTTATTTGACTTTGCAAGTCTTATTTTTATCAGTATGGTTAATTGACTTTAAACCTGAAATAAAAGAGAAAAATACTCTGATAATATGTACACGTCTTTAAATTTGTTTTTTAGGAGGTGCAATTATGGTCCTTTTACTTGTCTTATTTGTTAGAGGGTTAAGAAAATACTGTTTTAGATCACGTCTCGAAGTTCTCAATGCATCTGATCGGAAAAGTGAGTATGTTGTTTTCCAATTTTTGTTAGAACTGGTCTTTTTTGTGTGTGACAAAGTATTTAGAGTATTTCTAATATATTGCAACATACCTTGGCATAACAATTTCTGTTTCCAACATGACATTGCAAAACGCATCACATTCTATATTCACAACTATTGAAATCAAACATGTATTATCAAACATTAAAAAAGGATACTTTTAAAACTATAATTGTATGTAACATTTTTCTGTTAAGTTTTAATGAATCAAAACGTCTTACTTGATAACTTTCGATAAGTTAATTCATTTAAAGTCATATGAAACGAGTATCTTGATATTCAAATGGTATCAAAAATATTGAAACCGGGCATAGATATACACTGAACTAAGTCTTGTATGCAGGTGTTTTTTGTAATATTCATAACTCATCTATATAACGTATAATCGACAAATAATATGTCATTCTGTGGTTGATGATCCTAAGCTAATTAACTTTCGAGTTGGTTCCCGAAGTTTACCGGATCATGACTTTGATTAACAATAACACCATAGCACGTAAAATGTGTGGAAAGTTTTTGTTTTTTTGGCGTATATACTAGTATTCCACTACGGGGAAAATATGAAGAATCTACAGTAGTATTGCTCTTAAAGTTTGGAAAATGAGCTCCCTAAAATTTCAATGAATTCATGTTTATCTCATTAGAGATTTTTGCCGGAAAAGGAAAATATGAATGGTGCTCATATCGGAAGTCAATTTGCATATGTATTCGTTTACTTGAATCATTTGTATGTCTTTTTATTGCAAAATTACTATGATAAATCATCCAAATGGTGAAGTTGAAATCATCCCTTCGTAAATTTTATGGACGCCATCACGAGTTGGTTGACCGTTATGGAATAACCGTTTCACAAATGATATCGGATATGTTCCTTACGTCGTAACTACAATCCCCTTCCCTTTCATGAATATGACCTACCGAATTAGACTATTTACCGGATTTGTAATCACATAAGCAACACGACGGGTGCCACTAGTGGAGCAGGATCTGCTTACCCTTCCGGAGCACCTGAGATCACCCCTAGTTTTTGGTGGGGTTCGTGTTGTTTATTCTTTAGTTTTCTATGTTGTGTCGTGTGTACTATTGTTTTTCTGTTTGTCTTTTTCATTTTTAGCCATGGCGTTGTCAGTTTGTTTTGGATTTATGAGTTTGACTGTCCCTTTGGTATCTTTTGTCCCTCTTCTATGATAGTTTTGTTCCAATGGTATTATAAAAAACGCGTGACAAAAATAACGAACTCTACATTCAGAGAGAAAAACTCCTAAAAACTTTCAAAGTATACGTTAGACTATATCACCATACGCAATTATTGGAAAATAACTAGGCGGATCATAATAATTAAATAGCATATTCAAGACTAGGTACAGGTAGTAGTATTAGCCCAGTAGTCAGTAATATTATGTTGACATGATATACCATCGTTTATTCAGTTTCTTTTATAGAATGTTACATAATTCAATGCACGAATAGTTTTGTAAATTACCTTTGCAGTATTGGCACACGTTTGTCAGAATTTTTAGTATAACTTGCTTTTCAACATCATATTTGATTTTGCGCCACTAATGAGTCTTATTCTTTATTGAGTTTAAATCTTTTAAAATGTCTCTTTATTTGGTTTTGATAAGAACACAAAACTCTCGTGACTAACAGTCCACTAGCAGCATGTATCAATCCAATGTTATAAATACATTTTACATTGTGTGCATCCGAATCAAAATTTCGAAAATGAGAACAAATAATGTTATCATATGACATTCAAAAATAAATGTTATGTTGTAAAAAAGATTTCAATGTATAAACAATTCCATTGTTTTCTATGTGTAAATACTTCACTTTTATTTTATTCCAGAGGACAGCATACCTGTAGAGTAAGTTACTTGTCACACGAGTTATTACAATCACCAATTTGTTTTTGTGTTTAGTTCCATTGTGGTAACATTTGAGATATCTTAAATATTTTTTACATACAATGTAACTTCGCAAAATTAACCAGTTTTATCGATGTATGCACACTAATTTGAAAAAAAAATTTAAACAAATTTCTCTGAAACCAAAGAGTTTAGGGCAAATCTAACAAGTAGTAAAATTGTGTACTATAGTATCAGGTTAAGATCTATCTGCCCAAAAATTGTCAGACATATCAGACAACCTATTGTTGGGTTGCTGCCCCTGAATTGTTGGACATTTTGCAGTTTTTGTTTATTATCTTTAACGTTATCATGATTTAAATGATATGTTAACCCCATAAGGAGTTATAGCCCTTTAAGTCAATTTCAAACAATTTTTCGTAATTTTTTGTAACCTTCTCCTCTGAAACAAATTTAAACAATTTAGCCAAAATAATCATAAATAAAACATATCTAGTTTTAAAAATGTGTCCGATCACCCTGCTTGCCAACCAAAATGGTAGACATGGCTAAAAATAGGGATAAAATACAGTGTTTGCTTATATCTCTGAAACTAAAGCAAAAGTATAATGTTGCATTATTTTATGCATCAATTGTTAATAAAAATATCAGGTGAGCGACACAGGCTCCTTGAAGCCTCTAGTATATTGTTTTATTAGTGCTTCTAGCATCTGTATCCGTGTATTTTTACTTACAGAAATTCAAATCAAGTAAATCATGGCAATTCGGAATAAGTCTGCTACTTGAAACACAAAATTCTGAATATAACCATTCCCTTTTGACGATAAACGATAACTGTAAAAGCTATAATATGAATGTTCTCTACATAACAATTCCAAATATATATGGTTTCTATGATTTGTCACCGAACCCTTCGCAAACAATCGCATGTCTGGCATGTAACAGTTTGAAGGAATAATTAATTAACATTAAATATAAACATTTCAAGGTCAATACAGTACAAACCAGTAAAAGTCTGTTATGACATATATCTATACTCAACTGTACTGATGTTTTCTCGACCAGTCTCAATTGATCAGTTATCAGAAATATTTCTGTTTGAGTCACACTCATTTAAAAGAGAACACCTGGTCGAATAGTAACACATTTTAATTAAAAAAAATAAAAAATAAAAAAACATATTTTAAATAAAGGCAACAGTAGTATATCGCTGTTCAAAACTCGTAAATATATGGACAAAAAACAAAATTGGTATTTATTAAAACTTGAATAAACTACTAAAAAATACAAAAGTTAAAAGAAAAATAGATTTTTTTTCTACATGTAAAATATATATGTCCTGAGGTTGGTATGGCTTAGTATGGAGTTTCTTGTGTGCCGTGTCATGAATTTGACAAAATTTGATTAATCAAATTATTTTTTTACGGAAACCTTGAAACACAATATATTAAAAGGTCATCAAGGATTGCTATGGAAGTTCCCTTATATTTAATTATTTGTGTTACAAAACAAGGGTGTCATTTTTAGAATTTGTTAAGTTGCTTTGTTTACACTTTCTTTACTATTCATTGTGTTATTAACTAAACTCGACTTACATTATGAACTTTGAATGCCAGAGAGAAGTCCCAGGTCAAAACTAATTTTGTATGTTTCTTGAATGAAATATATAAAAGCAATTAGTATACAATTTTGTCTTGAACAAAAAAACAATGATGATCAAATAGTTGTGAAGGCTTGCATTTAAGCTTGATCAACTTTATTTAGAAGATTACTGTATCAAGTTGCACGATATATTATACGTTTTTGCAACGTGTGAATATTGTCTTACATCAATGGTTTATAATGCCCTACTACCTGTATGACACCACAGTCAAATCGTGTCACTATAGCTTAATTATTCATTATCAAAAGTCTTTTATTTCTTACGTTATTTTTTTTAATAATTGTTGGTAGCATACACCGCCTTTTATAAATCTTTTAAAACAATGTGAAACAGATTTGGTTTTCGGTCTCCATATTTTATTAGAGCTTTCTATATTATATTTTGATAAAGGTATTGCAGACAAAACAAGCACAATACAAAAGATCTCTAAGCATCCGAGTTTTAAATATACTCGATCTCGACTAACGAGGCACGACTGTATATAAGCATAAAAAACTATCAATAAATACACCAAACATCTTTGCTCTATACGTTTGGAAGACTAAAAAGGAAACTCAAACACGCTTGAACAGAAAAACATGTACTGTAAATTTATGAATTATTGCAATTTTTTATCATTTCGACAGGGTTGTAATCGCAATAATTTCAACATGTATGTTAAAAAAAAGTTGAATTCACCACGATTTCTCTCAATATGTGTTTTGTTTTAAATCGCAATTTAGTATAAAATGACAAAATTTCAAAATAGATGCATGCAATAATTTCTAAATTTACAGTACTTTGTGTTTTCTTTTCGGTGAAATCATACATGAATACCAACCTATAAATACAGATTGGCAGACAACATTTAGCTATAATCATAAGGCAGACGATTATAGTACAGAGTTTCTGTCTTGAAAATTTAAATAACATATGTATCGAACTCAGAGGAAAATTCTAAACGGAAGGTCCCTAAGCAAATGACAAAATCAGAACCTCAAACACATAAAACAAATGAATAACAGCTGTCATATTCCTGAATTGGTATAGGCACTTTCCTACGTAGAAAATGGTGAATGAAACCTGGTTTTATAGCTAGCTAATCCTTTCCCTTGTATGACAGTCGCATAAAATTTTATTATACTGACAACGATGTGTGAACAAAACAAACAGAAATAATAGGAGAAGATGGCAAAAATAAGGGTACAACATTCAGCATGGTGCTATAGTATCAGTCACTATAAAAACAAGTCATCAAAGATAAACAAATATGCATATAGACAAAGCTCATTGGCAGAAATGAAAGACAGAAATGAATACATCAATTGCATATAATTTATTTTAAGTTTTGTGTTATTTTGAATTGTTACTAAAAAGCATTAACGACAGTCTTTTCTGATCTTTTGTATGCATACATTTTGTCTTTGATATTTTTATAAATCTAAAATCCTTTAAAAATGTAATCTGTCCTTCCATGAAATATTGCATTTAATTTTGAAACTTCTCTCTGGCAAAATTCGGCACCAGTATGAAGTTTACAAAAGGTAATTAAATGGTATATACACGTGTCTTTCAAATTATAACTGTCCTGTTAGGATCTTATTGATGGCGTTGGATAAATTTATTGGTTTTCAAGAGCTTAATTGACTGTGCGTCATAATGAAAATGACTTCCATTTTCGTGATTGAAAAGGGGGCTTATTTGGATAATATTTGTAACAAGTACATATCCTGACTAATGCTTACTTTTTGAGCCCTTTGAAATGACACCCTTTTTGTTGAGACATCCAAAAATATGTTCTCCAAGATTGATAACTTACTCGTTTACGTTTGTGACTTTGTATTTGAGTGGTGTTGTTTTGAATTTCTACCGTTTAAATAATTGTATGCATAGAGACATAATTAGTGTTCTTATTGTAACATATTTTTTCCCAATAAGTTATTCAGTCTGGGCAATTTCACAATTCATGATAACCTCCATATAAATAACCTATATAAGACGCAACTCTTTATCTAGAATACTGTTAATTACGAAATGTTTGTGGTGTTGTTTTTTTGTTGTTGCAAAAAATGCGACGATATATATGTAGATGTCACAAAAAACACTTGTCATTCTATTTTGAAAGCATTTCGAAATCGCCATAAGTAAACTCGCAGATATTGTTTTATTAAACGCAAAAAATATGCGCATGTACAAAGAAATACGAAACATAGAAAGAATTCTGCAAGATATACAAGCTACACATTCATGGATTTATCCACGTTTCTCCGTGTTTGAAAAAACGAATTTACGTTTTTCGTATAAATACAAAACAAAATTTAAAGGACTATTTTAATTGGGATGGTATAGTGTTAGGTTGGTCCCCTCCGTAAAATATTCAGTATGCCTTTGGAATATACAAATAATATGAGGCAGGCATTACCTGTAAATGGGAACGAAGTCTGTATGAATTATTTTTTTACCGTGACGTTTCCGATTTTGGTTCTGTTGTTAGGGATTTTAGTTGTGACGTTGTTAAGTGATGACGTCATATTCAATGTAGACCAAGAAACGCTGTCATCAGGAAACGTTTTTTTTCATAACAAACATTTTTAAAAAAGAATTAGTATTGAGTTCCTTTCTATATATATTTTACTAGACTGATGCATATATATTTTATTCAAAGTCCCATTAAACTAGACCGGAAAAGAGTAGATTTCTGTGCAAATTCAGGGATTCAAAAAAGTCTGAAAAAAAGTTAACGATTTTGTGTTCATTAGTAGAATGAACAATGTCGGGAAATTTTCCCGATTTTTTTTTTTTTATTTTTTTTTTCTACCGTAATTGGGGACTTCGTCCACATATTAAAGGTACAATGTATGAATATTTCTGAAACATACATAAACAAGTACCCATACATATCATACATGTCCACTCTTGCGTCTTCTGATGATCATCTGATGAGTTGAAGCTTTTCAACCTTTTTTCAGTGTTGAAAACACTGTTTTGATCACCAATGTGCATATCTACATGTAGATTTTTTGTTTAAACAGTCAATTTTTGTAAATAATGTTTCAGCATTTGTTGTATATAATTTTCAGTGAAGGATCCAGAAATTTTCATAAAAATGGGGGGGGGGGCTAAAACAATATATCTAAATCTGCCTCTTAGAGATATTTTCTATGTTTTATTCATATAGTGCAATTTGAGGTCTATTTCTAGTTTCCTAGTTTTTCCTAGTTTAGTTTATTAGAGAAAACTCAGCCGCAGAAGACTGCGTAACAGGAGCATATTTATATACACAATATTAATTACAACATAGTTCATAATACAAACAGAATACATTTTTAAATTATACATCTTCAGAAATAAGTTTGTGTTTATTACAGTTTTAAATTAGACAAGCATCTTTTCTACCTTTTGAATAAAAATTGACAGCTTAGACAGCACATTACTATTACTGTATTTAAGCATGCCAAGTACTTTTTTTTTCATTTGGATATTTTAAATAATATGGAGGTATGAACTTCCCCCTTAAATCCTTAACTTCACAGTTGGTACATTTACATATATAGTGGTATACATCTCCAAGACCAGCTTTACAGAGTGGACAAATCCTATCATTTCGTGGTACATTTCTCCATCTTCCTGTTTCGATGGGAAACTTTGTATTACATACCCTTAATTTACATATGTTTACTCTATGCCCCCGTCTTAATTTTAACAGATATGTTTCCAAGCAAAACTCTTCTTTAAAGTGTAGATAAAACTCCCCCCTTGATGAATTGTTTATATCTGAGAACCATTTTTGAATAAACTGGTCCTGGAGACGCTGCCTTACATTAATTTTAATATAATTATAATCAACTTGCTCCGGAAAATTATATAGTTCACAAAAGCCACAATCATTGAACACAGATTTTACATAGTTAAACCACTTAAAATTACTACCTTCATGCTCATGCATGTACCAAAGTAACTTATAAAGTGGCATTTACTTTCTTAAAATGATAGGTCAAATTGATCCAAACTTTGATGGTATGGTCCCTCCCATGTACCAATGTGGTATATGCCATTAAATTTTGGGAATGGTCTCTGATGCCATAGGAACCAATCAAAATGTCAAAAATTTCAAAAATTTCAAAATGCTCCAAAATTGATGTTACTTAACAGGATTGTTGACTGTCAAGTCTGCATGAGACTTTTGAAGTTGGAAATTCCAAAATGGCTACCGTTGCCATGGAAACTGCAAAAATGTCAAAAATTTTCAAAATGCTTTGAACTTAATGAAACTTGATATTATTGTTAACTGACAAGTAAAGATGAGACTTATGACTTTGAAAATTTGAAAATGGCTGTCGTTGCCATAGAAATGACTGCCGCTTAGTGGCAATAGGGGGAAGGGTGACATCCGCTATTGCTTGCAATGGCAATTCTAGTAATGTTTATTATTTGATCCTAATCTTAAATATTTATTGACGTAATGAAAGCTGGGGAAAGATTTGTTTAAAGCTCCTATGTTTAGCAATACAATCCTGTGTTTGAAATGATTCTAAAACAAAACGATTTGTTTAAAGTAATTTTTTAACATTCATTTTAATATTTTCACATACTAACATTTATAAACTATGATAAAATCTTTGCCATCCCATGTTTGAAATAGTCTAACCTAGTACATTCAAGGACAACATTAGGGTATCATTATAAAAGTGACTGAGTCATAAATATTTCGAATGCATTTGACTTTTTTTAATTTAAGGTATGCAAACTTGTTCATTTTTTTCTGTTTATCTTTGTACTGTAGGTGTCATCACTGTGAGAAAATTTACAGATGTAATGAATGCAACAAAGTTTTGTGTAATGAGTGTTTTATTAAGCACGACAAACCAGACCTTACATTCCGATCTACAAACGACAAACTGCAGCTGAATGAAAACTTCAAGGTTTCTACCTGGATAGTTGATATGAAAGTCGTATCTGGTGAAATAGTTGTGATTGCTTTGTATAATATGCGGATTCTAGAAACTCACATGTATCATGATGGTAGGTGGCATCGAACAGAAATAAAAGTAGGTGGAATACCATGTAATATTGCAGTAATGGACATGGATACTGTCGTTATTCTGTTAACACATACCTATGAAAAGATTGCTGGAATACAAAAGGTTGACATAAAACGTGAACAGGTATATACACCAGAACTTGTCAATACTATGTCACCTGTTGACTTTTATGAATGGCATTGTCCATTTTCCTACATTATTGATCAACTTTATTTTGGTGTAAATTCAGGAATAAAAGTGACAAACATGTCAGGAGAATTTGACAGGAAAATAGATCTAGAAATAACACCAAGAGATATTTGTTATGACGCTGAGGCATCACTCATTTACTGTTTTGACTCTTCAGAGGAAAAACTTATCAGTATTGAGCAAAAAGATGAAAAATCAAATACATTTACCAATTTTAGTTTAAGTTGCCCAAAGCGTGTAACGATAGATGGCGACGGAAACATTCTCATCTTGTGTAAAGAGGAACCGAATTGTTTCAAAGTTAACCGGATTAGTCAAGATGGAAAGTCAAGTGAGATAATTATTACATTGAAACAACATAAATCATATTATTATAAATTTGCAAGTATTTGTTTTCATAAGGGAAAAGATGCCATAATAGTTGGATTGAACAGTAATGTTTATTTTTACAATTCAAAGTGTGAGCAACTCAAACCAGTGCTGGGGCCGTATGATTTTGACATGAAGAACTGCATAAATTGATATTGTGTCATGGATATTCTTTGTTTTTCTATTATAACTATTGTGTAAAATAACACGAGAGTTTTAGAGTTCAACACTAATTTGACTTCATCCGTACATTACACATTTGATTTCCACACAAATAGAAATAATTTTGCGGTGCTATGTCTATAAGCTAGTAATAAAAAGTTAAGATATACACACGGTGAGTTATGGTTGCGTACACTTATATCATTTGGTTAGTTTTATCGTAAGCATCATATGCCAAATCTCCTGATTTTATAAGAATTTTAACTAAACAGCTTAAATAATCAGTGAATTTAAAGTGCTTAATAATCGAAACAAACGACTTCATGGTTTTGAATCGACATTTATCAAGACTCGACTTTTTCAGATCTGTACGAATAAAAGACAAATTCATGTATTTGGTTAGATGTTATATTTGTTATTCTCATCGGATTTTGTCTAATGCTTAGTCCGTTTCGGTGTGTGTTACGTTTAAATGCTGTGTCGTTGTTCTCCTCTAATATTTAATGCTTTTCCCTCAGATTTAGTTTGTTACCCAGATTTTGTTGTTTTTTCCATCGATTTACGAGTTTTGAACAGCGGTATACTTCTGTTGCCTTTATTTAGGGTTGATCATAAAGGTATTAAATTGATATCATGTAATTAACTTAAAGTACCAGTTTTGAATTATGTTATGATACTGCCATCGACATGTAAGATTAATAAAATTATGTTGCTGTTTAGAACTATTTAACTACACGAAATCATAATCATATAAAGATAGCACTTGAGCGCAAACACAACCGTGAAATAAGTAACTGTTTTTTTCTTCATCTGTATATTTCAAAATTTGTTTATCTACATTTGCACTACATTGTGTTATTTTTCACACAACAAGCATATAAAATTGTTTTGCATTTACTTCCTAAATTCACCACGAAAGCGAGTTCAGTTGCAAATATTACACCAGTGACAATTTTTTAACCATCAAAAGGTCAACACCTTAGTGAAACAAACATCTGCATTAGATAACATTAATATTATAAATAAAAGCATAGGTGTGTTTAACACTAATCGAACACAATCTGTAACAAAAGACAGACAAATGATACCAAAGGGACATTCCAACTCATAAGTCAAACTACAAACAACATTACACAAAACGCAACATAAAAAACCAAAGACCTACCAATACTAACCCCAAAAAAAATATTTTTTATTTTACAATATATTCAAAATATTATATTGTATTTCCTCTCATGATTTATCTATTTATTTTGCAAAAGGTGAAACACAGTGGCTTAACAACCTAAAAGGTCACAAGAATATCTGTATCAAACAACTCAATAGGTACATCTTAATAAAAGTGCTACAAAGAAATATTGAAACTTTACATTTGGTTAATGATAACTGGTTTTTAAACGCCCGTCAAAATTATAACGAGATGTATTATGGTATACAAATGTCTATGTGTTCGTCTGTCCGTCTGTCCGTCTGACCATCTGTTCGGCATAAACCCATCGCACCATAACTGAAGAACAACTTACCCAAATTTCATGAAACTTGACATACTTGTTTCTTATGATGGTCAAACGATCTGTTTAATTTTTGGTGATTTATATTAATCTAAATGTCTGTATAATGTTGGTTATGAGTCAAAATTCCATTTTTGGGTTATTGAGTTTCTTGTAAAAAGAAAAAAAAATTGGGTTTCACATGTCGCGCTGTATCTCAAAAACGGTTTATGATTATGCTTAAAATTTTACCCACTTAATTATATAAATCTAAAGTTCTGTATACTTTTTGGTGAGGATTCAAAACAATTTTTTTTTTATAATTTTTTTTTATTTATTTATCATGGATTAACAGGCATTTACATAAATTATCTATAGCGGCACATAATAAAGCAAGCAAGAAAAATAAGCATAATCAAGCAAATAAGAGTAAACAAAAATAATATTAATAATACGATATGATATAACGGAATATGGATGAAGTATAATATTTTCATCAAAAAATATATTGTGATAATGGAAATTACATTTCAAGCCCATCTACATGTATACATAATAATTGACTATTAAATTAATTAATGACTTTGTCCCAGTGGTTCCAGGACATGTTATAATCTTTCACACTCATATTTTTGAGGAAATATGTTTTTCTAAAATTAAATTTTCTTTGATATATTTTTTAAGTCCCTCATTATGAGGTTTTTCCTCTTGCATCTTTGATCTGTATACAAAATACTTTACTAGTAAAATGACTACAGATGGGTGCAGTCCTAACCTGTATGGCAGGTTAACTTGATAACCAGTCATTTGGACAGGTCAAAGTTAACCTGTGACCGGATTAGGACTGCTTTGACTAGTCCTAGGACCAAAATCTAGTTAACTTGAAAAGCGGACTTGGTCCTAGGACTGTTTTTAAGTCTGCCAAAAAGTTAACTTGGAAACAGTTCCGCTATTGATATAAGTTAACTTCGAACCAGTCCTGTCATAAGTTAACAGAAGTTAACTTAGAAACCAGTCCTGTCTTAAAGTTAACATAAGTTAACTTCGAAACCAGTCCTGCCACAAAGTTAACATAAGTTAAGTACCGGTCTTTGTAAGAATCATGCAGGTTCCTGTTGATAGGCGATTCATGACCCATCTTCAAATGGCTTTATATTTTGTTTATGAGGAGGGTATGGTATGAAAATAAGTTTCATGTATTAATTTTTTTCTTTTGAACCTTGGTTGCCATGGAAACCATCCTTACAAAATTTTGCCTAAATACGTTCATAAGTAGCCTTTGAAAATTGAAATATAAGGGGTTTTAAAGTCCCATAGAAATAAAGTTAATCAATACAAAAAATATGTATATTTACAGTATTGACAAACAAAACCCCTAACTATACAAAAACGTTAAAATTTTGAATTTACTAAATAGTTTGTTTCCATAGCAACCATTTAAAAATGTGTTAAAATTCGAAAATGAAAAATTTCAAAAAATCTTTAATTTTAAATCTGTTTATCTCCCAAGACCAACAATACAATGAAATGTCATTGACAAATTTTGAAAGACCACATTCTATATATTGATAAAATAAAAAGAAAGTCGTGTGTTTTTTTTTTCTTTAAAAAAATAATTTTAGTCAAAAATTGTCAATTTTCACCAAAATTCAGATTACCAAACAGATGAATACTGAAACATTTTGAACTGAAAAAGCTAAAACATTCCATTTATACATGCATTTCTGACACAAATTTGGTAATTATAAATGAGAATATATGATTGATAGAGATATTTTGGTATAGAAGGAATTTTTTTCTCTCTGGGCATGGTGCCACACCCCCCCCCCCTTTTTTTCAAAATTCAAAAAATTATTAAAAATTTAAAAGATGGAATTCAATTGTGAACATTTTGAGCATTAAAACATGAAATTTCTTCAAAGGGTGAGCGCAATAATAGAAACCCCCTACACCATTTTTATACGACCCCAAAAAAATTTTGGGATCGTATAATGGTATGATGTCGTCGTCTGCGTCTTCGTCGCCCGAAGACACATTGGTTTCCGGATAATAACTTTAGTTTAAGTGAATAGATCTTCATGAAACTTTTTCAGAAGGTTCAATACCACAAAAGGAAGGTTGGGATTGATTTTAGGGATGATGATCCCAACCGATTAGGAATTAGGGGCCCAAAGGGGCCCAAAACAAGCATTTTTTTAGTTTCAGGATAATAACTTGTGTAGAAGTATTTCAATTGCTCTGAAATCATATCGCAATGTTTAAAACCACAAGTAGAAGGTTTGGATTCATTTTATGGATGATGGTCCCAACCGATTAGGAATTAGGGGCCCAAAGGGGCCCAAAACAAGCATTTTTTTAGTTTCAGGATAATAACTTGTGTAGAAGTATTTCAATTGCTCTGAAATCATATCGCAATGTTTAAAACCACAAGTAGAAGGTTTGGATTCATTTTAGGGGTAATGGGGTCAAAGTTTAGGAATTAAGGGCCAAAAAGGGGTCAAAACAAGCATTTTTCTAGTTTCAAGACAATAACTTATGTGTAATTGTATGGATCTCTCTGAAATTGTACTACAATGTTCAAAACTGCAATGGAAAGCATGGGATTGAGTTTAAGGGTTATTGCTCCAAGGGGGTTTAAAAAAATTGGGGAGGGGGGGGGGGATTTTTTGTTTACGATTTTTGAAGGGCTTCCTTTTTTTTCAAAATTTTTCAAATTTCGAATTTTGAAAAGTTTCAAGAAGAAATCTTCAATTGCACAGTATTGTGCAATAGATTTGTTTGATCTTGACCACATTAATTTTGTGACAAAAACCTATATTATTTCAAAAATTTGATCACAATCCAAATTCAGACAGAATCAAGCTTGAATATTGTGACCAAATTTGCCCTAACTGTTCAGGGTTCAACCACTGGGGTCGTATAAAGCTGCGCCCTGCGGAGCACCTGGTTATATATTAAGATCTTTTTTTAGAAATGGGGAATGTGTCAAAGAGACAACAACCCAAGCAATCAACAGAAAATAGCCAAAAGGCTGAAAACTGAATGAAGGGTAGCTGCGTCCCTAATTACACTTGTTTTGTGCAAATTGAAATTTTAAATCTTTAAGTGCTATTTCATGGTCTTTAAAATTGACTCTGTCCTAGTTTCATAAATTTTGCATCAATGATTATTTGTGTCTTTCAATATATATCAATGAGTGGCTTAAAAATTCCATTTAAATGTTCTTTGTATCTGTCGTTTTTTCTTCAAAAGCAAAAAAATGCATTTTACCCCTATGTTTCATTTTAGCCATAGTGGCTAAGTTTCTTGAAGTACAAGGAAATAAAATACAAAGTTTATACAAGATACTCCCAAGTTGGGCCGAAATCGATTTAGCATATTCAGAAGAAGACTTTTTTTAAAGTAAGCAAACTAGATGAACAAATTGTGAAAAAAATCTTTAAAGGGCTATAACACCAGAAGGATTCAATTGACAATTTTGGTCATATAAACTTATTTGTAGATCTTACTTTGCTGAAAGTTGTGCTGTTTACAGTTTATCTTTGTCATTAATAATATTCAAGATAATAACCAAAAACTGCAAAATTTCCGTACAATTAACAATTTAGTGGCCGCAACCCAACAATGGGTTGTTAGATTTATCTGAAAATTTGCTCTCAAGGCTTTAGTGTTTGAGATATAAGCTACACACTGCATGTTACCCCTATGTTCTATTTTTACCCATGGCGGCCATGTTTTTTTACAAAATTGAAAATAAAACACAAACTTTATTCTAGATATCCTAAGGATCATTCAGTTTAACTTTTACTGGAATTGGTTCAGTAGTTTCAAATATTTAACACCGAACAGACGACGACGGACGCCAAGTGATGGCAAATTTCACAGTTCCTTTGAAACGGTGAGCTAAAAAAAACTACGTCAGTCCTATTAGAAATAAACTGAAAATAAAAAATTAAAAACTTGTACCATCGAGAGCGCAAACGAGGCCACTTTCCATAAATTTTAATATTTTTAAGGGTCATAACTCTTTAAAAAAAAGTCCATTGTCCATCATTATAGAACTTAATTTCGAATTTTTTATTTATAAAAATACTATTTTTGATATAACAAAAATAAAAAAATATTTTATTTTTTTTGTCTTAAAACAGTGGTTTTGATAAGAAAATAACACTCTGTAAAGATTAGACCAATGGACAGTTTTAAGCTTGGTACAGTGTATCCAATTTCATTATCTATGGAAAATACATTGCCTTGTATCGTTTCTTTTGTGGACTAGTATACTATTGCGCAGAGTCAGATTATGTACACATAATGGCTGTTACTATTTACCTCCAATGTAAATCGACATGTACATCAAAACCTTTATGCAAACACTTATTTGTCATTATGTCAATTTAACTGGGTTAAAATTGAAATTGAAGAAGAACTACAGAACCTTTCTTTCTATTCTAATATATAATAAATTAATCTAACTTATGTAAAAGATTTGAAATACATGCGGAATGTGTCCATTGGACACAGATGATGCTCGCGCTTGCATATCATAAAAGTTATAAACGGACATAACTGAAGAACAGTAAAAGTGACACTTACCAATTGTGTACTAACTTTTATGGTGATAAGTATTGTGTAAAAGTTTCATAACATTTTGTTGAGGTAAACTAAAGAAAGAAATACAAAAACTTTTTTCCTCTATAAAGAGGGATTGCATAGAACAGTGAAAGTGACACCACCAAATGATAATAATAATAACATCTGGTAAAGACAAACTAAAGTTAGAGAACATAAACGGAAAATTCAGCAATTTTTCTATCTGTAAAGGGGCATAACTCTTGGACGGTTTAAGTGACACCACAAAAATTCAAACTAAGTCTGTGTTTTATGGTAATAAGCGATGTGATTAAGTTTCATTACATTTGGTTGAGGCAAACTAAAGATAGAGAACAGAAACCAACTTTGGGACGTACTGAAGGACGGACAAGGGTAAACCTTAATGCCCCCTCCGCCACTGCGGGGGCATAAAAATGTGTAAATATAACAATTGATTAAATTAGGCAAAATTCAATGAATGGTCATTGCACATGGTTGTCATAAAGGTTTGAGAATCAAAACAGTATATAATAGTTAGGACCAGCAAATTGTCCTCAAGGCCACAAGGAAAATATGTTTTGAGAACCATAAAAAAAATCGATTATTCTGCCGTATACAAATAATAATCAGTTAGGTTTTTAAAAATAATAATAATAGACAAGCTGTCCTTTTCCACCATATACAATAGAAACATTGACAAATTCTTGCACAATTTAATGTAGATCGTTGGTATATTTTTCCTCAGATAGAACATGTAGAATTTGTATGCCCCCACCGTAGCAAAGGGGGCATTAAGTTGTACCCTTGTCCGTAAGTACGTCCGTTCCAGAGTTATACCATTCTATAAATGGAAAAAAGTGCTGACTTTTTTGTTTCCGTTCTCTAACTTAAGTTCGTGAAGTTTGCCACAACCAAATGTTTTGAAACTTATACACAATGCTTATTTCCATAAAATTCAGAACAGTTAGAATGTTATTGGTTTAACATGTACTGTCAATAAGTTATGCCCCTTATAAATTGGAAAAAATGCTGAATTTTCCGTTTCCGTTCTCTCTTTTTCGTCTGTCTGACATAATTCATCTTACACTGACCCCATTTTCTTAGAACATTGATAATGTTAAGTTAATATGATACTTGTATTAAAATCTTTACATAACACTTACAGAGTTTCAAAAGTAATTCAATGATAAATAAAACCAACCAGACATTTCAGGGTGAACCTTCTTGCTTAACAGATCTTAGTCTAGGTTTAAAGTTTTTAAAGCATTAATCTGTTTCAAAAACCAACAATGAGTTGCATTAAATTGTTCCTGTAACTTTTTTATAGCCATTTTGAAAGACAAAGTATCCTGAGCTATTTTTTTAAAAATGTTCATTAAGATTTGTTTTTCTAGATAATCATGTTATGCTCATTGTTGAAGGATATACGGTGACCTGTGGTTGTTTATTTCTATGTCTTTGCTCTCTGGTGGAGAGTTAATTGTCTCATTGACAATTACAACACATCGTCTTATTTTTATACATAGACTTACTAGTAATTAAGTTTTGGATTCAACATTATTCTTTTTCACTGACAGCATCAGTCTTAGATACGACAACGGGTTATGCGTATTACCAATTTTGTTTAAACTTCTGAGAAATCTTACATATAAGATTGAAGGGAGGGGGTACATATGATGCCCTCAACTTTAGAAGTTGTGTTATGCTTAAATTCTTAAAATACTTAGTTCACAAGTAAACTAAATGAGATATCACGTTTTTTTTCAACAAATTTTATAATTTTGAAAAAAAAAAAAAAAAAAATCGAAAAAAAAGGGGGTGGACCATACCCAGAGTGATGATTTTTCATTTTGTACAAGTCTATCTTCATTTACTATATATTTTTGTTTGAAATTAACAAATGCGTGTCAGAATTGCACATATAAATGGAATATTTTAGCTTTTTAAGTTACTAAATGTTTGATTATTCATCTGATTGTTAATCTGAATTTTGGTGAAAATTGACAATTTTTGACTAAAATTTTTTTTTAAAGAAAAAAAAACGCACGACTTTCTTTTTATTTTATGAATATATAGAATGTGGTCTTTCAAAATTTGTCAATGACATTTCATGGTATTGTTGGTCTTGGGAGATAAACAGATTTAAAATTTAGGAGTTTTTGAAATTTTTCATTTTCGAAATTTAACACATTTTTAAATGGTTGCTATGGAAACAAACTATTTAGTAAATTCACAATTTTAATGTTTTTGTATAGTTTGGGGTTTTGTTTGTCAATACTGTAAATATACATATTGTTTGTATTGATTAACAATATTTCTATGGGACTTTAAATTCCGTTATTTTATATTTTCAAAAAGGGTCTTTTTTCACATATTCAAGCAAAATGTTGATTTGATGGTTACCATGGCAACGGGCAT
Source organism: Mytilus edulis (assembly GCF_963676685.1). Classification (NCBI taxonomy): domain Eukaryota; kingdom Metazoa; phylum Mollusca; class Bivalvia; order Mytilida; family Mytilidae; genus Mytilus; species Mytilus edulis. The sequence continues at coordinate 23,360,997 of NC_092345.1, forward strand.
AATACAGGGAAAATAAAGACAGAATTTTACTCATCTACCAAAGTTCTTATGATAAAGGGCAAAAAAAATTACTTCTGTGACATGTCATGAATCACCTTCTGCATGATTTTTACAAAGACAGGTACTTAACTTTTGCTTTGACAAAGCCGATCAAAACCAGACCTGTTCCCAAGTTAACTTTTGACTGGTCTGCTCAACACTGAGTTAACTTGTAGTCAGGACCGCTCTGCATCGACGTTTTAAAAATATTTTTTAATATATTTGTTTCGTAGTATAAACATCAAAAATAAATTAAAATTAATACTTCCGTTATATAAACAGGATTAAATACAAATATTTGAAAGTAAAGTACGCATTAAAAAACGTTGCTTGTTTATACACAAATTAAATAATTTATCTGTGATCTGCCAATCTATAAATTAAAAAAAATAAAACGATCTTGAATACAATGATAACGGGCACTGAATATATATTCCAATACCTATTATATTCAACTATATTTGCATTTAATATTATGTTTATCTATGCAACGAGGGTTACACTAATGTCCTGACAATGTCCTGAAGTGTCCTGACAGAAATGAAAAGGCTTAATACTTTTTTTTATTATTGGGAGGATTTACTTGAAATTTGGAATCAAGCAAGATGAGAACTTATATTTAATAAATAAAATTAAAAAAAAAATAAAAAAATATTTATAAGAGTTAGAAAACTTGACCTGACCAACTTGACTTTGAAACTACTAATGTCCTGACCGATATGAAACGGCTAAAAAATGTTGTAATATTGACAGGATAGACTTCAAATTCGATACCAAGGAAGATTAAAACATTTAATACAAAAATATAAGATAAAAAAGAAAAACATTATTTTCAAGAGATAGAAAACTTGACCTGACCAACTACGTCTTTCCAAGACTAATGTCCTGACCGATGTAAAATGCCTATAACTTTTTTATTCTTTAAAGGATCGATTTCAAATTTGATGTCAATGAAGATTATAATACTTAATATATAGATACAAAAAAAAGATTTGACCTGGCAAACGTCGACTCTGCTCTGACTAAATGTCCTGACCGATGCAGAAAATGTTAATAACTTTCTTTGTTATTGAAAGAATTTACTTAATTAGAGTTCCTCACCACGAATAATTATAATATTCCAAATAGGAATTTATGAAAAAACAATTGTTTGCTAATTTTTGAAATGTTAGAAAACTTGATCTGAGCAACTTGATCTTTATCATAATGAATGTCCTGACCGTTATAAATTTGCATTGCTAATAACTTTTTTGTTATTGAAAGGGATATAACCAAGTTTTATATCACTGAGAAAAGTATGTGATTAGAGATGTTGTAGATACTATAAGTAAATGCACCTTTTTAGATTTAATATGAAAGGATTATAAAGATGTACAGAATGCAATTAAGTCCAAATACAGTGACATGAGTAATTAAAATTTAATCACACCTACATTAATTACCTATATTTTTCTTATTCATTTCACTCATTTTTTGTTGTTAATGAGGGATTAAACATGTCAAATAACATAAATAAGGACGACAGGAAATGGGCTTCTTTTGATTTCAATATCTTGTTTTTACACGCATTCAAAGTAGAATTATGTTAGAATCACACAGAAATATAAAAACTTATAAAAAACATAATAAAACTGTCTTTGGCTTTTTTATACACATATATTACGAATAATAAAAAGTGCATCCAAGTTCTTTCTAAACTATGTTTAAATAAAAAAAAAAAAAGAAATATCACTATAATTTAAAGAATTAAGTCCATTCCGTCTTTAGAGAGAGAAAAAAAACAGTTATATAATATATGTCTTTTCTTCATCAGTCAGGATATTGCAGGACAAGGTAAACATTGGTTAGGTCAAGTTTAAAATATTAAATTTTATTTTACATGCTTATACCAAGTGTTGTAATCTTCCCGGATACCAAACTTGGTAATATCCCTATAAATAACAAAAAAGTTATTAGCAATGCATTTTTATAACGGTCAGGACATTCATCTTGACAAAGATCAAGTTCGGTCAGGTCAAGTTTTCTAACATTTCAAAAATTAAAAAACAATTTTTCTCTCATAAATTCCTATATTTAATGCTTTCATCTTCCTTTGTAAGGAACTTAGGTCATTTTTTTTTTCAATAATAAAAAGTTATTAGCATTTTCTGCATCGGTCAGGACATTAGTCAGAGCAGAGTCGACATTGGTCAGGTGAAGTTTTTTATCTCTTTAAATTATTTTTTTTAAATCTTTTTCTTGTATCTATATATAAGGTATTATAATCTTCATTGACATCAAATTTGAAATCGATCCTTTAAAGAGTAAAAACGTTATAGGCATTTTACATCGGTCAGGACATTAGTCATGGGAAAGACGTAGTTGGTCAGGTCAAGTTTTCTAACTCTTGAAAATATTTTTTTTCTTTTTTATCTTATATTTTTGTATTGAATGTTTTAATCTTCCTTGGTATCGAATTTGAAGTCTATCCTGTCAATAATAAAACATTTTTAGCCGTTTCATATCGGTCAGGACATTAGTAGTTTCAAAGTCAAGTTGGTCAGGTCAAGTTTGCTAACTCTTATAAATATATTTTTATTTTTTTTGAATTTTATTTTTCAAATATAAGTTCTCATCTTGCTTGATTCCAAATTTCAAGTAAATCCATCCAATAATAAAAAAGTATTTAGCATTTTCATTTCTGTCAGGACACTGTCAGGACATTGTCAGGACATTAGTGTTACCCATGCAACGACGTATATTAGATGTTCGTTATACGTCCTCGGTATATGTACTAGCCACAATCAGCAATATTTTAATTTCAGGAGAGAAACTATTAAACAAAATGAAAGCATCAATAAACTGAACACATGACTACAAAATAAATTTTGTCTGCACAAATTAACAGTCCCATCATGTCCTTCTTTTTTACAATCTATATACCATGTATACCCGCATAGTAAATCAGCGATAATTTTTTTAACAGGATTCAATGTATAATACAATGGACAGCTATATTGCAATACAATAACAACAAACTTTTGTTCGCATAAATTTAGGGTGCCAGCATGTCCTCCTTTTATTCAAAATGTGGATACGTAACAAAATTTCAGTAGTTTTGATACCTCATGCTGACTTGTACAACAAAACTATTTGACCGCATTGACCAAAACTGACCATATGTGCACTTTAATTTGTAAATCTATATACCCGCATAGTAAATAAACCATATTTTTTTATGTCAGGATTCAATGTATAATACAATGGACATTAATATTGCAATATAATAACAACACATTTTTGTTCGCATAAATTTAGGGTGCCAGCATGTCCTCCTTTTATTCAAAATATTGATACGTAACAAAATTTTAGTAGTTTTGATACCTTATTTTGACTTGTACAACAAAATGATTTGACCGCATTGACCAAAACTGACCATATGTGCACTTTAATTTGTTAATCTAAATACCATGTATACCCGCATAGTAAATCAGTAATATTTTTGTGTTAGGATTCAATGTACAATACAATGGACAGCAATATTGCAATACAATAACAACACATTTTTGTTGCATAAATTTAGGGTGCCAGCATGTCCTCCTTTTATCCAAAATTTTGATACGTAACAAAATTTCAGTAGTTTTGATACCTCATGTTAACTTGTACAACAAAATTATTTGACCTCATTGACCAAAACTGACCAAATGTGCACTTTAATTTGTAAATCTATATACCATGTATACCCGCATAGTAAATCAGCCATATTTTTTTGTGTTAGGATTCAATGTACAATACAATGGACAACAATACTGCAATACAATGACAACAAATTTTTGTTTGCATACATTTAGGGTGCTAGAATGTCCTCCTTTTATTCAAAATATTGATACGTAACAAAATTTCAGTCGTTTTGATACCATGCTGACTTGTACAACAAAATGATTAGACCGCATTGACCAAAACTGACCATATGTGCACTTTAATTTGTTAATCTATAAACCATATATATACGCATACTTATTCAGCCATATTTTTTATAGTCAGGATTCAATGTATATATAATACAATGGACAGCAATATTGCAATACACACCAGACACAAGTTGGTTCCTTTTTCCTTTTTCCTTTTTCGATATTCAAATTTTGAAAAATATTACAAGTCCAAACTGAATTTTTTTTTTTCTTAAAATTTTTTTTTCCTCAAAATTTTTTTTTCCTCAAAATTTTATTTCCTCAAATATTTTTTTTCCTCAATTTTTTTTCCCTCAAAATTTTTTTCCTCAATATTTTTCCTCAAAAAGTTTTTCTTCAAATTTTTTTATCGTTTCCTTATTCGTTTTCCTTTTCATTTTTTGATTATCATCCTTATTCGATTTCCATTTCCTTATTCGATTTTCATTTCCTTATTGGGTTTCTTCTTCCTTTTTCAATATTCATTTCCTTTTTCGATTTCTATTTCCTTATTCGGTTTCTATTTCCTTATTGAATTTTCATTTCCTTATTCGATTTCCATTTCCTTATTCGATTTTCATTTCCTTTTTTGGTTTCTATTTCCTTATTCGGTTTCTATTTCCTTATTCGGTTTCTATTTCCTAATTGGATTTTTGTTTCCTTATTCGATTTCCATTTCCTTATTCGATTTTCATTTCCTAATTCGGTTTCTTTTTCCTTTTTCAATATTCATTTCCTTATTCGGTCTATATTTCCTTATTCAGTTTCTATTTCCTTATTGGATTTTCATTTCCTTATTCGGTTTCCATTTCCTTTTTCGATATTCAAATTTTGAAAAATATTATAAGTCCAAACTGAATTTTTTTTTTCCTTCAAAATTTTTTTTCCTCAAAATTTTTTTTTCCTCAAATTTTTTTTTCCTCAAATTTTTTTTTTCCTCAAAATTTTTTTTTTCTCAAATTTTTTTTTTTCCTCAAAATTTTTTTTTCCTCAAAATTTTTTTTCCTCAAATTTTTTTATTCCTCAATTTTTTTTCCTCAAAATTTTTTTTCCTCACAATATTTTTCCTGAAAGAGTTTTTCTTCAAATATTTTTTTCGTTTCCTTATTCGTTTTTTTTTCCTTTTTTGATTATCATCCTTATTCGATTTCCATTTCCTTATTCGATTTTCATTTCCTTATTCAGTTTCTATTTCCTTATTGGATATTCATTTCCTTATTCGATTTCCATTTCCTTATTCGATTTTCATTTCCTTATTCGGTTTCTTTTTCCTTTTTCAATATTCATTTCCTTTTTCGGTTTCTATTTCCTTATTCGGTTTCTATTTCCTTATTCTGTTTCTATTTCCTAATTGGATTTTTGTTTCCTTATTCGATTTCCATTTCCTTATTCGATTTTCATTTCCTAATTCGGTTTCTTTTTCCTTTTTCAATATTCATTTCCTTATTCGGTTTCTATTTCCTTATTCAGTTTCTATTTCCTTATTGGATTTTCATTTCCTTATTCGGTTTCCATTCCTTTTTCGGTATTCAAATTTTGAAAAATATTACAAGTCCAAACTGAATTTTTTTTTTCCTTCAAAATTTTTTTTCCTCAAAATTTTTTTTTCCTCAAAATTTTTTTTCCTCAAATTTTTTTTTTCCTCAAAATTTTTTTTTCCTCAAAATTTTTTTTTCCTCAATTTTTTTTTCCTCAAAACTTTTTTTTCCTCAAAATTTTTTTCCTCAAATTTTTTTATTCCTCAATTTTTTTTCCTCAAAATTTTTTTTCCTCACAATATTTTTCCTCAAAGAGTTTTTCTTCAGATTTTTTTTTCGTTTCCTTATTCGTTTTTTTTTCCTTTTTCGATTATCATCCTTATTCGATTTTCATTTCCTTATTCGGTTTCTTCTTCCTTTTTCAATATTCATCTCCTTTTTTGATTTCTATTTCCTTATTCGGTTTCTATTTCCTTATTGGATTTTCATTTCCTTATTCGATTTCCATTTCCTTATTCGATTTTCATTTCCTAATTCGGTTTCTTTTTCCTTTTTCAATATTCATTTCCTTTTTCGGTTTCAATTTCCTTATTCGGTTTCTATTTCCTTATTGGATTTTCATTTCCTTATTCAATTTCCATTTCCTTATTCGATTTTCATTTCCTTATTCGGTTTCTTTTTCCTTTTTCAATATTTATTTCCTTTTTCGGTTTCTATTTCCTTATTTGGTTTCTATTTCCTTATTGGATTTTCATTTCCTTTTTGAATTTTCGTTTCCTTATTCGATTTCCAGTTCCTTATTCGATTTTTATTTCCTAATTCGGTTTCTTTTTCCTTTTTCAATATTCATTTCCTTTTTCGGTTTCTATTTCCTTATTGGATTTTCATTTCCTTTTTCAATTTCCATTTCCTTATTTGATTTGTACTTCCTTATTCGGTTTATTTTTATTTTTTCAATATTCATTTCCTTTTTCGGTTTCTATTTCCTTATTCGGTTTCTATTTCCATATTGGATTTTCATTTCCTTATTCGATTTCCATTTCCTTATTCGATTTTCATTTCCTTATTCGTTTTTTTTTCCTTTTTCAATATTCATTTCCTTTTTCGGTTTCTATTTCCTTATTCGGTTTCTATTTCCTTATTGGATTTTCATTTCCTTATTGGATTTTCGTTTCCTTATTCGATTTCCATTTCCTTATTCGATTTTCATTTCCTTATTCGTTTTCTTTTTCTTTTTTCAATATTCATTTCCTTTTTCGGTTTCTATTTCCTTATTCGGTTTCTATTTCCTTATTGGATTTTCATTTCCTTATTGGATTTTCGTTTCCTTATTCGATTTCCATTTCCTTATTTGATTCGTACTTCCTTATTCGGTTTATTTTTATTTTTTCAATATTCATTTCCTTTTTCGGTTTCAATTTCCTTATTCGGTTTCTATTTCCTTATTGGATTTTCATTTCCTTATTCGATTTCCATTTCCTTATTCGATTTTCATTTCCTTATTCGTTTTTTTTTCCTTTTTCAATATTCATTTCCTTTTTCGGTTTCTATTTCCTTTTTCGGTTTCTATTTCCTTATTCGGTTTCTATTTCCTTATTGGATTTTCGTTTCCTTATTCGATTTCCATTTCCTTATTCGATTTTCATTTCCTTATTCGGTTTCTTTTTCTTTTTTCAATATTCATTTCCTTTTTCGGTTGCTATTTCCTTATTCAGTTTCTATTTCCTTATTCGATTTTCATTTCCTTATTCGGTTTCTTTTTTCTTTTCCAATATTCATTTCCTTTTTCGGTTTCTATTTCCTTTTTCGATTTTCATTTCCTTATTCGGTTTCCATTTCCTTTTTTCGATATTCAAATTTTGAATGTGTTCTCCACATGAGACCAAATGACACAGAAATAAACAACTATAATAGATCACCGTGCGGCCTTCAACATTGAACAAAGCCCATCCCGCATAGTCCGCTTTAAAAATCTCCGAAATGTCAAGTGCTAACAAATTTCAAACAAGAAAACTGACGGCCTAATTTATGTACAAAATATGAACGAAAAACAAATATGTAACACAGCAACAAACGAGAACCACTGAATTAATTTACAGTTTCCTGACTTGGGATAGGCACATATACATACATAATGTGGCGGCGTTAAACATGTAACTTTGACAGTGGTGTAACAGTACAACATAAGAGCGAACTATAAAAATCAGTTGAAAAAGACTTAAGCCTGACTTAACTCAGATCATGAGATACAAATAGAAATACACCTTGCTAAAACACAGAGTGTACGTGGCCTGGTACATATCTGAGAGTTTTTCCAGTTATTAACAGCTAGTTCAAAGCCAAAAACAAATAATAAACGAAATCATGCATCCCAGACTAAATAATTAATCTTCATAGAATTAAAAAGACTACAATAATTATTAATTAAATTGTACTGACATTGTATTCTTTAAATATCTTATAAACGATCTTTTAATTGAAGCTTTCCTTCCACTTTTATTGGTAAAATATCGCATACGTGTGTATTACGATTTATTTTGAAAATGCTGAAAATATATTGATTGATTGATTGTTGGTTTCTCAACGTTCAGTGGCAAATATTTCATGAATATTCAGGACGAGAACAATTTAACAATAAATACAATAGGTAGGTCTCGTAATAATTGAGGCCATCCGGGATGATGATCAGGGAAATTTTGACTGCCACAGGAAGATGAGGGTATATTGGATAGGTACATGAATTTTGCCTTGCATCAGGTAACCTACGAATTCTCAAAGAGTTGATGTAAGGGTTCTTAACGTACAAAGAGCATGACTTTCTCTTAACACGAGGCATCGGACTTAACTTCCCCATTCTGACCGGACATGACTACATACTTGATACATCCCGCACAGCCAAACGGAAGCCCGACTTTGGCAAGCATTTTACTGCCGGTCGAGAGAAGACCAAGTGGCCATATTTCTATTCCCCAGTCACCCCTGGGGTCAGCAAATATTTGAAAAGTAGACACAATGAACTTCAATTTTTAAATAACTTACAATATTAAATTAAATAAAAAAAGAATGGGAAGAATTGATACTCATAATGTAGTTAAAAGTTTGTTGATTACTGCTGCGGTATATGATTAATAGACATGCTATTACAGGTCTATATGGTTGAATATTTCTATCTTAAATATGTATTTGTTTCTAATAAAATGCATAGTTTCAGCTTTCGCGTATGCAGTACGCATATGTTGTACTATGTTGAAGATGAAACTCACAATTGGTTAATTTAAAAGACCTTCACAGGCCTTGTTTCACAGTTGTAATACAACAACTAGAAGTTTTTAACGACCTTGACTGGCTATAAAAACATCCAATTGTTGTATTAGAATTGTGAATTTAAAACATCTTCACAGTCCTTGTTACACATTTGTATTAAAAAAGGTTTTGTATTTATGTTTATCATAATATACATTTTCAATAAGGCCAATTTTATATGTTAAAATAGCTCTTATTCTATCATGGTTTTGAAAGCCTACCCCAAAAAATTGCCAACTTATTCAATTTAAACTGTTGTATCTGTATAACAGGCGATTATTTGAAAAAAATATGAAAATATTTTATTTTTAGCTTGTTTATGTCTGTGCAATTTCAAGGGAAATAAATCTTAATCACAAACCGTTCGTTGCAACGGTTACAACTTGCAACGGTTGTTTGAAAGCATAATCGAGTACACACCATGTCGTTTGTTATGAACGTTGCGAAATATATTGATTATATACCTTTTGTTCCTCTCTTAATACGCTTTCGAATGAGGTATACAGTTTATCTGTAAATACGGGCTGAAGGGTCACAGCAGTCCATTCAAATATTCAAAATATCCATTTCATTATTCAAAATTGGCTATTTCCTAATTTTCACGCGTGTTTTGGCATTAAGGTCCTCCTTAACCCCTCCAATGGTCATTGCCGCACATATTGTTTATTATCAGTGTATTTCTCTATCAATCAGCTTTTTATTGGTGTATAATTTTTATCGTAATTAGGAGCTGACGGGTTGCAGCAGTCCGTTTCATTATACAAAATAAGCTATTTCTCAATGTTCACGCGTATTTCGATATTAAGTCCGGCGGAACTCCTCTAATATGCGTTGCGGAACATATTGACTATATACCTTTTGCTCCTCTCTTAATAATCTTTTGAATGATCAGATATAAGGTTTATCTGTAATAACGGGTTGAGGGGGTACAGCAGTCCATTGAAATATTCAAAATGTCCATTTCATTATTCAAAATTGGCTATTTCCTAATTTTCACGCGTGTTTTGTCATTTAGGTCCTCCATAACCCCTCTAACGGTCATTGCGGCACATATTGTTTATTCTCAGTGTATTCCTCTATCAATAAGCTTTAAATTGGTGTATATTTTTTTCCGCAATAAGAGCTGACGGGCTGCGCACTCGTTTAATCCTTGCGTCGTTCGGTCACGCGTTGTCTTATTTTTGATATACAAATACGGCGATTCGTTATACTATAAATAATCGAAAAAGGAAAAAGAAAACGAATAAGGAAACGAAAAAAACTTTTTGAGGAAAAAAAAAATTTGAGGAAAAAAAATTTTGTGGAAAAAAAAAATTTGAGGAAAAAAAATTTTAGGAAAAAAAAATTTTGAGGAAAAAAAAATTTGAGGAAAAAAAATTTTGAAGGAAAAAAAAAAATTCAGTTTGGACTTGTAATATTTTTCAAAATTTGAATATCGAAAAAGGAAATGGAAACCGAATAAGGAAATGAAAATCGAAAAAGGAAATAGAAATCGAATAAGGAAATAGAAACCGAAAAAGGAAAAAAAAAAACGAATAAGGAAAAAGAAACTGAATAAGGAAATGGAAATTGAATAAGGAAATGAAAATCCAATAAGGAAATAGAAACCAAATAAGGAAATAGAAACCGAAAAAGGAAATGAATATTGAAAAAGGAAAAAGAAACCGAATTAGGAAATGAAAATCGAATAAGGAAATGGAAATCGAATAAGGAAACGAAAATCCAATTAGGAAATAGAAACCGAATAAGGAAATAGAAACCGAAAAAGGAAATGAATATTGAAAAAGGAAAAAGAAACCGAATAAGGAAATGAAAATCGAATAAGGAAATGGAAATCGAATAAGGAAATGAAAATCCAATAAGGAAATAGAAACTGAATAAGGAAATAGAAACCGAATAAGGAAATGAATATTGAAAAAGGAAAAAGAAAGCAAATTAGGAAATGAAAATCGAATAAGGAAACGAAAATCCAATTAGGAAATAGAAACCGAATAAGGAAATAGAAACCAAATAAGGAAATAGAAACCGAAAAAAGGAAAATAATATTGAAAAAGGAAAAAGAAACCGAATAAGGAAATGAAAATCGAATAAGGAAATGGAAATCGAATAAGGAAATGAAAATCCAATAAGGAAATAGAAACCGAATAAGGAAATAGAAACTGAAAAAGGAAATGAATATTGAAAAAGGAAGAAGAAACCGAATAAGGAAATGAAAATCGAATAAGGAAATGGAAATTGAATAAGGATGATAATCGAAAAAGAAAAAAGAAAACGAATAAGGAAATGAAAAAAAAATTTGAAGAAAAACTTTTTGAGGAAAAATATTTTGAGGAAAAAAAAATTTAAGGAAAAAAAATTTGAGGAAAAACAAATTGAGGAAAAAAAATTTTGAGGAAAAAAAAATTTTGAGGAAAAAAAATTTTGAGGAAAAAAATTTTAAGGAAAAAAAAATTTTGAGGTAAAAAAAATTTGAAGGAAAAAAAAATTCAGTTTGGACTTGTAATATTTTTCAAAATTTGAATATCGAAAAAGGAAATGGAAACCGAATAAGGAAATGAAAATCGAAAAAGGAAATAGAAATCGAATAAGGAAATAGAAACCGAAAAAGGAAATGAATATTGAAAAAGGAAAAAAAAAAACGAATAAGGAAAAAGAAACTGAATAAGGAAATGGAAATTGAATAAGGAAATGAAAATCCAATAAGGAAATAGAAACCAAATAAGGAAATAGAAACCGAAAAAGGAAATGAATATTGAAAAAGGAAAAAGAAACCGAATTAGGTAATGAAAATCGAATAAGGAAATGGAAATCGAATAAGGAAACGAAAATCCAATTAGGAAATAGAAACCGAATAAGGAAATAGAAACCGAAAAAGGAAATGAATATTGAAAAAGGAAAAAGAAACCGAATAAGGAAATGAAAATCGAATAAGGAAATGGAAATCGAATAAGGAAATGAAAATCCAATAAGGAAATAGAAACTGAATAAGGAAATAGAAACCGAATAAGGAAATGAATATTGAAAAAGGAAAAAGAAAGCAAATTAGGAAATGAAAATCGAATAAGGAAACGAAAATCCAATTAGGAAATAGAAACCGAATAAGGAAATAGAAACCAAATAAGGAAATAGAAACCGAAAAAAGGAAAATAATATTGAAAAAGGAAAAAGAAACCGAATAAGGAAATGAAAATCGAATAAGGAAATGGAAATCGAATAAGGAAATGAAAATCCAATAAGGAAATAGAAACCGAATAAGGAAATAGAAACTGAAAAAGGAAATGAATATTGAAAAAGGAAGAAGAAACCGAATAAGGAAATGAAAATCGAATAAGGAAATGGAAATTGAATAAGGATAATAATCGAAAAAGAAAAAAGAAAACGAATAAGGAAATGAAAAAAAAAATTTGAAGAAAAACTTTTTGAGGAAAAATATTTTGAGGAAAAAAAAAATTAAGGAAAAAAAATTTTGAGGAAAAACAAATTGAGGAAAAAAAATTTTGAGGAAAAAAAAATTTTGAGGAAAAAAAATTTTGAGGAAAAAAATTTTAAGGAAAAAAAAAATTTGAGGTAAAAAAAATTTGAAGGAAAAAAAAATTCAGTTTGGACTTGTAATATTTTTCAAAATTTGAATATCGAAAAAGGAAATGGAAACCGAATAAGGAAATGAAAATCGAAAAAGGAAATAGAAATCGAATAAGGAAATAGAAACCGAAAAAGGAAATGAATATTGAAAAAGGAAAAAAAAAAACGAATAAGGAAAAAGAAACTGAATAAGGAAATGGAAATTGAATAAGGAAATGAAAATCCAATAAGGAAATAGAAACCAAATAAGGAAATAGAAACCGAAAAAGGAAATGAATATTGAAAAAGGAAAAAGAAACCGAATTAGGTAATGAAAATCGAATAAGGAAATGGAAATCGAATAAGGAAACGAAAATCCAATTAGGAAATAGAAACCGAATAAGGAAATAGAAACCGAAAAAGGAAATGAATATTGAAAAAGGAAAAAGAAACCGAATAAGGAAATGAAAATCGAATAAGGAAATGGAAATCGAATAAGGAAATGAAAATCCAATAAGGAAATAGAAACTGAATAAGGAAATAGAAACCGAATAAGGAAATGAATATTGAAAAAGGAAAAAGAAAGCAAATTAGGAAATGAAAATCGAATAAGGAAACGAAAATCCAATTAGGAAATAGAAACCGAATAAGGAAATAGAAACCAAATAAGGAAATAGAAACCGAAAAAAGGAAAATAATATTGAAAAAGGAAAAAGAAACCGAATAAGGAAATGAAAATCGAATAAGGAAATGGAAATCGAATAAGGAAATGGAAATCGAATAAGGAAATGAAAATCCAATAAGGAAATAGAAACCGAATAAGGAAATAGAAACTGAAAAAGGAAATGAATATTGAAAAAGGAAGAAGAAACCGAATAAGGAAATGAAAATCGAATAAGGAAATGGAAATTGAATAAGGATGATAATCGAAAAAGAAAAAAGAAAACGAATAAGGAAATGAAAAAAAAATTTGAAGAAAAACTTTTTGAGGAAAAATATTTTGAGGAAAAAAAAAATTTAAGGAAAAAAAATTTTGAGGAAAAACAAATTGAGGAAAAAAATTTTTGAGGAAAAACAAATTTTGAGGAAAAAAAATTTTGAGGAAAAAAATTTTAAGGAAAAAAAAATTTTGAGGTAAAAAAAATTTGAAGGAAAAAAAAATTCAGTTTGGACTTGTAATATTTTTCAAAATTTGAATATCGAAAAAGGAAAAAGGAAAAAGGAACCAACTTGTGTCTGGTGCAATACACTCACAACAAATTTTCGTTCACATAAATTTAGTGTGCCGTCATGTCCTTCTTTTATTCAAAATATTGATACGTACAAAAATTTCAGTAGTTTTGATACCTCATGTTGACTTGTTCAACAAAATGATTTGACCGCATTGACCAAAACTGACCATATGTGCACTTTAATTTGTTAATCTCTATACCATGCACCATGCATGCCATGTATATCCACATAGTAAATCAGCAATATTTTTGTGTTAGGATTCAATGTACAATACAATGGACAACAATATTGCAATACAATAACAACAAATTTTAGTTCGCATAAATTTAGGGTGGCAGCATGTCCTCCTTTTATTCAAAATATTGATACGTAAAAAAATTTCAGTAGTTTTGATACCTCATGTTGACTTGTACAACAAAATGATTTGACCGCATTGACCAAAACTGACCATATGTGCACTTTAATTTGTTAATATATATACCATGTATACCCTCATAGTAAATCAGCAATATTTTTGTGTTAAGATTCAATGTACAATGCAATGGACAGCAATATTGCAAATCAATTACAACAAATTTTAGTTCGCATAAATTTAGGTTGCCAGCATGTCCTTCTTTTATTCAAAATATTGTTACGTAAAAAAATTTCAGTAGTTTTGATACCTCATGTTGACTTGTACAACAAAATGATTTGACCGCATTGACCAAAACTGACCATATGTGCACTTTAATTTGTTAATATATATACCATGTATACCCTCATAGTAAATCAGCAATATTTTTGTGTTAGGATTCAATGTCCACTACAATGCACAACAATATTGCAATACAATAACAACAAATTTTAGTTCGCATAAATTTAGGGTGGCAGCATGTCCTCCTTTTATTCAAAATATTGATACGTAAAAAAATTTCAGTAGTTTTGATACCTCATGTTGACTTGTACAACAAAATGATTTGACCGCATTGACCAAAACTGACCATATGTGCACTTTAATTTGTTAATATATATACCATGTATACCCTCATAGTAAATCAGCAATATGTTTGTGTTAAGATTCAATGTACAATGCAATGGACAGCAATATTGCAATTCAATTACAACAAATTTTAGTTCGCATAAATTTAGGTTGCCAGCATGTCCTTCTTTTATTCAAAATATTGTTACGTAAAAAAATTTCAGTAGTTTTGATACCTCATGCTGACTTGTACAACAAAATTATTTGACCGCATTAACCAAAACTGACCATATGAGCACTTTAATTTGTAAATCTATATACCTGCATAGTAAATAAGCCATATTTTTTATGTCAGGATTCAATGTATAAGTGGGTCTCATTGGGGTCCAAGCGTGACGAGGGATTGCCGATTTTTTGTAAGCGTGACACGTAAAAGTCAAATTATTGTGCCGTGAAAACGGGAAACGATGTCTAGCGGGACACGGGAAATTACAAAAAAATGAGAATTTCTTACATACATAGTATAAGCGGGACACGGGAATCTGACAAAACAGTAAGCGGGATCCGGGATCAGAACCCCTCAATGAGACCCCCGTATATTACAATGGACAGTAATATTGCAATATAATAACAACAAATTTTTGTTCACATTAATTTTAATAATGACGAATTTGACTTTTACCGTTCAGGAGTTATGGTTCTTGAAAGATTGAAAAATGGAGTTTCCAGTCGTGTCCGTGCATTTATGCATGAACTGTTCTACCAAAGCTTCCGAAATTTTAATATGCTGTTACTGATGACAAAATGGAGGTCAAGTTCAATAATGAAGATTTTGACTTTTACCGTTCAGGAGTTATGGTTCTTGAAAGATTGAAAAATGGTGTTTCCCGTCGTGTCCGTGCATTTTCTCATGAACCATTCAACCAAAGCTTTTGAAATTTTAATATGTTGTTACGGATGACAAAATAGAGGTCAAGTTCAATAATGATGATTTTGACTTTTACCGTTCAGGAGTTATGGTTCTTGAAAGATCGTAAAATGGCGTTTCCATTCAGGTTGTTGCATTTACTCATGAACCATTCAATCTAAGCTTTTCAAATTTTAATATGTTGATACTGATGACAAAATGGAGGTCAAATTTGATATTGACGATTTTCACTTTCACCATTCATCAGTAATGGTTCTTGTGATATTGCCAGGACACAAATAAATGTTAATAAATCCGGTTTGCTGTCGTTGTGACAGCCTCTTGTTTTTCCTGCATCAAATTGAGAATGTCAGTGTTTCATCTCTGTATTCATAATATTGAACAGTCACTAGGGTGTGTAAAACAAAACTATTAGGCCGCATCATCCAAGTACATGTACCAACACTGACATGTCTGAATTCATTTGTGCTTTTTAATAAAAAATAAATGTATATGAGGTTCTCTTCTTGGAATAGTATACTGTTAATCTGTTATGTCGGTTAATTGATTTTGTTTGTAGTTAAACGTCAAGGGACAACTATTTCATTCAACATGTTCAAGTGCACACATCTCTCTACAAATCTGACGAATTTGACGAGATTGTTGGTAGTTTTACCACACCGTACATATCCAGACACTGTACAACTGTACAATTTTCGTTAGAATATTGTGAAGAAAAAGAATAGTAAATCCAATCCAAACAAGTAGAATAACAATGAAATATACATGCATGTATAAATGCATAAAGTAACCAGGTGCTCCGCAGGGCGCAGCTTTATACGACCCCAGTGGTCGAACCCTGAACAGTTGGGGCAAATTTGGTCACAATATTCAAGCTTGATACTGTTTGAATTTTGATTGTGATCAAATTTTTGACATAATATAGGTTTTTGCCACAAAATTAATGTGGTTCAAGATCCAACACATCTATTGCACAATACTGTGCAATTGAATATTTCTTATTGAAACTTTTCAAAATTTGAAATTTGAAAAATGTTGAAAAAAAAATCCCTTAAAAAAATGGTAAACTGAGATCCCCCCCCAATTTATTGACCCCCCCCCTTGGAGCAATAACCTTTAAACTCAATCCCATGCTTTCCTTTGTAATATTGAACCTTGTAGTACCATTTCAGAGAGATCCATACACTTAAACACAAGTTATTGTCATGATTGTTTGGAAACTAGAAACATGCTCCTTTTTGGCCCTTTTTTGGCCCTTAATTCCTACATATTTTGGGCAATTAACCCAAAACCTAATCCCAGCCTCTCCTTTGTTAAATGGTACATTGTGGTACAATTTCAGAGAGATCCATGCAATTACACACAAGGTATTGTCTGGAAACTAGAAAAATGCTTGTTTTGGCTCTTTTTTGGCCCTTTATTCCTAAACTTTGGCCCCATAACCCCTTAAATGAATCCAAACCTTCTACTTATGATTTTAAACATTGCAGTATACTTTCAGAACAATTGAAATACTGGTAAACAAGTTATTATCCTGAAACTAGAAAAATGCTTGTTTTGGCCCTTTTTGGGCCCCTAATTCCTAAACGGTTCAGACAATCATCCCCAAAATAAATCCCAACCTTCCTTTTGTGGTATTGAACTTTCTGAAAAACTTTCATTAAGGTCTATTTACTTAAACTATAGTTATTATCCGGAAACCAAAGTGTCTTCAAACAACGACGACGCATACGACGCTGACGACGCAGACGACGACATCATACCATTATACAAACCCAAAAATTGTTTGGGGTCGTATAAAAATTAGGAAAAGACAGGTAAAAAAACGGGGAACGAAGCAACGTCGACAAAGATGTTAATATATCCCATGATATAAGAATGTTGTTCCGATGCGTTGGATAACCGCCTTCTAATTAAAAAAAATATGAGAGTCTATGTAATTGACTAATGTATATAAGAATATATAAAATAAAAAAAAGAAAGAATTGTGTTGTTATCAATAATGTCTAGTTGAGTAGTGAGTATAGCGAGTAAAGAAATTTTCTATCAGAGGCCTTTTGGGGAAGAACAATGCGAATGTTGTTAACACATATTTTAATAAAGCTCAAGTCTGATATGAAAAGTCGCAAAAACGATAACATTTCATAAGCAGACATGTCCCCAGGTCTGGTCAATAGCAGACTTGTCCACAGGTCTGGTCAGAAGCAGACCTGTCCGCAGGTCTGGTCAGAAGCAGACCTGTCCACAAGTCTGGTCACGGGAGCAGACCTGTCCACAGGTCTGGTCTGGGGCAGACCTGTCCTCAGGACTGGTCAAAAGCAGACTTATCCACAGGTCTGGTCTGGAGCAGACCCGTCGATAGGTCTGCAGCAGTCATAAAAAAGCGGACCGTCAGTCTGGTCCACCGTAGACGAAGTTAACTTGCTGGTCTGCTTAAAAATTCTCAAGTTAACTTAAAAAGCAGTCAACAAGTTAACTCTAAGTTAACTTTTGTCAAAGTTAGGACCGCACCCATCTGCATTTTTTTTAGTTATCATAAAGTCCAAAACAATTTATGATTATTGAATAAATCTTCACACAAAAGACGAAGTTATTAAATGAAGAGTTCCTAATGGTGAAGCTGAAATCATGCCTTGTACATTTTATAGACGCCATCACGAGTTTGTTGACCGTTATGGAATACCCGTTTCACACATGATATCGGATATGTTCCGTATGTCTTAACGACAATCCCCATCCTTTTTTACAAATTTGACCTACCAAATTAAACTATTAACTGGGGTTAAAATAACATGAGCAACACGACGAGTGTCACATGTAGAGCAGGATCTGCTTACCCTTCCGAACATATGAGATCATCCCCCACTTTTTAGTGGGGTTCAAGTTGCTTTGTCTTTAGTTTTCTATGTTGTGTGTTGTATCATATTATTTGTATTTTTCTTTTTTAGCCATGGCGTTGTCAGTTTGTTTTCGATCTACAAGTGTGACTGTTCCTCAGGTATCTTTCGCCCCTCTTTTATGTTATATATTTGTGTACAATTCTGAATCTATCTATTCACCTTTATCAAAAAAGTCTGTTTCATACGATGAAATATACAGTTACATTTTATGTTTTTTTTAGATTCAGAGTCGAGTGAATTTGTACTTAAGGGTATATTCTTCTGACGTTTCAGTCTCATTGAAATCACGTTCTTGAACTATTTCAAGTGATACAAGTGGAAAATATCAACGAATTTTAAGAATATTATAATTAAACATAGCTCTGTGAAATAATTGTGTATTTACAATAAATAGTTTTTGAGTATTCCAGATTTCAAATTTTACGACTAATCAAGTCACTCTTTTAGCCAAAATTTTGAAAAAATAGGTGAGGATACAATCAATAATTTTACAAGAATCATGTACATCCCATATCAATCTTGTCTTTTCAAATTTCTTAGATATGTAATTTTTCAATCATTTATAACAAAAAAGTTGAAATATAGTGCAGCGGCTACAAGCATATTTCAGACGAATTGTGCACATCCTGCTACACGCATGAAATTTAGCATAGACCTTCCTCAACTATTACTCTCTAATTTAAGGTAGGGAGGTATTTGAAAAAAATGTCTCAACTCCGGTAAAATTCAAAATGGCGGATATCATACTAAAATCAGCCCAATATCGAAGGCTAGTATGTGAAAAGGTTTTATTATCATGCTACTGTCATAATATTTGGTACAAACCTTTTTTATGTTGTACTCTTGGATATTTTATATATATTAGATGTCTTCAAAAACCCTACTTCCGGTAAAATCCGAGCTGGCGGACATTGTACTAAAATAAGTTTATTTTTTAGGGAGGATAGTTGAAGTGTGTTTTAAAGTATTGCTACTATCATTACATTGTGCAGGAACTTTTATTTGGTGCTTCTCATTGACACAATGTATAAGCCATATGTCTTTAAAACCTTTACTTCCGGTAATATCCAAAATGGCAGATATAGAAATATCAGCCTTTTATTCTTATTTTCTCCTTTTTTCAAAATTAAAAGAAAAGGGTGTTTTTTTGTGCTGTCATTAAACTTTTGGCTTTAGGTTATCCTCAAAACCACCAATTCTATTCTGTTGTAAACGTTTCAATACAAAAGTAACACTTTCGGTAAGAAAAACCCAACAATATGGCGAAAATTTCAAAGATGAGTCCTCAATCCATATATTCGATGTAGAGTTTTAGATATATATATATTAACACAAAATAAAATCACTAAAGTACTTAAACATTTTTAAAATTACTACTATTTGGCCAAAAATACATGTGTGTTCACAGTCACCACCACATGCAAACAAAACAGTGCACAGGAGTCCCGATTTTCCACATTAACAATGACAGCGGCATCCTTTCTCACATCCACAATGTACAAGCTTCTGACAAATTGATGAGGCCTCAGATAGAGTTTTTTTTTAAAGGGATCATCTTTGTCCCTTCGCTATCCATTAGTGCCTGGACTATGTAGCATAAGAGTCAATTCCAAGCTCGTCCCATAAACACCTGCCTTAGTATACTGCACGTTTTACATGCTGGAAAAGCGAGACCAAGTTGAGCTGATAGCCTCAATTAGTCTTCCCTTTTGCGCAAATAGTTATTTCTTGCTTCTTTAACCATGTTAACCCCATCCGATAAGTTTGTACGATCTTACAGTAAAACTCTGGTGATTTAGGCTGATCAATCATCATTCTTTATATTAAAGTCACATCTTCAAATGCCGTCAATGTCTCCCGCACAGTCTTTATATCCTTTTTAATTGAACAGATAACCGTATCACAACCGATAAAGGCCTGGATCACAATAAGTGTGTGATCACTCATTTCCTGGTGCATTTGAAAGGTCATTGATAGATATTTATCCGAAGCTATTTGTCCTCCGAAACACAATCCATAGTTCCTCTACCCCTATGTCACGGAATAGCGAAACAGTATTGACAGCATTTTCAGTAATGACTGTTCGAATCATGACTTATTTAAGTTCGTGTTTCACTACATCAGACACATGCACACTAATTCTAGTGTCAGCCTTGTAATGTTAACATGGTGCTAAACTTGAAATACATGACGTGGTGGATAAGATAGAATATCCTTAGCATTTGTTGCTACAACTATCATACGCATTCAAGACTTCATCCACTCTTGTTACAGTTTCAAGGTATTTTTTAAGGTAAGGAAATAATACCCAATAAGCATACTCGTTAGGAAACACCTTGAAATTGTAATAACAGTGGATGTAGTGTCAGATGCGTACATACACAATAATGGTAGTTTGAATGCTGCTACAAGAAACAAGAGCTACATTTAAGGGAAAGGGAATACACAGACGAATACAAGGTCAAAACAAATACCTCAAGATAAGCAAAGTTTTCTGAGGGATGACGACAATAAGGAAGAACTTTTTAGTTTTCATTCACAGCAACTTGCTCAATAAAATTTGGGGGAAAAGGTAGTTGTAGCAACAAATGCTCAGGATGTTCAGTGTTATCCACCACATGATGATCTTTCAAGTTTAGCACTATGTATACACAATCAGGCTGACACTAGAATCAAGATCTGTCTGACGCAGTGAAACACAGACTTAACAGTCGATACTGATGTTGCTGTCATTGCTGTTTCGCTATTCTGTGACATAGGGGCAGAAGAACGTTGGCTTGCATTTGGAAGTTGGGAAAGCTTTAGATATATATCTATTCATGACCTTCGAATGCACTTGGCATTGAGAGATTACACGTTTGCTAGAAAAGAAACTGCGTTGGTGACACGGATGGCGTTTGAAAATGTGACTTTAGCATATAGAATGATGATTGATCAGCCGGATATGGTTTTGATAATGTCATTGATAAAACGATATGTGGTTTTGTTGTACGATCGAACAAACATATCAGATGGAGTTATCGAAGCAAGAAAACATGTGTTTTTGGAAGAGGATAGACTTATTGATGCTATTCTGTCGACTCGGTCTAGTCTTTTTCAGCATGTAAAATGTACAATATACCATTGGCGGGTGTGAATGAGTAACAATAGGTACCAGGATTATAATTTAGTACGCCAGACGCGCGTTTCGTCTACATAAGACTCATCAGTGACGCTCATATCAAAATATTTATAAAAACAAACAAGTACAAAGTTGAAGGGCATTGAGGATTCAAAATTCCAAAACGTTGTGCCAAATACGGCTAAGGTAATCTATGCCTTGGATAAGAAAATCCGTAGTTTTTCGAAAATTTCAAAGTTTTGTAAACAGGAAATTCATGAAAATTACCACATTATTGATATTCATGTCAACACCGAAGTGTTGACTACTGGGCTGGTGATACCCTCGGGGACGAAATGTCCACCAGCAGTGGCATCAACCCAGTGGTGTAAATAGTTATCAAAGGTTCCAGGATTATAATCTAGTACGCCAGACGCGCGTTTTGTCTACATAAGACTCATCAGTGACGCTCATATCAAAATATTTATAAAGCCAAACAAGTACAAAGTTGAAGTGCATTGGGGATTCAAAATTCCAAAAAGTTGTGCCAAATACGGCTAAGGTAATCTATGCCTGGGATAAGAAAATCCTTAGTTTTTCGAAAAATTCAAAGTTTTGTAAACAGGAAATTCATGAAAATTACCACATTATTGATATTCATGTCAACACCGAAGTGTTGACTACTGGGCTGGTGATACCCTCGGGGACGAAACGTCCACCAGCAGTGGCATCGACCCAGTGGTGTAATTGGTGGAATTGGTTCCTATGCATATTAGTCCAGACGCTTATGAATTGCGAAGGGACAAATATGAGCCAGTACTTAAGTGATTTTCTTTTGTTTAATCAATCTATATAGCTATCCAAAACTCATCATCGAAGATATGGATTGAGGACTCATTTTTGAAATTTACTGTTATATTGGGTTTTTTTTACCGGAAGTGTTAATTTTGTATTTAAACATTTACAGCTGAATAGAATTAGAGGCTTTTGAGGATATCTTAAAACCAAAGGTTTAATGACCAGCACCAAAAAAAACATTTTCTTTCTATTTTGAAAAAAGTAGAATATTAAAATAAAAAAATGATATTTCTATGTCCGCAATTTTTGAATATTACCGGATGTAACACCTACCTATATTTTTTTAAGTTAAATTTATTCAGATTAGTCCACTTCATCTTTATTGGAAGTATGAAAAAAAGTTTAAATGTGGAACTGTGATTTGTTACACGATAATAGCCCCAAAATAGGTAAAATTTGATGAAAAATGGGAAAAGTTATTAAAACTGGGTATTTTGAAAGGGTCGTAGCAAAAAGGCATGCGCGAGACGTTGTTTTCGCATCCTTTGCACGTGCAGATCTGCATATAGTTAATCTCATTCCGGTCCACCAAACTGTCAAAATCTATGCAATCAGTGCAAATGATTATGACGTCTTGATTGGTTTTCGAATTATACGTCTTTCACCCTTATCTTGAGAGGGCCAAATAAGGACAGATACAACCAGGACATATACCTTTAATGTGTTGACATCTGTAAATATGTTTTACTCAACATATTGTTAAAATTTAAATTGTATAATAATAAACAGGGCATTTACCTACACTATTTATAAAGTGTTGAAAAAATTTTTAAAAATGATAATAATTTAGAAAAAAAAATATGCCAGGACATTTAAATTTGAAGGAAAATGCCTAGAAAATTTTCTTAACAGTTGAATTCATTTCTCCAAAACAACTGTCTGACATAGTATTTTTATGCAATTACAAAGTTCGGAGAATTCTCATATAAAAAAAAAACTATCATTCATTATTATTTGTTTATTTTAGGAGAAAAAAATCTGCAATGACAGAAGCCTATTACGTTAGAAGATATTGTCGAATGTTAAAATATTGGTTAAAGCTATTATGTACTGATAACTGTATTCTTAAATGTTGTGATGAAGAAATGCTCGAGAGATGTAATAAAAAACCAAACGACAAATATAACTGGGCCTGTCGAATTAGAGACATATTATACATGTATGGGGTCCAGGATATTTGGTTATATCAGGGTGTAAAAAATGTGAATTTGTTTTTAAGTGAATTCAAAGATAGAGTAAAGGGTAGATTTCATAGTGAAATGAACTCATTTTTTGAAGACTCGCCAAAATGTATGTTGTATAGATATGTATTTGACCCCAACATGTTACAATTTTATTTAGATCATGCTGTAAATTATATTTATAAACCATTTATTTGTAAATATCGCATATCTGCTCACTGTTTGAATATAGAAACTGGTCGATTTTATAATATCGAGAGACATCATAGACTTTGTAATATGTGTGATAAACAATTAATTGAGGATGAATATCATTTTATTTTAGTATGTGAAAAGTATAATGAACTTCGAAAGAAATTTATCAAACCTTATTATTGGAGAAAACCTTCTAATTTTAAACTCATACAACTACTATCTGTTCATAATGTAAAGGAACTTAACAATTTAGGGAAGTTTTTATTTCTGGCCGAGAAGGCACGTATTTAATTTAATAATTATAAATGCTTAATATGTGTTATGTTTATCATACTCTGCTGTACTGTTATATACTTATATGATTTTTTGTCTAATTGTTTAAATGTAAATATATTTCACTGATGTAATTGAATATTTGTAATATTTATATTCTATAAGCTGTATTGCTTACGAATAAAAGATTATTATTATAGTTGTTGAAATACTCTCAAAATCAAAATATAAAGATTATTATCTTTGTTTACAATGGATTCTGGTAATTGTTGTTTATTGGTAAGCTTTAAACAATATGCCTTAAAAAATATCAAAAAATCGGGACTTGTTTATATTAAAATTGTATTTCTATGCGTAAAAGAATAAATGTGCCACACAAGAACAGAAGTGAATTACATTCTCCCTTAGAAATAACCTTTATTGGAACGTATGATGTCAAAGGTTTGGTGTAAAAAGGTTAATTGGTTTATTGATGAATTAAGCTTCTTTATCTGTAAAAGTAGATATTAATTCGATTATTCTAGACTTACAAGCAGTATCTGTTATAAGCTTATATTTCAATAACAATTTAAAATATATCTATGTTCTTATTTTTTTATATCAAACAACACAACTTATCCCTTTTCAGACAAGAATAACATGGACCGCTTTCAACTTTGTCCTAATTTACATTGTAAACAACACTTCGTTCACTTTTGTATGGTCACATTAAATAGGTTAAAGGATAAATAATGTGTAATAAAGATAAGGTATAATTTTACTAACAAGATGTAAACCCTGATTTGAGTTTCATCTAGGTATCTGTGTGTTACTCTTTAATCATTGTTTGTTGTTGGGAAATTCAAATATGACTCTAAAGGATGGGGGTTTCAAGCCATCGTTTATCTCAGTAAAACATTTGTAAGTAAATTATCCTAAACCCGACAGGTCTTCATGTCCGTATTCTTTATTACATTTTTCACAAAACTGGGTTTTGTCTTGTGCTAGGTGATCAATGTTTTGCTCTTCAACTTTGTACTTGTTTTGGCTTTCGAACTTTTTACATCTGAGCGTCGCTGATTAATCTTGTATGGACGAGGCGCGCGTCTGGCGTGTTGAATTTTAAACCTGGTACCTTTTGTAAGCTATAATTCGTGCGTTTCTCTGTCCTATATATTCTCCTATTTATTTGTATTGTTGTCCTGTCATATAATGTTGTCATTTTAATTGTATATTTAACATTGCATAAAAGCGTGAGGTTTGCATGCCACAAAACCAGGTTCAATCCACCATATTTTTTTTTCTTTAAATGTCCTGTACCAAGTCAGGATAACGGCCAATGTTATATTATAGTTCGTTTCTGTGTGTGATACATTTTAATGTTGTGTTTCTGTTGTTTCGTAGTTCTCTTATATTTGATGCGTTTCCCTCAGTTTTAGTTTGTGGCCCGTTTTTTTTTTCCCAATCGATTTATGAATTTCGAACAGTGGTATACTACTGTGCCTTTATTTGGCATACCTAAACAATATTTCTGTGTGTCTATGTCATCGTTTTTCATAAGACTGTCACGTTGCATTCAGAACGTTCTATATCTTTCGTCTTTAAATAACATATTGAACAAAAGGCACTCTGCTCAAATCTGCCATAATAGAGAGGGAACAAAGAAGAGAGAAAATTGCATGAAATAAAAGAATGTAGAAATAAAGGCCGCCTAACAGGGTCAAATAAAAAATTAACGGTACCAATTTTCTTGCACCAGATGCGTATTTCGACAATACATGTCCCTTCAGTGATGCTCGTGGCCAAAATATTTGAAATCCAAAGCTTATATAAAAGATGAAGAGCTATAATCTAAAAGGTCCAAAAAGTATAGCCAAATCCGTGAAAGGAATCAGAGCTTTGCATGAGGGAGATACATTCCTTAATTTATAATAATTTCTAATATTTTGTAACAGCAAATTTTAATAACACAAAAAATCCGTATTTTCATGCCAGTACCGAAGTACTGGCTACTGGGCTGGTGATACCCTCGGGGACCAATAGTCCACCAGCAGAGGCATCGACCTAACAGGGTCAAAAATGCATATAAAGTTATCGATGGTCTGTGAAGTAAAGTGGTCTTTAAATGGGTCCGACATGTAAATTGATGAAGCAATTGAATTGAAAAACTAACGGCCTTATTTGTAACAAAACCATTTACGAAAATATTATATGGCTGACGTAAACTAACGACAATCACCGTCCTTAAGGCTTCTGACTTGGGACTGACACATCAAGAATGTGGAGGGGTGAACCATGTTTCTGCGCGCTCATCCCAAAGGTTGTAAATAAATCAATAAATGAGCGGTATTTTTCTAATAATGAATCATTATTGAACGTTTAACCATGGTAACTGAAATGATTTATAAAAATGTTCTTCTTTAAAAACTACACACTGAATTATGTAACCATATTTGTAACAGAGTGTAAGCTGGATAAAATAAATTTAAAAGATCTTTTAAAAAAAGTGAAATCACACAAATACCGAACTCCGAGGAAAATTCTAAACGGAAAGTCCATTATGAAAATTGCTAATCAAAAGCTCAAATACATCAAACGAATGGATGATAAATGTCATATTCCTGACTTGGTACAGACATTGTCTTATGTAGAATATTTTGTATCGAGATCCTCAGGTTTGTTATTTTCATTATTTTTAAAATAGAAATTATGACAAAGTGAATCATTCAATGTGTGTAACCTTTTAAAAGTAGATACAGTTGCCATTGTAATTTCAGTTAAATAGCTTGAAGGTAATTGAAGAGGTGAGAGCCGATTTGTACAAAATCTAAAACAAAACATGTTACCTTCCGAGTTTACGATCAAATGAGGATCAAGATGGGGAATGTTTGTAAAATCTGACATACAATTGTAACAATGCTTTTGTTTTGACTTTCACATAATCACGATAAAAAAAACACGTTTTTCTTTTTGTTTTTAAATCAAACTGTACAACCAATGCTATTTTACAGGGAAAATGGAAGAAAATGCTGAATGTATGACCTTTCAAATCTGCACCCTTAAAGTCGTCTGTTACCACATGAAATTTAGTAATGTTGTCTATGAGACAACTCTTTAGCACAAACTGACATAGAAAAGATAAGATTATCGTACCGCCTTAAACAATGAGCAACATCTTATAACACGAAATATCGAAAATAAAA
Source organism: Mytilus edulis (assembly GCF_963676685.1). NCBI lineage: Eukaryota > Metazoa > Mollusca > Bivalvia > Mytilida > Mytilidae > Mytilus > Mytilus edulis. The sequence continues at coordinate 23,388,115 of NC_092345.1, forward strand.
CAATCTAAACGAGAATACTGATTCAAGGTGTATTTTAAAAAAATTAACAATGAACACATATAAAATACAGCCCAAACGACAACCGCTGAATGACAGGCTCTTGAATTCTAAATTTCTATTACGTTTGAAAATATTTTTTTACTTTTTTCACATGGTGCAATTTAAACGCTTTGATGAACAATCATAGATTTTTACCATTCCCTCCCTGCCTTTTCTTTCCACAATAACAAAGTTTTATGATATATGTTGATAGCTGATTGCTTTATTACGTAATCATTATTTTACACCCCAGATAATCATATTGATATTTGCGTAGAATTTGAAACTTTTATAATTTTTTCTCTCAAAAATCGGAGGTAAATTTTTAAAGTCATGTTGCAATTAATATGAAAGGGACGAGTATCTTAATATAGCTTCAGGTTTTGTATGGGATTAATTGATGTTTGATCTCTCAAATATAAGCAATCAACAAAAAATTGTTTAATTGGTCGATATAGAATTATTGCAAATCTTAACGAACTAATGTTCTCAACTGAGTGCATATTAATTCTGAATTAAATAAAGCATGAATAATCATGAATTGCGAACAAAAAACGGACGTTTTTTCGTTTTTGTAGATTGTACAAAAAGAACATATTTTGTTTTGATTTAATTGAATTATGGCCACTATCATAGACTTTTTTCCTAAAATAAACAAGAAGAACTTGAACCTCTACTGTAGACGTAACAAATACAAATGTATAAGCTTTAAAATACATTTGTAACGAAAAAGTAAAATTACAAAAACACCGAGGAATATTCAAAAATGTCAAAATCAAAATCTCAAACGAATGGATTACAACTGTCATATTCCCGACTTGGTACAGCCATTTTCTTATGTGGACAATGGTAGATAAAACCTTGGTTTAAAGCTAGCTAAACCTCTGTCGCATCAAATTCTATTATATTGACGATGTGTGAACAAAACAGGCAGTTATAATAGGGGAAAATGTGGATACAGCAGTCAACTTTGTGTTAACTGAATCATTATCAACGAACCATCGCTCATTTACCATTGAATTGAAATTAAATTTTCTGTTGTACCTATAAATGATAATTATATATTTATTGAAAAGATAGTTCGAACATGATAACTCTTCTGTGATTTCTCTTTTCTTAACAGAAAATTTTAATCTAAAAAGGTGGTGTAACTGCTCGAAATGGAAAATAATTATTTTGACAGATATTTTCCGTATTGTCAACTATTATATTTCGAGCTTATATTACTGATCGCAATGATTATTTATGTTTTTTATTTAAGGTAGAAAGGGTGTCTAAATTATAATCCATAGATTTTTTTATAATTTGCCAAAATGTAGTTTAAATCATGCTTTAAAAAAAAAAAAATAATAAGAATAGGCCACCAGGCTTATTTTCACGCTACATGGTGTTTCAAATTGACAAATTTTGTATAGATTATGCATGGAAAACCCAATTATCTGCAATAAAGCGTAATCTACACCATAGAATTTTGAGATAATATATGAGAAGATGGCTTTTATAGTATGCTTTCAGTTAAGAAAAAGAAACAATGGGGTCAACGGACCTTTCTTCTTGCTACATTACAAAATAGGTAAATTCCTAACACATTCTATTGTAAAAGTAACTTAATCTGAATTATCTGCCCTTGCATTTTGAGTTGCCTCCCCGTATTACGCAAAGTTGGAAAAAAATTGATCAAACAAAAGTTTTCTGTCTTTTGTAAAATACAACCATAAATATGATGAAACATGTCGTTTTCTATATCGAAGTGGAAGTTCTTACACATGAATTACCTACTACTCTGAAAATTTGCACATTCTATTAAAGATCTAGACCTTGTTTTCTGGTATTTCCAAATCCAAAACCTGCTGCATTTGTGTACACCTGTCCTAAGTTAGGAGTCTTGTGTTCAGTCGTTTTCGTTCTTTTCTCTGGTCCAAAGGTGTGTCTCGTTTTTTTGTTTTTATTTATAGAGAATAAACTCATCATAAATACCAGGACTAAATTTTGTATATACGCCAGACGCGCGTTTCGTCTACTAAAGACTCATCAGTGACGCTCGAATCCAAAAAAAGTTGAAAAGACCAAATATACCGTTAGTTTTTCTTTTTGCATTGGTTAACACTTGTCATTTTGGAGCCCTATATGGCTCACAATTCGGTGTGAGTCAAGGCTTCGTTATAAAGGTCATTGTTTAACTACCTACAGGTACCTTCAGTATGACCGAAGTCAGCCCCACTACGCATTTGCGTTTGCGGATGGTGGGAGCTGGATTTTGTTTGACTATGTTACCTTTAGTTACCAAAATCTGCGTCGTTTGGTATCTGCTGATTTGTTGTCTTATTGGTAATCATACTATTTTCCTTATTATAGTATAAGGTGCTGCCGTTTGTCAAAATAATGTCAACAAGTATTGCACATTTACTTAAACATCTGTTTGGCTACCCAAAGTATTTGCAGTGTTTTTTCTTGTGCACAGCCATGGGACCAATACTTGGTGTTGTCGTCACGAGTATTACAATTATCATCATCTGCTATTTTGTTTGCCAAATTAGTATAAGTGAAATAAGCTACACAAATTGATTTTGTATAGGAAATGACTTTTTGCGACTTATATCTCATAACTGCTAGACTCTAAACTGAGTAAAATTTACTCTTTTTTTATTGAAATTGTTTTGTTTCATTTTGAAAGTATTGAATATGTTTATCTACACGATAAAATTCAATAGAACGATAAAATTCAATAGAAAAATCCAGAAAAATGTTTCTTTTTGTATATTCTGAAAATTCATAACTAATTGCATTGACTTAGATTAAAGTTTAAATAAAATATCTTAATATAATGGATTAAAGTATGTGTTTGGTAAAAACTAGTAAAAAAGTAGCTCAAGAATATATGTTAAAAACAAAATACAAAATAACAGATGTATGTTTGCGTTATGCACATTAAAAACATTAACTTTTAAAGCTAAATGAAAAGGAAAACAAATACCAGATATTTATTTAAAAAATCATCAATTCATATTAAAAGATAATTGATTTAAAAACAACATTTCAGACAAGAATTATTTTTTTAAATTTTTTCATAATTACATTCATGCATAGTTTAATTAATTTTGTATATCAAAAAAATCTTCTAAATTTGATGGATATTGTATATCAAAACTTAAGCAGTCAGTTTTATTGATGTTTTATGTTGAAACTTCACTAAGTGTGATTGATGTTTTGTATCTGAACTTTTCTCAGCTTGATGGATGTTCTATATCTAATCTCGATACAGTTTGGTGGATGTTGTATATCTTAACCTCTTTCAGTTTGGTTAGGGCTGTGTACCTTAACTCCAATCAGTTTGATCAATATTGCGTATCTAAACTCCATTCAGTGTTGTTGATGTTGAAGGCCTAAAGTTCACAGTCTCCTTGTTTTGTTTATTTAAACTCAACTCTGTTTAGAGGATGTTGTGTATCTAAGCATGAATTAGTTCAATTTATGTTGTGTATCCAAACGTCATTTAGTTTGATTGATGTTGTATCTTTGAACTTAACTCAGTTTGGTTTATGTTGTGTATGTAAACTCCACTCATTTTTGTTGATATTGTAGGCCTATACTCCACTGATTTTCCGGGTTGTGTATTCAATCTCCACTCAACGAAGAGGCTGATGAATATCTAAACATCAATCATAGTATGTTGCATATCTAAATTCCATTCTGTTCGGTGAATATTGTAAGCCTAAACTTCACTGTTTCCTCGGGTTATATATCTAATATCCACTTAACAAAGGGGTTGATGTATCTAAATATAGTTCGGTGTATTTTATGTATCTAAATTCCACTCAGTTCGGTGTATATTGTAAGCTTAAACTTCACTGTTTCCTCGGGTTATATATCTAATATCCACTTAACAAAGGGGCTGATGTATCTAAATATAGTTCGGTGTATTTTATATATCTACATTCTACTCAGTTCGGTGGATGTTGTTTGTCTGCTTGTCTTTGAATCACTGTTTTCGCTTAGAGACATTCTAGTTTGTTTATATAGATTTAATACACGTCTATTACAGATATACGACATAAATATAAACACCCCCTGTAAAGCGTTCAAAAGAGAAACTATTATCGAAAAGGCTGAAAATGGTATGAAAGAATCAATAATTTGAAAAATCCAAGAGATTCCCGTTATAGAAAATAATTTTACGTACACGCTAAATTGAATTTGATTTAAATTCATTTGTGAATCATTTTTCAATTTTGGTCGTCGTGCAATTTTTAAAGCAGTCCCAATGAAGAAGAAAATATTTGAAAAGCAAACTAAACTTATTGGAATTATGAAAGTTACAAAGAATGCGATTTGTTGATTCAAAAAACAAACGTGACCTCCGTATCCAATCAATGTAACGCTAGATAGACTTCGAGTTATAATAATATTTAATACTACCACTATTGCTGGTATCCCATACGAATATAATATATAAACTGCCAGTCTAGAAGTTTCGGATATATGAATGCCTGTTTTGCTTGTAAAAACGTAGAACATATGAAAAGAACATACATTGAGACAACCAAACGTTACCAACCAAAAATAATGTATTAAAACACCGATAACTTTACATCCGATATCATATTTTGTACCGAATTCTACAAACTGAAAAACGAACTGCGCACAGAACATTGCAAATACTAAACACATATTATTTTTTCCTGGAAGGGTTCTCAAACTCGAAAAAAAACAATAAGTCAAAAACGTTAAAACTAAACAAACTAGTGATATACAAGTGAACACCAATGCGACTGTGTTCCATACAACTGTAGAATTGTAAGAATCTTTTCGTGTATTCACAGTCTGCAAACGGTTTACGCATAATCTTGCTTTCCGATGTGACATCAGCATATAATCATCTTGTTCAATGTCAGTATTTCGTGAAATAATTGTTAATTTGAAATCTTTCAAGTTTACACTGAATTCATTTTCGTTCAATTCAATTTGTTCGCAAAACAAAAGTTGATTCACGTGTGAATGAACGTATAAATGTCCAGGGTGTGAATGAGATATTTCGTAAGTAGTGTAACATTTATCGGTAAATTTCATTCTTGAAACTAAAGAAGGTAAATGAAACGCATGTGCATCATGCTCAAAAAGAAATGGCTGTTCAAAGTCATCATAGGTAACATTAAATGTTGAGCCTAGCAAAGACACCAGCTGTTCTTCTATCCTTGAACGATTAACAGAATCCGTTATAAATAATTTGTGGTAAATTAATATGAAAACATCAAGTCCTTTGTATAACTTGTTGCGCTGATTGCGCGGACAATACAAATTGGAAAGAGTAATAGAAGTTTCAAAATAAATGTACGATAAGTTCAAACATATTCTTATATATTCTTTAAAAGATTCATCAACTGACTCCAAGAAAGTCATCGAATCGCTTACATTATTCAACAAACTAGCTTTTAATGTCCCATATAATATGTATCCCAGATTTTCTGTTGTTTGGAAAAGAGGAGTACATCCTGTTTCGACAAGCATTCTACCAGGATAACAACGTATATCACGACATTCATTCTGAAATAAAGAGTAATATAAGATAATGATTACAATTAAGTTCAACTCAGTATGCAATCTCATGACAGTAGATACATACAAAGCAGTAGACTATTATCTTGCCGACGCACCTGGTAAAGCTCTTTTGGGAATTCATGATATTTATTACAAAACTTTGAATTTTTGATAAACTAAGGATTTTCTTGTCCCAGGAATAGATTATCTTAGCCGTATTTGGCACAACTTTTTGGAATTTTGGATCCTCAATACTCTTCAACTTTGTACTTTTTGGGCTTTATAACTATTTTGATATGAACGTCACTGATGACTATTATTAATTGTGACAATCGGTAAAATATTGTTGTCTCTATAACCTAGCAACATCTCGTAACATGTTCTTGTGCCTGTATATAGTCATTAATGTCGTTGATAATTTCCTTTAGTAATGTCTAACAATGATTGCGAACGAACTAACTTTGATTCTATTTATGTCACCCTGACGGAGGTCGGGTGACATATTTATGATATTGTTATTGTTCGATTCTTTTTCTTTTCCTTATTATTATTCCATACTTTTTTTCCAGACTATTTCTCGGAATTGTATGGACCAATGATAACTTTACAATAATTTTAACCCCGATGTGTAGATGAGAAATCGGGGTTGGCACTTTCAAGAACTTGAATGATTAAACTAATAAGATTAATCGAATAAATAATATCTAAAATAAACTAATCGTACTGATTAAATATTATTTCTAAGTATAATTGATTTAACAATAACTAATGAATTGATAAAATATGTTTGCATTAATATTATACAATTGATACTCAAAACGCAATAGAAAATTATTTCAACGGGGAAAATCTCAATAGCCCACTGAACTCATTTAGCACATGGAATTAATGGATAGTTAGGAAAAAATGTATTCTGCTCTAATCGTTTTTACACTCTAAAAAATATTCAACCTTGTATATTGCAATTGATAATAAGTATGTGCTTTAAATGTGTCAGACACGACAATTGTGGTATTTGTCGGAGGAAAGGGGTTTTCAGGATCATGGAATATAATGGTCGTGTAAGAAATACGAAAAATAACTTGGCCAAGACAGGATGAACATTTATATTCTGTATTCGAAGAGATACTAAAAATTGATAACACAAATGTGTTAATTGTCTTGACATATTCTCAGTCGGTATATCAGATTACGGTATTAACACTGACTAATTTGTATTACACTAAAATAATTAATGTTGTATTTTCAACCAGGCATGCGTAAAAATGTAATAATCTATTCAAAGCGAGTACTAAAGAGTAATTACTATGATATATCCTCTTTTTTTGTTTATGTAGTGCCAACAAAAATTTTCATTTCTCGGCTTTTAGAGTTCCATTATTCATATACTATCTATAACACGACGGGTGCCACATATAGAGCAGGATCTGCTTACCCTTCCAGAGCAACTAAGATCACCCCAGTTTTTGGTAGGGTTCGTGTTGATTAGTCTTTAATTTTCTATGTTGTGTCTTCTGTACTATTATTTGTTTGTTTGTCTTTTTATTTTTAGCCATGGCGTTGTCAGTTTGTTTTCGATCTATGAGTTTGACTATCCCTCTGGTATCTTTTGTCCCTCCTTTATAACAGACTTTAAAAAAAATCTTGTTATTATTTTACAAAAGAGCAAAAAACCTTCGTTAAGCAAGTCGTGATAGTTCAGTTTTATTTTCACATCCAACATATAACTCTATAAGTGTAAGAATAAATGTGACAAATAAGAATAGAACAGGGACGAAAGATACCAAAGGGACAGTCAAACTCAGAAATCGAAATAAACTGACAACGCCATGGCTTAAAATGAAAAAGACAAACAGACAAAGAGTAGTACACATGACACAACATAGAAAACTAAAGAATAAACAACACGAACCCCACCAAACACTAGGGGTGATCTCAGGTGTTCCGGAAGGGTAAGCAGATTCTGCTCCACATGTGGCACCCGTCGTGTAGAAATGCGTGACTTTTTTTGCTCGGAAATTAGACAAAATGTTTGGTAAAAGAAGGTTTTTCTTATTTTGGTTTAATAATAAATTGAACATTTATATCTTTACTAGTGTCTTTCAGATATGATAATTTTAGCATGCAGTATTTTTATACACTTATAATAGTCCAATAACAATATAACCTATACTTCTTTTTTTTTTAATTCTTTAAAAAATTAGACACCAAAGGTATCCCTTTTCAGACAAAATAATATGGCCACCGTATCAAACATTTAGGTAATGTTAGTAATGTAACATTAAATAGGTAGACAGTTTTATATTTACGTAATAAAGATTAGGATCAATGTTACTTACAAGAAATACAACCTGACTTGAGTTACATCTAGGTGCCTCTATGTTATGTTTTGAAGGTTGTTTGTTGTTAGAAAATTCAAATATGATCCTATATGATGGTTGTGCGGGGCTATGACCAATAATAGGAGGACTAAATTCGCCACTAGCTGCAGATCCTGAACCCGACTGGTCTTCATATACTAATACTCCGTTACATATCTTACAAAATTTGTTTTTGTATGGTGCTAGGTAATCAATTCTTGGCATATTTAAACAGTATTTCTCTGTTTCTATGTCATAGTTTTCCCATAAACCTGTCACGTTGCAGTTAGAATATTTTATTGTTTGCTTGTGTTTCGGATTACAAATGGAACAAAATACACTCTTCGACATGGTTATATTTTCACAGACAAACTTTATATCTAGATCCCTATGCATCCAGTGCCCGGTAACATTGCATTGTTTATATTCTTTTTCTTCACATCTCATGGTATAATCGAACGGAATGTACTTTATATCACATCCATTTTCTCGTACAAACCGGAAATATTTTTCAAATGACAAGAAGAAAAATGGCGGCAAGTACATATTACAGCGAACGACTAGATTCCAAAATTTCAAAGAGGTAAAATCAGTATTTTTGAAAGTTGATTGACCAAGTACGTCACTACATACAGCGCAGAATACGTTTTTATATTGAGTATATCCTTCAGCAATTTTTATTTCTACTGGTTGAAAAGTAAAGAATTTTTCAATGTCGTTAATTCTACACAACTTTTCAGCAAGATCATTCATGGATTTAGTGCATGTATCAAAAACTACGTACCCAGTCTCACCGTAAGAATATTGTGGATCAGTGCATGAAGTAGATTTTTGAATCAATTTGTCTACGCAACATCCGTCTTGAAAAAAGCAACTGTCGCTACAGTCGCAATTTTGCGTCATAGGAAACATGGAATAGTTTTGACAAAATAAAGGAGAACCAGTGAATGCAAAGTAATGTACCATAATATTTGTTCTGTTCAAAGTGTTCAAGTAATTGTTTTTGAATACATCTAGTTTTGTCGTTGCTATTATGTCAGGTTTTGTATCTTTTAGATACTTTGATCCACCCTCAAAAATCGATTCAAGATTGACATGAATGGTTTGAAACTCGAGCACGAATTCTCTTTGATTTTCTATCCATTCCTCGAGAGTAAATTCTAATTCCTTGAAATGCATGTTGTCTGTTTTAGTCTTGTTGTTTGAATTACATAAAAAACAGTAAATATTTCTGAACGGTGTTGTCAGTGGAGACTGTATGTTGTTTAAGCATGCCTTTTCTAAATCGCTGTTGAAAACGTCCCATAAACCTGTTGAATTACATTTCGAAATGACACCACCTACATCAATTGGTGGGTTACAGAGATGGCAAAATACATTTTTGAAGGAATGAAATCTATTGTCATACATTCGGCATGCATAGTCTATACTGGCATCAAATAGTATCCATGTTCCCGAAACGTTACATTTACTTATTAAACCACCATCTAACAAGTATTTATCATCGCATGTGTTTATATGAACTCCATTAATTTCTGAGCTTGAATAAAAAATATTACATTCTTTCTCTCTGGCATAGTCAATTATTTCGGAATAGGAAGATAGAAAATTGAAATCTGCAAAGTTTGCACATTCAATTTCAATTTTCCATTGAATGATATTTTCTGTTGATTCATTATGGCATGCTGAACAATGAAAATTTCGATAAGAAAGTCCGCTTATGGACGAATAAACGGGAATGCTTTGAAGTTTTTGGTCGAGACTGGTTGATATTTCGCATTTCGTTTTTGTGACATTATCCGAGGACACAGGACAATGACTTATCATCGATACTGCTCTTTTTTCATCATGATAAGGGTTAAATTTCACAAGACTGGTTTCTATACATGATTGTGGAAAACGAAAGTATATATCTGGGCAACAGTTCCTAGAAAATATACATGTTATCTCACAGCTACATTTCGGACAATAGTCTCGTAGTTTTCCGTTCGTCCAATCTGAAATTTGCAGTTCACAAAGTGTATTACCACACCTAGCTTTGTATGCATCTATAACATTAGAAAGTTCCATACAATATATTGAGAGGACAAAATAGGTTGATATCAACAGTATTTTTGTCGTTTTGTTATAACTATTCATTTTAAATCTGAAAATAGAAGTAATATGTCATAAACCTGTACCACATAAAAAAAAAGTAAAAGATACAATAGGGCTATCAAAAAATTCTTTAAAACAGAAAACACCACGAAAAACGCAAATGTGTTGCATAAAATTATTAACTCGCTATAATATTTTTTTTCAAATATTGCGTCTATGCGTATATTTATGCGAAATTTGTTTGCATATTTGTATGCTAGAGGAGCTACCATTTGACTTTTATCGGGGTTAGGTTGGATTGGATGCGAGGATGCTAGAATGAAAAATGTTGTCCTGCATTGTTTTTGTCGTCATCTCTGTCCTGCCTTTTTTCATTCTATTCGGTCCTGGCCTCTTTTTTTATTTAGTTTATCCTGACAATATATTTTTTACATAAACTGTCAATCAGCCTTTTTTGACAGAGTGACTCATCCTATACTTTTTTTAATCAAAACTCCTGTCCTTTATTTTCAAAAATCATACTAGCCCCACGAGCGTCACTGATGACTCTTTTGAAGACGAAACACGCGTCTGGCGTAATTACAAAATTTAATCCTGGTATCTATGATGAGTTTATTCATAACTGTCAGAAAAGTTGCCTACACATTTGAGTTATTTATATGTAATGAGCATTTAAATGACATAATTATACTTTACAAGGGTGAACAAATCTCGTGTACAGGTAATTAAACCAGGTGTATAGATGTAAACAAATTTAATGTGAAACCAGTGTACATTACATTAAATTAATGATACACATGTTTACTGTTTATGGTATTTGGTGTGAACACGGCCTAAGTGACATAATATATTTTTTTTAATTTTAGCAGGTCAATTAAGGCAACAGTAGTATACCAAGTAAGGTTATATATGCTTTGGAAAGAAAATGGCGGATGTGAAGTAATTTCATCAACGATTCCTTTTCCCCTCACTGTAGATCTCGTAGATTTTGATGAAAAGACTTCCGAATTAATAAGTTTTCTTTAAAGAATGTATGAATCTTGTTTATTTTTTCGAATGTAACTTTTAACCCAGTTATTCTATTGAAACAAGGTGTCAGACTAGCGACAATCACATGAATGTGTTGCGGTTTAAACGTACTTTATATCGTTAATAAGTGGAAATATATTCATATGCATTTGATGCAAATTGCTTTTTGTGTATCGTTTCGTCCATAATTTCAGATCGATATTCATTATGTTTTTTTTTTCTTATCATCGCGTTTATTTATTCAATTTGAATAACACGGGGAAAGGTATGAAATGATTTCCGAATATTCTGCCGGCTGTCATTTTAAAAGTTATGATGAATTACTTAAATTAAGTACATGATTTTTATTTTGATCAATATTATTGTCAAGCTTACTGCTGCATGTTGTAAATTTACATGATAAAATTGAGAACGGAAATGGGGAATGTGTCAAGGAGACAACAACCCATCCATAGCGCAGACAACAGCCGAAAGCAACCAATGGGTCTTCAATGCAGCGACAAACTCCCGCACCCGAAGGAGTACTTCAGATGGCCCCTACACGAATATGTATACTAGTTCAGTGATAATGGACGTCATACTATTTACATGATATCATATAAAGAAATGTGTTATTGATAATGGTTGGTCTCTTCAGACTAAGGACATGTTGTAGTAGCAAGCATAAATAAAACTATGTTGACAGTCATCATATCTAAAAAATTTATCATGTCCTTGCAACTTACAGATATAGATAAAAATACTATATTAACTATGGGGCCACTTTTCATATTTTATCAGGCATGATAATCATGAGGTATAGATGGAGTTAAATGAATAGAGAATAATTGGCAAAAATTTAGGAATAGATTTGACTTCATATTTGGTCAATAGCTATAGTGTTGCCGGTACTATATTATTTTTAATATGCTGATGAGTGATGAGTTAATTACTTGATTCTTTTCACTTGACTGGGCGGGGTTTAACCGGTTCGCTTATTAAAGACCAGTCCATCTATAGACAGACGTTTTGTGACAAACCGTGCACACATTTTTAGAATGAAGCGCTTCCTCATACAAAATATACTTCGGTCCACGCTTTTACACCCCAATAAAGTTACAAAAAGAAGCATTCAATTCTTAAATAAAAAAGACGTTTATATACCTGGATGTTTGCACGTTTTACTTTTTTTAACACATCAGCTAGGATAATTGTGCTCAAAGAATATGGACATTTGTGCTTTAAAACTTTGATACACCTAAACCAAATTGAGCAAACATCTGCGCTTTTTACTCATATAAGTTTACCTTTAATTCTCACCAGATTTATCAATGTTAAGGGTTGGCAAAAATGGAAATATAATCCTGGTATAGCCCTTAAAGTCAGAAGAACTCTTCCATCATTGTGTCTCTGAAATTGTTTCAATTTTTGGAGATCGAAATAAGTTTTTTTAATCTCCTGCTGTTCGTGGTGAATTTGGAAGAAAGATTCGTTAGAAGGAGAAATATTAAGTAATTCAAATATTCGAATGATGGGATTTGAAATGTCATTGGCATTTATCTTTAATAAGTAAAAGCAATAACATATCTATGAATAATCAAAACTTAGGTCTTTTTTGGTAAGTAGTTTATCAGAATGTGTATAAGTGTGATGATTATAATTATGTTACATAGCAGATTATTTTTATTTCACAATATGAAATGAACTAATCAGAGCTACTTCATTTTTTTCAAATTAAAGCTCCTTTTTTTCTTTTGTTTCTTCATTTAATGAATAATGTGTAATTTTAAAATTATCCAAAAATTATTTTTTTCCCAAAAGAAATAATATTCTTTTAAGACTGTATGTAAATAAAATTGATACAGGAATATGCTGTATTTCTATATTAAATTATTTTAGATTTTTATCAATGATGACTGAAATAATAATGTTTATAAAGTTCAAATGTCTTTTTTTCATATAACCCTGATATATATCAAAATTAAATAAATATGTGTTTGAATTGCTAATGAAACAGAAATTAACAACTATAGGTCGCCGTACGTCCTTGGACAATGAGCAAAGCCAATGCCGTATAGTCAGCTATAAGAGACCCCCAAAATGACAAATGTAAAACAATTAAAACGAGATCACATGCCCCGTTTTCACGTTTCGAAATTTTCCCCATTATCAGATATTATTGTCTATCTTGTACATCCCATCGATACCCTCAGGTTTGTTATTGGCATTATTTTCCATCGAAATTATGACAATTTGAATCATGTAATGTAAGTAACCTTTTTGAAGTAGATACAGTTTCCCCATTGTAATGTCAGTTTAATAGCTGAAAGATAAATGATGATGGAAGATGCGATTACAGATATAATCACAAAAACATCTGTTGCCGTGCTTTTTTCTCTCGATAAAATGAGGATTAAAATTGGTATTTTTTTATAAATTCTGACGATCGCAATTTTCTTTTAATATAAAAAAGAAGATGTGGTATGATTGCCAATGAGACAACTGTCCACAAGAGACCAAAATGACACAGACATTAACAACTATAGGTCATCGTACGGCCTTCAACAAGTTTTGTTTTGTTTTGCATTTTATTCAAAGTTAACACTGATTCCTATAATTGCAAATAGGACAACTCTTCATCAAAGACGAAATCTCTTAACAGTTAGAATGATATTCAAAACAGTGTGGCTGTGGCCATTGATTGACACATTAAATTCATCCATTGACTGGGACAATTTACATGAACGTTTGTCTGTAACGACCACTGTTCACGACGTACCTACGATAGACATTTAAACTGTGGGGTCACCAAAGGTTTCTTAACGCCTTTAATTATAAAATAATTCAACTTGGTCTATGTGAATATTAAAGGAAGCAGATGGATTCATGACAAAATTGTGTTTTGGTGATGTTGATGTGTTTGTACATCTTACTTTACTGAACATTCTTGCTGCTTAAAATTATCTCTATCTATAATGCACTTGGCCCATTAGTTTCAGTGGAAAATGTTAGTAAAAATTTACAAATTTTATGAAAATTGTTAAAAATTGACTATAAAGAACAATAACTCCTAAGGGGGTCAATTGACCATTTCGGTCATGTTGACTTATTTGTAAATCTTACTTTGCTGAACATTATTGTTGTTTACAGTTTATCTCTATCAATAATAATATTCAAGATAATGACCAAAAACAGCAAAATTTCCTTAAAACTAACAATTCAGGGTCAGCAACCCAACAATGGGTTGTCCGATTCATCTAAAAAATTCAGAGCAGATAAATGTTGACCTGATAAACAATTTTACCCCATGTCAGATTTGCTCTAAATGCTTTGGGTTTTGAGTTATAAGCCAAAAACTGCATTTTACCCCATGTTCTATTTTTAGCCATGGCGGCCATCTTGGTTGGATGGCCTAGTCACCGGACACATTTTTCAAACTACTAACCCAAAAGATAATTGTGGCCAAGTTTGGATTAATTTGGCCCAGTAGTTTCAGAGGAGAAGATTTTTGTAAAAGATTACTAAGATTTACGAAAAATGGTTAAAAATTGACTATAAAGGGCAATAACTCTTAAAGGGGTCAACTGATCATTTCAGTCATGTTGACTTATTTGTAAATCTTACTTTGGTGAACATTATTGCTGTTTATAGTTTATCTCTATCTATAATAATATACAAGATAATAACCAAAAAGAGCAAAATTTCCTTAAAATTACTAATTCAGGGCCAGCAACCAAACAACGGGTTGTCCGATTCATCTGAAAATTTCAGGGCAAATAGATCTTGAACTTATAAACAATTTTACCCCCATGTCAGATTTGCCCTAAATGCTTTGGTTTTTGAGTTATAAGCCAAAAACTGCATTTTACTCCTAGTATGTTTTATTTTTAGCCATGGCGGCCATCTTGGTTGGTTGGCCCTGGTCACGCCACACATTTTTTAAACTAAATACCCCAATGATGGTTGTGGCCAAGTTTGTTTTAATTTGGCCCAGTAGTTTCAGATGAGAAGATTTTTGTAAAAGTTAACGGCGACGACGGACGACGGACGACGACGGACGACGGACGCCGAGTGATGAGAAAAGCTCACTTGGCCTTTTAGGCCAGGTGAGCTAAAAAGTTAATCAGGAATAACCTTTATGTTTTGATTTATATAATTGATATAAATCATAACATCGTGTTATATTTCTGATTAGTTTTTCGAATTACTTTATTAAGGTGTTGAGAACCTTTGGTGACCCCATAGTTTAAGTGTCTTTAAAAAGTGCATAGTGAGCAATGGTCGTTACATACAAACGTTCACCTAAATTGTCCCAGTCAATAGATGAATTTAATGTGTCAATCAATGGCCACAGCCACACTGTTTTGAATTTCATTCTAACAGCTACAAGTCTATGCCGCCTTCAACAATGAACAAAACTCTTACTAAATAACAAATATAAAACAATTTCTACCGAACACTACTGACCTGATTTATGTACAAAACAATAAACGATAAATAAATATGGCGCCACAAACGACAACCACTTAATTACAGTCTCCTGACTTCTACATTTTTTAACGTTTTAAAGAAAGATTTTAATTTTTTCACATGGCACAGTTTTTAAAGCTTCAACAATCATGAACTTTTTAAGATATCTTCTATACTGCTGGCCGTTAATTTAAAAACATTATTTTACGCCAAAGTCAGCATATTAATATAATATTTTCCACAACTTTTAACCATTTAAAATTTTCTTTCAAACATTTAATATAAATTATGAATGTTTTGTTGCCAAAGATTTGAAAAGGACGCTTACCTTGAGATCGCTTCAGAAATTTTTGTACACAGTATATGTGTTTTCAGTTGATGATGCTTGGTCCCTCAATTATATGTAATCAACAGAAAATGTCAAAGAAGTCCGTATAAAATTGTTGCAAATTGTAGCAAACTAATATTCCCAACTGTGTGCAATTGTATAAAACATGAATAAATCATGAAATGCGATCAATAAAACGGAAGTATTTTCGCCTTTGTTGATTCGGCAAATAATATATTTTGTTTTGATTTAATTCAATTAAGGCCATTGTCATTAATCAAGAATCCCGGAGTTCAAAACTTTTTTTTCTCATTTTAACAAGAAGCTTATCAAGCCCTTATCGTAGACTGGACAACTATTACCTTTAAAAAAGGGTTTGTATTAACGAATCTTGCTCTTTTACTATTAACTGTTTAAAATGAAGTCATAGAAAAGTTAATATGCTCGAAATATCTACTCAATAAATATATAAGTATTTTTTATTGGTATCAATTCTAACTTTTTAAACAAGCTGTTTTCATTTACTGTAACGAGCTGCTTGAAATGGAATATAATTTTTTGGATATAAATTATATATTGCATGTTTTGTCAAATATTCAAAAATGGAAAATTTTTAATTTTTGAAATGTGACTGAATAAATCTCCTACGATATAATAAATTTAACAATTTGAAAACTACTTTTCATTTTTACCTTACTAATTTTATTTATGTATTATGCAAACATAGATGTGGTAGTCACCACTTGCCGATTAAGTCTGGAAGGAGGCAGGATTTACAGAGAAAAAACATAATCTGCCGTCTCTGTGACACAAACAACATTGGTGACGAGTACACCATTACAAAATGAATTGTAGAATATTTAAACTATAGAAAGAAGGAAATTTTTACAAAACAACTGTTAGTCAAACCCTAATATCTTTAAAGTTCATCAATAGTTTAACTCATCAAATATTGTAATATTAGAAAAATTATATAAAAGTTATAAATGTGAAAGTCAGTCCTCCTAGTTAATTTAATTGTATCGTTTACACATGCAAGTGATAATTTTACCTTATAGTTATGTTTATGTATCTTCTCAATAACTAATAATTGTAGTTTTATGAGAAAAAAAGTATTCGTATTCCTTTAAACCATAAATTACACGGAGACAGCCTATGTAAAGGTAAAGTACAAGTGAATATATCATAAAGTATATATTTAATCCTGGATTCTTTTTGATATTTACCTGAGAGATCATAAAGGACAAATATAACAAGACTTTCAAAGGTGTTTGCCAAAAAATGAATTGAAATAATAGATTTTTGTGTAGGCGAGTAACAACATTGTATTAGCATGATTAGGATATTTGACCAAAAGAATGAAATAAACTGTAAAAAAGTAAGTGCACATCTTTCTAGTGACGAAAACCACGCATATCGAATTACGTCGACGAAAAAAAATAAGTACATTAATAATAATTATGATGTCAATATCATGAAATTATAGGATTATAATTAAAAAACAATCTTAAACAATATTCGTGATTCCCCATGTATATAGATTAAAACAGATTTATAATTTTTATTCTTAAATTAAATTCTGAAATACAAAGGCATGGCTCAGCTACCTGACAGTTCAGCGAATTACATGAAATGCACGATGCTATTGACCGAAGACAAAGGTGAGAGATCCAAATTGTAAAATCAGCCGCTGGACGGTAGAATTTCTCTATCAATCATTCAACGATAATAAAAGACTTTTGTTACCTTTATGCTTATGAATGTTAGGGATGGAGTTATTGGTTTCCAGGTTTCTTCTTCTTCCAAGTAAGGAACCGTATTCATGCTGAATGTTTTTGGTGCCGCGAAAACTAAGCGCATTGCTGGGCAAGGCAGAAAGTCCTCTCAAAGTTATATACATTTACAACATTCGCCAATTTACAATTAAAATTATGTACACTCTATGCTGTTCACTTCTTTCCAGAGCCTGATTTCAGAGCAGCTCTGAAACCCTCTATCGAGTCGGCTGATGTTGTTTTAGCTGGTAGTTGATTCCAATCCCTGATGTTCTTGGGGAAGAATGGCTGTCCATAGATTTCAGATTTTGTTTTTTCTTGGTAAAAGCGGCCTATACCTCTGGTCCGTCTGTCATTGGGTATTAGATATTGTTGTCTATCTATATCAATAAGCCCATGCAAGATTTTAAATAGCATACATAGTCTGTTGGTTTTTCTACGTTCTTCCAGGCTTTCCCACTGTAATTGTTCAACCATGTGTGTTACACAGCCAGGTGTTCGGTCTGAGTAGTTATTATGAACGAATCTTGCTGCTCCTTTTTGAACTTGTTCCAATGATTTAATCTTTTTTTTGGCTCGATGGATCCCAAACTGTGCAGGCATATTCCAATTAAGGTCTTACCATGACTGTATATGCTGCTGCTTTTACTGGTTTTGTGCAGTCTTTTATATTTCTTCGGATGAATCCCAATGTTTTATTTCCTTTGCCTACAATATTGTCAATGTGTCTATCCCAAGATAGGTTGTTGCTGATTGTTACGCCTAAGTATTTGCTTGCATCAACATTGTCTAGTGTATGTCCGAGGAGTTTATATGATGTATCTCTCACTTCTGTGTTCTTCTGAGTTATTTTTATAACTATGCATTTTTTGGCGTTAAAACTCCTTTGCCATTTATTCTCCCATTCTTCCAATGATGTTAAGTCTTTTTGTAAAAGGTCGCTGTCTGCCTGGTTGTTTACTGTTCTAAAAAGAAGGCTATCGTCTGCAAATAGTTTTGTTTCAGATGATGTTGATGTTTCTGGCATGTTATTTATTTAGGTCAGAAACAATAGCGGTCCAAGAACTGTGCCATGGGGGACGCCTGAAAGTACCGGGACTTGAGAAAAGACAGCTCCTTCTAATATTACGCTCTGCATTCTGTTTTCAAGGAATGGTTGAATCCATTTTCTAGCTTTAGGGTTTAATCTACAAAGTTCTAGTTTATGTAAAAGGCGGTGGTGCGGTACTTTGTCGAATGCCTTTGCAAAGCCAAGAAGGATGATGTCGACATGGGATCCTTTTTCCAGTTTTTTAGCTATGTCGTTGATTGTTATTATAAGTTGCGATTCGTAAGATCGATTTTTGCGAAATCCATGCTGTGCGTTGGTAAGAATGTTGTATTTGTCAAAATGGCCTATAATACTGCTGTGGATTATGTGTTCCAAGACCTTACATGTGATGGAGGTTAATGATACTGGTCGATAGTTGGAAGCTAAATGTTTTTCATCTTTCTTGAATAGAGGTACCACGTTAGCATCTCTCCAATCGTGTGGGACTTCTCCGGTGTTAAGGGATGTTTGGTACAGATCTGTTAGAAAAGGGGCGAGGTTTACCAATGCCATCTCGTAGGTCTGGGATTCCTTGAGTTGCAGTGGGGTTTGAACCGGGTAAGGATTTGGCTAACGTTTCCAGAAACGATGAATGAAAACCCATGCTTTGGGTTGATGTTATTAGCAATTTGCTGCAACCATGTGTTTTCCATTTATTTATGGTACACTATTGTCACATATTTTTGCTTCCACTCTTTGATACCGTCATACTTCTCAGTTGTTTAATAACCTTCACCACGATCGCATAGACTTCGGCAGGGCGGCAGGCAAAGAGGAGTTTCTAGTACTTGTAGGTGAATTTTATCCATTTTTTTTACTTTTTGTACACGACGATCACCATCGGATTCAAACTGCAGGATTATGTCGGAAATCACATGTGCAAATGTCTCGGTGTTTGCAGGTACATTGCGCTCGAACTCGATCAGGATCTGAATGTCAACGGTCGACTCTTTCAACTGCTCGGACTGGTGACTTACATCAATGACAAACAGTGGATACAGATCGAAAAATCGTAGGGGTTAATGTTGCAGTTGCTGATAAAACGGTCCATGTTTTTTCAGAACTCTGCGACATTCTTATACACTCTGGCGATATTGGTTTGTGTGAAACTGGCATTGAAGTCTACCGCCGGGCAGCGTTCTGCGTTGAGAGTGACATAGTTAGTTCGCAACCGGCAGTGGTCGAACACGGCTGCATTTTGAGTCCGATCGTTACTTTTACCGGTCTGAAAGGCTATGATGATGTATCGCGGTTTCTCCAGACCGCTCTTGGCAGACAAACGCCAATGGAACTGTCAGGTTTGGGTAACACTTGTAGAATCACACTGTCGTATTCGGAAACCACAATCGATCTTACCCTTGCTCTGGATGGTCCTGTACAACCGCAGTTTTTTCATCGGATGGAAGGAAGGACGTGAAGAACAAACAAAGAGATCTTACTCAGGTTGATTTTCGCCACGTCCTCAGGTCGATTTTCGCCATGTCGTTGACGGCAGCAGCAGGATGCATAAACTAATCAACCGATTACCCATTGAATTCCATCTACCCGGAAACAACTTCACCGGGCCAGGGACTAAACTTAGCAAGCGACTACTCCCCGATGGCACCCTGATGGCTTGGTCAAAACCCATTAATCAAGTTGACCAGGCAGCATATCACCACGATCTTTGTTATGCCTAGCACAAGGATGCAACCGCACGCAACTCCATCTGTGACGAAGCTATGCTAGCCTCGCTTAACACCATTCCCAACTCTACAACACGCGAACGCTTGGACTGCAGCATCGTCGGACCCATCATCGGTACCAAAGTTCGATTCGGTCTGGGTGTTAAAACAATGCTCCCTGCACCGATGAGGTAGCTGAGGAGTTACACAAACCAGTTCGACGCAAGTTTCATAAACGCTGTGTAGCGGTGGGTGTTGTGGATGACACCTGGGCAGTCGACCTCGTTAATATGAGTGACTTCTCCAGGGACAACAAGGGAAATAAATTTATCCTGAGCATTATCGATGTCTTCGACAAATATGGCTGGCTGATACCACTCAAGAACAAGAAGGGGGTGACGGTGCGGGATGCCTTCTAAGCGGTGTGCCCAAGAAGCTATGGAAGGACAAATGCACTGGGTTTTACAACAAACATGTCAATCAGCTGCTTCAAAAGCATGGTATCGATCTCTACTCCACCGGGAACTAAGAGAAGTCGAGTATGGTCAAACGTTGGAACCGCATCATGAAAGAGAAAATGTTCAAATACTTTTCAGCCAACTCAACGCGCACCTATATTGATGTCCTGGACGATCTTGTTCACCAGTACAATATCATCAAGCACCGCTATCAAGATGGCCCCTGTTGCCGCAAGTCATAAGGAGCATGAAATCAAGTTGTATTGGAAATTGTACGGCAGCATACCTCCCATGAAACCACCTCGATTTTCCGAAACACCAAGAAGAAAGGTACATTCGAGAAGGGATACACCCCCGCTGGACCGATGAAGTATTCACCATTTCCCTAAGTTTTGTCACAGGTCCACTGAGCAATCTTTTCTACGATCTTTTCATCCATCTCCTTAAGGGTTAACGATTCAACCAAGTCCGTGGCCGAGTTGAAAATCTAGTTTCCCGAGTGAAAGTATCCTTCGTTCTCATCATCCGCCTTACCTGTTGTATTAAACTTTACAAAGGTACAGTGCATGCTCACATTGTTTGCCCCTAAAAATGCCCAATCTTCTTTAAGTTCCACCCGTGACATCCGAGATACCTCAAGGGAGGTCTGCACATCCATGCCAATAATGGGGGTCATATTCCAGGTAATAAACACATCTTTAAAGGCTTTCTTCGGCGAATGTACCTCAATCTTATCCCAAATGGCTTTCCTATCTTCCCAAATCTTTTCCAGCACCTTCTTTCGCAGTCGATCTATCGAAATCCTGCTAACCCCTTTAAATCCAAGTTGTTTTGCCTGGGTGGTAATCTCCTTCCTCGTATTGTGGGGTTTGGGACGACGCTGAAATTTAAGATTGGTCTTCGTGTCTATTAACTCTCAACCAACTGATCTTTCCTCAACCGGGAGTACCATGAAGGTTGTTCATTTGGGCTATACCTCTCAGGGCTTTGACATTTTCAACTACTAACTCCATGTTCACTATTGGATCCATGTCTTTATCCTAACAATAAAAAAAATCAATTTAGGTAACCCCAAAAACCACCATCCCAAATTCACTGGTTTTTAAACCCTGTTTTCGGGCTTAAAAATATATTCTTACACTTCCGATCCTACAATCTTTATAAAAAAATAAGAAAGTCGTGAAACGTATCCGATGCTTCTGGATTTGTCCATCCTATAGCTCACGATTTGCACAGCTTCGTCGGTCTCTCTCTTTGCCAAGACGGTAGTCAGCTGCTTGTTTAATCTCTCACATCCCCATGTGCGAATAGTTTCCCCTTTCCAGCACAAGGTTATAATTTTGCGGACCTCTACTTCGTGTCAACATCTTTAATTTCTTTGACAATCCAGGGTCCTGCCCTACTTCTTGCCATTTGAGAATGTCCTCATCATCGCAGCGCTGTTTTCGATTGGCCTTAACAGCGGCCAGTTGTTTTTTTTTTCAGAATTTCTACATCTTGTGCCGTATTCTCTCTCTGATCAGACATATTTGTAATCTTAAAATCCAATGTGTTTATTCTATCTGTGAATTTTTATTTTTGTGTGTGTGTGTTTCCTTCTTTCACAAAGACACATTTTCCCTCGACTCTAACCTGAAACTGTAGGCAGAACTCTCATAATCATACTACTGTTCCTCTCTTAATAAGCTTTGAAATGAGGTATAAGGTATATCTGTAATTGGGCGCTAAGGGGTAACAACAGTCCATTCCATCATTATTCCAAATTGGCTAGTTCTTAATTTTCACGCGGATTTTGGCATTTATGTCCTCCGTAACCCCTCTAATGGTCATTGCGGCACATATTGTTTATACTCAGTTTATTCCTCTATAAATAAGCTTTAATTTGGTGTATAAATTTTGCCTTGATTAGGGACTGAAGGGTTGCAGCAGTCCATTCCATTATTCAAAATAAGCTATTTCTTAATGTTCAAGCGTATTTCGATATTTAGGTCCTTCGTTACTCCTCTAATATGCGTTGCGGAACATGTTGACTATATACCTTTTTTTCCTCTCGTAATAAGCTTTCGAATGAGGTATAAGGTATATCTATAATTAGGGACTAAAGAGTCGCAGCATTCCATTCCATTATTCAAAATATCTATTTCATTATTCAAAATTGGGTATTTCTTAATATCACGCGTATTTTGGCTTTTAGGTCCTCCGTAACCCCTCTACTGGTCATTGCGGCACATATTGTTTATACTCAGTTTATTCCTCTATAAATAAGCTTTAATTTGGAGTATAAATTTTGCCTTGATTAGGGACTGAAAGGTTGCAGCAGTCCATTCCATTATTCAAAATAAGCTATTTCTTAATGTTCAAGCGTATTTCGCTATTTAGGTCCTTCGTTACTCCTCTAATATGCGTTGCGGAACATGTTGACTATATACCTTTTTTCCTCTCGTAATAAGCTTTCGAATGAGGTATAGGGTATATCTATAATTAGGGGCTAAGGGGTCGCAGCATTCCATTCCATTATTCAAAATATCTATTTCATTATTCAAAATTGGCTATTTCTTAATTTTCACGCGTATTTTGGCATTTAGGTCCTCCGTAACCCCTCTAATGGTCATTACGGCACATATCTTTTATACTCAGTTAATTCCTCTATCAATAATCTTTAATTTGGTGTATAAATTTTGCCTTGATTAGGGACTGAAGGGTTGCAGCAGTCCATTCTATTATTCAAAATAAGCTATTTCTTAATGTTCAAGCGTATTTCGATATTTAGGTCCTTCGTTACTCCTCTAAATTTTAAATATGCGTAGCGGAACATGTTGACTATATACCTTTTTTTCTCTTGTAATAAGCTTTCGAATGAGGTATAAGGTATATCTATAATTAAGGGCTAAAGGTTCACAACAGTCCATTCCATTATTCAAAATTGGCCATTTCTTAATTTTCACGCGTATTTTGGCATTTAGGTCCTCCGTAACCCCTTATGGTCATTGCGGCACAATTGACTTGTTTTATCTATAATTTATCAAAGGATGAAAAATAGCAAAGGTCCAGCAAAAAAAAGAAAGACCACGTAGAGTATTTCAATTTTGAAAAATGAACCCTAATCCTAATGTTTTGGTATTCAGGTCGTCCATATATTGAACCAAGGAATTTCTGTTTAAAATATAGTTAGAAAAACCCACTAGTTTATCCTCCGAAACTAGGAACTAGATAAATATATCAAATTAAAATTTAAAGAGTGTTTTTATATATTTTTTCTGATATTAATTTGAATATTTGTTAGATAACACCAAAAAGACGAATTTAGAAATACGGGATATAGCTATAGTGTCACAGTCAATTTTTTTTTTTATTTCACTATTCACCGCTTCAAGTTGAATAATGAAACATAAAATATTTCATTATTCATTATTCATTTTTTAAATATTGAATAGTGGATGATGAACTATGTCATTATTCATTATTGAATTTTGAATAATGAACTATGAATAATGGACGTACTTCAGCGCGGTTTAAAACCCGGTGTGTGATTGTCAACTAGACATCAATGTCTTTTTGTGTTGAAATGTCACTAGGAATGATGCGTTGATTTGATAAAGTACAATATACTAGTAGTTAACAATACACCTTATCGCTATTTGTCCGCCATTACTGGTCATTACAAAGGTTTTCGAAAATGTTGACGTCAGCCTAGAAAATGTCTCACGCCACAAAAGAAAAGTGATTGATGAATGACGTTAATAGTTCAAAGTGTCATAGATTCTCAGGTCATGTGTTGCAGATTCCAAATAAGCAATAAAGTATACAGGTTTTGAACGTTTTTAATATTTAAGTCCAGAAGATATTTCAAATAGTATCAGAGAATTTATCGTTTACCAGTGAATCAAACAAAGTAAACATAAAGTTTTCAAAATAAAGAAATCACGCAACGGCGGTCATTGAAATGATTTAGAATGGTAATTTAATTTGTCTTAGTTTCAGGTTACAGACTTGAAAATGTAAAACATTTTGATTTTTAGGTACTTTCTGCTAACCAACGCTCATTGGTTGGAAGGTGTTCAATAAATTCTGGTACCTCCATGCATAAAATGCTAAATTCGTTTATTTCAACTGTCAGATGTAAAAATAATCATGAGACAAAAGGTTAATAACCCTATCAACAACAGAGTAATGTTTAAAACCATCCCTCTATTCCAAAATCATTTGCTTTACCTTTTCAAATCATGTCAAGGGTTAAAATTAGAATTTGCTTATTTCAAAAATAATTTGTTGAAAAATAAAAAAATAAAATGATGCCCTCAAGATTGTTTTCAAAATAATCATTATGGATTATGTCAAATTTGAGTCATTGTTTTTTAGTACTTAATATAATGGTATGCGCACAGATGGTTAGATAACTAATTGAAAATACAGAAAAACTGCATTACCGTAAGTGGATCATCCATTCTAAAATTCGTCCCCAAAGCAATTATTTGAATCAACGATTCATCGAGATGGTATCCATTATGGATATTAGTAATGAATAATTCGACGATATATTGTGACTAATCCTGTAATTTGTCGTTTAGTTTTGTCTTTCGTCAACTGTATAACTACAACTTGGAAATAGAAAGCTCCTCCAACTCTCCCGAACAGCCTCGCTGTCCTCGTTTGACAGATGCATTTTAAATGTCATAAATATAAATTAAAACAATGCAACAAGTTTTTAGTAGTGATGACAGAGTTGCAATAAAAAAGGCTCAAAATACACCACGCAGAGTGGTTTGTATTTCATAGACCTTTGTCAAGTTCTTATCTAATTTTGTTTTATTTCTTTCTCATTTTTGACCATCCAAAGCGTCAGTAAGTTTGTTTGGTTTTTTTGTTTTTTTTTTAATCATTTCTATTAATGAATAAACTCGTCATAAAAATAAGGATAGAAATTTTATATTTGCGTCAGACGCGCGTTTCGTCTACAAAAGACTCACCAGTGACGCTCGAATCAAAATAATATCATCATTATTATTATTATTATTATTATTATTATTATTATTATTATTATTATTATTATTATTATTATTATTATTATTATTATTATTATTATTATTATTCAAAAAGCGAAACTCTGAGCAAAGCATATCCAATCTACCAAAACATGTAATACATACATACAAATCTCGAATATATGTGGCTAATGTAAGAAAAACATCAATCTTTCTTAGAAATTGAGTTAGGGAAGGTTTGTCGAGTAGTATACTACTGTTCAAAGGTCATAAATCGATTGAGATAACACAAATTCGTGTTACAAACTTAAATTGAGGGAAACACATCAACTTTTAGAGGAAAACAAAGAAACAACAGAACACTGAACTACAACAAAATACAAACGACAATGCAACATGATACATAACAACGATCTATTAGATAACAACTGTCATATTCCTGAGAACAAAATGTTGGGTTGAACCTGTTTTTGAGGCTAGCCAAACCTCGCCCTTTATGACTTTGTTAAACATACCGCTAAATGACAACATTACATGAAGGGAGTATAGTACAAATAAATTCAAGAATACCCAAAACAGAGAAATACATATACAAATAATATAACAGTACCTTAACAAATGTTGACCACAGAATAACAATGGATAACTAATATTAATTAAAAACAGTACACAACAACAGCTTAATAGAACTACGAAATGTGTGTATGTCACACGAATGTATCAATGCTACGTCACAGGTAAATTTTGAGTTTCTAACTTAGTTTTACAAAAATGTACTTGTACATACGAATAGAAAATAAAAAATAGAATCACAACTACAAACGATAAGACACAAAACAGTATCCGATCATAATATTAATACAAATAAAACTTAGTTCCTAAATACATGAACGCTGAAAACAAATACCGAGACACGTCTTATAGCAAGGCGAATTCACACTCAGCAAAACAGTCATATTCCCGAATAGGTCACGTTCTGTACTTTAAAGACGACGTAAATGGTAAACCATAATCATCTGAGACATGGAAAACATGTCCTTATTTAGTTTAGACACAAACAGATCGTATGGACCAACCAATTCGTGATGGTGTCCATAAAACTTACGGAGTGTCATTTTTATTCTTCCTCATAACTTTTTTGATGCAGTTTCTGCGTGAGGGGCATACTCCTGTATATGAAGTCCTTAAAGTGTATACATACACGAGCTTAACGTGTCAACTGAGAAATGTAAACACCATACGATGGAGCAGAGGGTATGTTACTGCTGAGAAATGAGAAAATTAATAATTGGAAAGTTGTCATAGATTTTCTTGTGAAGTCGTCTATCTGTGTCAATATTGAGGAAGAGATCAAGGTATAAAACAGTCCTACTATCAGTAGTATCCTTAATTTCAAGTTCACTGGGATATATATGAGATGTAAGTACTGAATGAAATATGGGTTATTCAGTAATAGGACATCATCAATATATCTGAAAGTAAAATTAAAGAATTTCGCAAGGTGCCCGAGTGTTCTGATTTCTATACGTTGAATGACTCAATACATTTCTGTTGTTATCCAACTTACACTTAGTTTCAAGTCCAAACTTTCAACCCCAAAAACTTGTCGTCATAATTTGAAAAAGATAAAAAACATAAAAAAAAATCGTTAGTGGAGTGACAATTCAAGAAAAAGGTGCTTATTTTACGACTCTAATGGACCGGTATAACTGCAGGCTAAAAACAATATTTTTGGAAAGCCAATACCTTAAGCTAACTTTTATACCCGGTCGTAAACATTTTCTGGTGTGTAGTTTGTTTTTTTATATAAAATTGATAGAAAAAAAATATTTGATTTTTTTTTTAATTTCAACATGAGAAACAAGTTGAATTGTTTTACTTTTTTTGGTCTTTTGACATAATGATTTTGCATTTTAAATAAAGTTTAAGTGTTTATTCATATTATAAAACTAAAATTCTTTGAAAACTTCCTTAAGTTTGTCAATTTGCACTCAGTTTAACAAAAGCATACGCTGTATTGTTTTAACGGAGTGGTTAAAATATTTGCAAATTTAGATTATATCGATAATTTCATGATTTTACGAATATAAATGTCATAAAACTTCCTTTCGTAAAGTTTTGAAGCCACTCCAACTCAGTATTTCTGATACATTAACTTTTAAGAGGATTTTCAACTTTGCCTTATAGTTCAATGAATATGATATGGACCTCCTCGTTTTTCTGAAAAAGATTTTGGTAATGCTTCTCTGAACTTCCTGCCGACTAACTGCGAAAGGTCCTGGCAATAGCCGAATGCCTACTTGCTTCAAACAAAAAAAATACCCAATTAAATCTTAGTTTGGCATTACAATTACACCATGAGGTTGTCCTTAAAAATCTAATTGAAAATCTTAATCCCCATTGTTTTTGTGCATCTTACTCTGAAGTACGTAGATATCTGACCAGTTTAGCAAATTTTGGAATAGACAGAATTCAAGACATGCCCTGTATAATACTCAATGGTATTGCTCTATTTGAAGAAGGTGATCGTATTATACAGGAGGGAGCAGATAATATTGACATAAATGCTGAGACAATCGATTGTAAAAATACGTTTCACTCCATGGCTAGAGCTGTATATCAGTATCAACAATAATCATTATTCGCCAACATAAGTTCCATGAAAGTTAAACGGCGACTAGACACGTTGGATTATTTTTATGCCAATTTTATGGCATGTTTACATGTACCTTCGACAAGCCAAAAGAACGATATGGACCTCCTCGTTATTTTGATGCCTATAGGAAGATTGTCTTGTTTTATCGAAAACCTACGTATATCTGACTTGTCTTGGGTACTTCTGTGACTTCTTTCTAGACAGAACATAGTTTTGATCCCTTTTTCTGCAGAAAGCTCTGAACAAATTGTTCCATTTTGGACCGGCTTTTAAAAAAAGGCTATCAGAAGTCAAATCTGAATTTTCTTTTGTAGCCTTCGCTCCGGTTATAAATACCAAGCCTAGCGACATGGCAACAGTATTTACAACTATTTACCAATGTTTAGATATGTCCAAACGGCGGTCAACAATATGCTGTGCAAACATTTGACCATCAATTGTATGCTGATGCCCAACAAGTGAAATTGTCTATGACGAACGTTTTTCAATCACATATTATAAGACTTGGAGGAAACCATGGCACTCTTTCCTGTTTTAATAGAAACAGTTGGCAAGTTGTGGTCATCAGCTGAGCTTTATGACCTTCTTGTTGACTCTATAATGTATGGTCCTAATACGGTAGATCGGCCACAGACGCAGAAACTGAACACGAAGAAATGAAGCCAACAGCAATGACACGAGACGCGAAGAATGTCTCTAATTTGATAGGGTGTGTGCATTCAAATATGACCGATCCATTTAACGTTGTCAATCAACCTAATTCATTGATAAATAATTCTACAGGGATGCTAGCCTCAAAATACGTTGATGATTCTCTTTCTTAAATCTCTTGAACGTGGCAACCAGATGGTTAAATCTGTTGTGGAAGGCTGCTTCAATGGGTTCAAAACCCGTGTCTTCTACAGTCCAATTTCGAGTTCTCCTCCCAAGACCTTCGATGATATGACCAAGATCTCAAAACTAATGTGTAAATCAGGTGACTTTGTTAAGGCAAATATAAACCCAGAAATAATAGTATGTCGTGCTTAAGCTCTTGCTAATGTTCGAGACGATGTGATTGTAGATAGGATCTTGGCATATCCTATTGGTTCCATACCTTTAGCTCTTTTCCATGATGATGGTACCATGTGGAAGTGTTACGCGATGGTATGGGAGTTATTCCGAGCATGGATGCCAAGAAATGTAGCTCATTTGGTGATCTTGCACAAAGGTACCTCCAAATTACGTTGAAATGTTTTTTTAATGCTGGAGCGGTTATTGGTGTTGTTGAGCGGTACTATATAAAGAATTCAATCAAATCTGCGGAAAGACTCCGAGGTATTCTGACATTCGTAGCTTAAAAATTGTTACATTCTTTGTATGCAGACGATAAATTGTTCTCAAATAGAACTTAAGGTCGTTTCATTGTACAATCATTTGATACTGATGTGATTTGTGTTCACTATTATCCCAACCTTTAAAATACTGAGGAGTTGTAGTTCTTTACGGTATATTTATCAAACTTAAAAGTGGAAGGCGTTTATTGCCAGTCTATGAAATATGTCAGTCATATGAATGAACCATCCATCTGTAATCTACTTCTAGCTTCACATGCTCTGACAGGTTGCGACACAAATTCATCTGTTTTCGGTCTAGGTGAAAAATCAATGTTTAAAAGCTTTTGCAGAAGGATGACAAAAAAAACCAAACAGGTTGTTTTAAAACTGTGTCTGCAACAAACAGAATTTGGCGTGTACCAATATTTGTTCATATAAAGTGTTTGATGGTTTGTAGAAACTCATCGATCAATGTTGGAAGAAGACGACGATGACAACGATGACTGAGGTCAGGTTTCCGAATTTTGTCTTGCCCTTTGATTGTTAAAATATACCTACAACCACACTGTCTGAGGGGTCCGTGTGTTCTTTTGTAAGGCACAATCCCATAAAACCTATAAATGTTCTAGAATATACGCCGAACCTTCAGTCTTTAATTTAACTCATTTGATGCATTGCCTTGTGAAATATTTGTGACTGGCAATAAATATACATCAAAGCAAAAAACAAAATTAATTTCGATTATTATTTAAAAAGTCGTAAAATTAAGAAATATGTCTTTAGAAGTACATGCGATGTAAAAACAAATGAATTTAGTGTCTGTTGTTGTTCCCTCTTCTGTTTTCTTATTGTTGCTAGTCTGAATTCCCTTAAAATTAGCATTTAGTAGTTTATCATTTTAAAGTTTAGTTGAAAATGAAGTATCACAGTTTATTCCATTATTAATTTCGTGTTCAGTAACAATTCAGATATTTATTGTTAAAAAAAACATCTTTTTATATATTTATTTACTGTTTTCATGATGTACAGTCAGTCGGAAAGCAAGCCCTTAGAAACGACCGTTATTGCTACTTTCTTAAGACAACAATGGGACTGATATTAAAACCCGCCTTTCAACTAATTCTTTTTTGTTGTTTGAATTATTCAATTCAGTGTTTGATATTTTTTTTAACAACGTAAAAATAAGATTACTTTGCATAATGCCGTAAACATTATGTCTCTTCCGTTGCCGTGTGATTGATAACATTATATTTCAATTTTTTTGATTTTGCATGAAACGGGTCCAAAATTACTATTCTTCCTGTTTACACAAGTTTACTGTCATTTGATTTTCCCTTAACCTAATACATTAACTAATAAAACGAAGATTTAAGCATTAAATGAATCAATCAATCAATCAATCAATCAAAAGGGCAATAACTCCTATAAATTTATCAGATCATTGATTTGAATTGCAAGAATCAACCTTGCGTCAAAATATCCAAAACATTCTCGACTAGTTTTGTCTTAGTCGCATTCCTTAGAATAAAGCAATAAAACACAAACAAGAAAAGATTTTAATTTAGAACGCTGAAATGGTGATTGGCTCAAACCTCAGTATGTCAAGTTTACCGATCAGGAAACTCAATTCCAAAGACCAGAAGTGTCTAAAATGTATGATTAATTAAGAATTTATCTTACCGAACAGCTTATTTTGAATATTAAAGGTCTGCGTTTCTTTGATCATCTGATCATTAAAGACAAGAAGACAGTTGATAATTCGTTAATCTGTATCGAATTCAAAACATCAGAGACATTAAAGAAAAAAGTTGCTGGAGAAAAACAATAAAGATCAGAAAAAAATCAAGGAGGGTTTTTTTTTCACGGAAAGCTAATGCAATGGGAAAAGACTTAATTAAAGTGTCTTTATTACTCAGCACAATAGAAATCAGAACAAAGTCAGGATTTTATTGAATACAAGTCTACGACTATTTGATTCTTAAAGACAAGAAGGTATAGGTGAGAATATTTATACCCGACATTAAAGAAAACAGTAGAAGGAGAAAAATCAAAAGATTTCCACGAAGAGGTTGAAAGACGAAAGAGTGACGTGTTGTAGTGGTTAGCGCATCAAACTTCTAACACAGAAGTTTCTGGTTCGATCCCCGTTCCGGAGAGAAACTTTTAGGGACTGAATTATCGGCTCTCCTTTAACACCATTTGCGAGTATGGTCTTGAGAAACGATGATAGTCCTTAAAAACAATAAATGGCTGACCCGTGTTAAGAGAGAGCAATATCTTTTGCACGTAAAATACACCCTTGAAGATTTTGAAAAAGAGCAGGTTAATGTAGCTACAAGCACGCTACAGCACGCACATCAGCAAAGTAGAAAGGGATTGATATAAGTTGTAATAACTTTTTTCCAAATCCACTTTAAATAAATATGCTTTAATCAAAGACGACATCAAATAGTTGATGTTACAATTACGTTTAAGAGGACTCTTAGGTTGAAGCTTTATATCTTTTTTAATTTTAAGTTATTTATATGGGCTTTTTTCTGTTACACTACTGCTCCTGGTTATAAAGGGAATTGGGAGTAACAGCTCCCAAAATATGTTAAACCCAACCACAGACCAGAAGCCAGTAATTTAGTTGTTGTTTTTGGTTCATGTTTGTCATATTTGTTTTGCGTTTATTTTTTTGTCATTAATCCCACTGTGTGCTTTTTTTTTTTCGTTTGGATAGTTTCATAATTTGTCATGTCTAGGCCTTATATACATGTAGCTAACTACAGAGTATGAGTTTTTATTCCTAATTGGATGGCAGTGCGGTGGCCTATAATTGTTAAAATCTACTTCATTGTGACTCTTTGACGATAACTCTTGATAGATACAAAGTTCCATAGGAATTGACAATCGCTATAACATATTCTTATTTTATGCTATATATAGATAGAGTAAAACACTTTTGTAATTACTAAAAAAAATGGCTTTCTTTTCAAAAACACAAAATTAGAAAATAACTGAAGAGATATTATCACGTTACTTCTGATTACAACTTAATTAGAAACTGACCCCATAGTTAAAGCAAACATTTTTAAGATCAGTTTTAACCAGTCTTCTCCGGTGTATGCATGCCCCATCAGTAAAAGAGATTTTGAAAAGACAAACTCATTACAGAACTTCAAGAAAACTATCCAGACAGCGCACAAATAATCATCACAACTAATGGAGTGGACAACACAACTGAAAAACAACTAAAAACAAGGCTGCTGGACCAGACAACATCAAGCCATCTTCATGATCTTGAAAGAACTAGCAAGTGAAATTTCTTCAATCTTAACCATCATATATATTTTTTCAATGGAGAAAGGAAAGATACCCAATGACTGGCTAATTGCAAATGGCACTCCAGCATATAAGAAAGGCCAGAAATATATAGCAGCTGATATACTCTGGGCATATATTCCTAACATGTATCTGCTGCAAAATAATAGAACATATAGTCACCAGTTACACCATGAAACATGCAGCTCGGGAAATAACATCCTATACCCACTACAACACGGGTTCAGATGTAAATCACATCCTATACCCACTACAACACGGGTTCAGATGTAAATCACATCCTATACCCACTACAACACGGGTTCAGATGTAAATCACATCCTATACCCACTACACCACGGCTTAAGGAGTAAAAATCATACGAAACACAACTCCTTGAATATATCGATGACATCACAAAAAAACCCTGGAAAAACGGAAAACAATCAGATCTGCTAGAACTTGACTCCTCGAAATCTTTTGATAAGGTGTTCCACAATTACTCCTCCATAAACTACACCAATCTGGCATCCGAAGTAAAACAAAAAATGGATATAAACCAAAATGTTAGTGTAATTAATTATTCATATGGTCAAAAAGTAAAATCACAAAAATACTGAACACCGAGGAAAATTAAACCAGATGCTCCGCAGGGCGCAGCTTTATACGACCGCAGAGGTTGAACCCTGAACGATTGGGGGCAAGTATGGACACAACATTCAAGCTGGATTCAGCTCTAAATTTGGATTGTGATTAAATAGTTGACACAGCATAGGTTTCTGACACAGAATGAATGTGGTCTAATGAACTTAAAATATTTTTTTTGCCTTTGAGCAATTCACTATGCTGTTGAATATTAATCCTCTCAAAAAAATGTTTGAAGAAATTTTCTTTTTATTTATGAAATCTGAAATGAGAAAAATTTAACCCCCCACCCCCATTTGTTTTCACATCCCCCTTTCCCTTTTTCCTCAACTGAACTCAATTTAAATTTCTAATGGAGTTTGCAACAATAACTACTCATTTAATTACATCATAACATATTAAATTGATGTAAAATAAAGTGCTTGTTATCACTGAATGGTAAAGATTGTTTTAATTTATCAGTTGGTAGAAAAAGTGAATATACATTGTATATTGTATAAAACAAAGATTTAAGTTGATTCAACTACTATTCTGGACAAAGAAAGATAACTCCAATTGAAATTGCAATTAGATATTTCTTGCTATTGCGCAATACTGAGTAATTGAAAATATTTGCTATTGCACAATACTGTGCAATTGAAGATTTCTTGTTATTGCGCAATACTGTGCAATTGAAAATTTCTTGCTATTGCACAATACTGTGCAATTGAAAATTTCTTGGTATTGCACAAAATTAATATAATAATTTTGGATCCTGATTTGAACCAACTTGAAAACTGGGTCATAATCAAAAATCTAAGTACATGTTTAGATTCAGCATATCAAAAAAGCCCAAGAATTCAATTTTTGTTAAAATCAAACTTAGTTTAATTTTTGACCCTTTGGACTTTAATGTAGACCAATTTGATAACGGGACCAAAAATTAAGAATCTACATACACAGTTACATTTGGCATATCAAAGAACCCCAATTATTCAATTTTTGATGAAATCAAACAAAGTTTAATTTTGGACCCCGATTTGGACCAACTTGAAAACTGGGCCAATAATAAAAAATCTGAGTACATTTTTAGATTCAGCATATCAAAAAACCCCAAGGATTCAATTTTTGTTAAAATCAAACTAAGTTTAATTTTGGACCCTTTGGACCTTAATGTAGACCAATTTGAAAACGGGACCAAAAATTAAGAATCTACATACATAGTTAGATTCGGCATATCAAAGAACCCCAATTATTCAATTTTTGATGAAATCAAACAAAGTTCAATTTTGGACCCTTTGGCCCCCTTATTCCTTAACTGTTGGGACCCAAACTCCCAAAATCAAACCCAACCTTCCCTTTATGGTCATAAACCTTGTGTTTAAATTTCATAGATTTCTATTTACTTATACTTAAGTTATTGTGCGAAAACCAAGAATAATGCTTATTTGGGCCCTTTTTTGGCCCCTAATTCCTAAACTGTAGGAACCAAAACTCCAAAAATCAATCCCAACCTTCCTTTTGTGGTCATAAACCTTGTGTCAAAATTTCATAGATTTCTATTCACTTAAACTAAAGTTATAGTGCGAAAACCAAGAAAATGCTTATTTGGGCCCTTTTTGGCCCCTAATTCCTAAAATGTTGGGACCAAAACTCCAAAAATCAATCCCAGCCTTCCTTTTGTGGTCATAAACCTTGTGTTAAAATTTCATTGATTTCTATTCACTTTTACTTAAGTTAGAGTGCGAAAACTAAAAGTATTCGGACGACGACGACGACGACGGCAACGTGATAGCAATATACGACGAAAAATTAAAATTTTTGCGGTCGTATAAAAAAAGGAAAGTCCCGAATCAAATGGCAAAGTCACAAGCTCAAATACATCAAACGAATAGATAACAACTGTCATATTCCTGACTTAGTACAGTCATTTCTTATGTAGAAAATGGTGGATCAAACCTGGTTTTAAAGCTAGCTAAACCTCTCACTTGTAAGACAGTCGCATCAAATTCAAAATGGAAGTTATAGAATATAAGGTACAACATCATGAATGCAAAGATTTATGCATTTAGTCTGTACAAATTTAGCTTTTTTGCAAATCATATAGGCCCGAAGTCGGTCGATGCATAGTAACAAATCTAACCTAATAATGTCAGACACATCATAAAATTAATTCAATTATTAAAATAATAATATATATTTATTACACACCCTGAAAGAGAGAACATCCACACTCCTATCAATATGTAGTCTACATTTCATTATATTTCTTTCAACATATAAATTCCAAATCTCAGCGTTGCACAAGAATTGTCGGGTAATAAAAGTGTTATATTTTAGCAAAGTAATTTACGAAATTGTATTTTCATCTAAAAAGTCCTTAATTCGATTAGCTTATGTTATAATTGTATCATGTGCTTTTGATTATTCACTAAGTACAGAGAGGAAATGTAATTTGTTTCAGCTTTTGTCTTCACCAGGAAGGTTGAATAATTTAAAGTGCTATTGAAAGACGTTGATCATATTGTTCAGCATTAGTGCAAATAAGTCACTTGGGGTGTGTGAAAAATATGCAGATGTATCTTATTATTTTATTTTTTGTGTTATTAAAGGACAACAATAAGGAAAGAAAACTAGTCGAATACTTAGGGATTATCGTTGGTCATCTCAAAGAGATTGATTTTCTCGGTTGAGCCAGTATGCCGAAAGTGAGAAAAGTAATCGAGTTGAGATGGCCATTGATAATTTGTTTATCGCTATTATCCCTATGACAACATGTGCATAACACTCTACTGTGCTGAGAAAATTATCAGTCAATAAAATCAAATGAAAATTTCTTGAAATAGCGTCAAATTGACATAGTAAGCATCTGCTTTTTTTTCTATTTGTAACTATGAATTTTTTCTTCACCATCCAGAGCGGGCACTGGCAAAAAATACAGATATCATTTATAAATCCGAAAATTAAACATTTGAATCCTGATAAAAGTCAAAGTTTTGTTCTAATTTCTAAATTTCTTCCAAAACATTTTCTTCTACTTATTTCATTTTCAAACGAAAAAGAAAATTTAATTCGAAGAAAAAAGCATAATAGTAAACCCTTGAGCTCGTTTTATTACTGAATTTCTCTTGTCATGAACAACTCGACGAGGGTCAAATGTTGAGAAGAATCTGCTGACCTTTATGGTGCATCTGAGTTTGCCAGTTTTTAATGGAGTTCATATTGCTCAGTGTTTTGTTTGTGTATGCTTTGTTTTGTAGTCTGTTGTTTGTCCTTTAGAAATTTTTGGTTTTTTATATTGTACTATAATAGGTTTTTCTTTGTTTTCCGTTAAAAAAAATATCTACCTTTAAGTGCAAGGCAAATGAATTTGACTATAAATATTTCCAAAATGTATCTCGACATATAGAACTTTAAATCAAATCCTAATTTAGGGAGAAATAATAAGTTAAGACTTGAGTAATATCAATAAAATATTGTTTTATTCATGAACAAGTAATGTTTTCATTTGCTGTAAAAAAAAAAAAATGGCATTACAAAATACATTAAGTAGATAAATTGATCATTTCAAATAAGCCATATTAAGATATGATGCTCTAACATCTTATCTAGGTTACCATAAAGGTTGACATTTAAACTAAATATAATCTTCAATTTCATTTTACACCTTAATTCAAGAGTTGTTTACTTTGGGGTTTTTTGAGGTACATTTCAATAGGAAGCATCAAGCAAGCTTATGTTATCTAAAATATATCTTAATTTAGAATGAAATTTTCCCAAGTCTAAATCCTACTGTGCCATTTAATATATTAAAAAAAAATCTCTTTAAAAATATTAGAGTGCATTGTTCTAGCAGAAAAAGAAGCTATTTGTTTTTTACACTGAATTTTACTAATCAATACATATATCTCTTACAAGTGGGTCTCATTGGGGTCTAAGCGTGACGCGGGATTGCTGATTTTTTTGTAAGTGTGACACGTGAAAGTCAAATTATTGTGCCGTGAAAACGGGACATGAAGTCTAGCGGGACACAGGAAACTACAAAAAAATGAGAATTGCTTACGTACATAGTGTAGGTGG
This sequence comes from Mytilus edulis, assembly GCF_963676685.1. Classification (NCBI taxonomy): domain Eukaryota; kingdom Metazoa; phylum Mollusca; class Bivalvia; order Mytilida; family Mytilidae; genus Mytilus; species Mytilus edulis. The sequence goes on from NC_092345.1 coordinate 23,425,903, forward strand.
GATACGAGAATCTGACAAAACAGTAAGCGGGATCCGTGATCAGAACCCCCCAATGAGACCCCCTTACAAATAAAAAGGTAGATGATCCAGTCTATTCTAATAGAGGGAACAGTTTAGCTGTAACAAGAACATATGAAATAAAGATATTATATATTACTATAAGATACTTTCATTAGGCAGTGTATATTGAAAGCATGTATACAAACAAATAAAGATAAACAAAAAAAAACAGATCTAAGGATCAATATCAAATTCACAGATTAACATAAAATAAACGAAACGAAAAATACATACATTTGAATTTTGGGATTGAAACATAGCTCTCAGCTCTCTAGGATTAAAAGTGAGAAAATAACAAAAGAAACATTTTCAAAATCCCTTTAACATTTTAAGTTAACTTTGATGCATAGTAATATAACAACTCTATAACTGAACATTTTTTTAAAGAGAAAATGATAAAGATAAAGAAAAAAACCCAATGAAGATCACAGACACAGCTGTAGCTACTGGATGTACTGACAAGTTTCTCAAAATAAAACTATCACTGAGGCAAAAAATAGTGTAAAAGTTGGTGGATTCATAATAATTAATAGCTTAACTAACCCCCTGAATTAAAAAAAACAAATGCAAAAGTTGACTTCCCTGACAAAACTGATTTTTCTCGTAAAATGTATAAATAGGTTAGTACTTGGAGCAAAGCTCATCTTTAATTTTTTTTAATTTATTTTTTATTGTACGAAAATCTTATAATTTATGATACCTACTAATAAAGCAAGTTAATATTATATCTTTAAGCTACATAATTAGGTGTGTTGAGGGATTTATATTTGGCCCATTTACCTGAAAAGTGAATACACATTGAAGTATATCCTTTATGATTTGATTAAAGTTCAGTAAATAATAAAGCTACTATTGTTAAGTAATGTCATACAAAATTACTCTGACCTCACAAAGATGTATCTCTTTTAGTTTAGAAGGATCCTACATGAATGATAATATAAGCAACGGAATATTTACTATGTGACACTTAGCAATCATTTTCTTTTATTCATCTTGTCCATTTCTCTCTGTGTTTACTGTAAAAATGATAGTCTTACAGTATTCTGGAGCAGAAACAGTTGCAGAAAGTGCACACAATCATAACATGTATTGCCATGTTCAGTAATGCTTGAAAGTTTGGTAAACATAATGTTTAATACATTTGTTATTTTTTTTTAGTTGTTTTTCTTTTCTTTTATTATTTTTTTTTTTTTTTGGGGGGGGGGGGGTTGAGAAGGATGAGGCATCATTGTTTTGATTCTAATTTTTCACAAACTGGTTTAAAACAGAGGTTCACATCACATCCTAATAAATATATATATACGTTTAAAGGAACCTGGTTTAAGGGAGATAACACTGTGAATCATCAAATATTTTGCAACAACAGATAACACTTAGGTTATATATCTTTATTCCAATGAAATTACTTCTGAAGCAAGATCAATGAAAAGTATACCTTTAGTAACACAATACTATATACAGATAAATACAAGCTTAATGGGACAGCCTCACAATTTTAATAAATAGTAAAAACTAACACCTAACAGTAAATAACAAAATGCCTTTAAATATCACAGAAAATTATGACATAAGTACTATATAAATAACAAAGCAATGGATAAATTAAATAAGACAAAAAAATACATGAAAATGGAAATTAATTGAATAAGAAAGGGGTGGTTTTGGATAATCTATGCCCTTTTCTTGTAATATTTGTATAACAGCTGTATCAATTAAAACCTTTTTTAACCTGCAGACAGATTATTCAGATTTTACAACTGAAGAAAGTAGTTTTCCTACACATCAATAATGATCAAAGTTATCTTCAATTTTTAAATTTGAAAACAATTCACTCAAATGAAGGGGTTTTTTTAATGAAAAAAAAAAGTTGTCAACAAATAATAAAAAAAAAGATTTCAAGTTATACTTTTTTAAATATTTTTTCTAATTTCATTTTTTTTTTTAAATATATGTGTGATAGAGTTACCTTAAAGATGGTTTAGTATGATGATTGGTTTATCATTTTGCAAAAAATTAAATTAATTTAATATCAAGAAATGCAAATACCTCCTGCTGTATGATCCTTTATGATTTCTAGCGCCAATTCTGTCTATTTTAAGCATTTTTGCATACAATTCTTACAGCATATCTTGATGCAATCAACATTTTTTTCATGGATTAAATTAATGCAGGGTTTATTATATTTGCAGCGGTATTTTTTAGGGTTTTTTTTATTGTTGTAAAATCAAACTTTAAATCAATTGGGTAAATGTCATTTTACAAAAAAGGTAAAAAAAAAACATAATATCAAAACCGTGCTAGCTTTAAATTGTACCAAATATTAGCAATTTTTATCCAGCACAAAAATATCTCCTTACATTGAGCTTTTGAAAACAGGTTTTTAGGTCGTTTTATTTAAACAAAATTTCAATTGCTAATTTCAATGCATAACAATTTTAAAATAACTCCATTCTAGCAGTCTAGTAGTAATGAAGTGTGCGAACACATACAAATTTTATACTGTAAAAACTTACTAAATGACCCCTAGTTGCTTCCAACCTTAAGATAAGTGTAATATAGTGTGCTGCTAACCTGAGTCAACTGAATTCTCCATATTAAACTTAAAAACTGTCTTTCCTAAACTCATGTACCAGGAAAAACAATAAATAATATACAGTTATCAAACCAGCTTAAACTGATAATATGTCTACTCTGAGCAAAATGTTCAGTTCCTTTGGTTTCACTGTATATAGAATCTTATAGCCAGTCCTAGTTTTACATTTGTAATGCCAGTTATAACATACAACTTTTTCTTTGTCTACTTCCTTATTTATGAAATGAATGTTTTAACATGTATGAGCCAGATTTAATATGTCTACCATTTTTTAGAGTCCATGTATTTCTGAACTTCTGTGAAAATTTCATCTACCGTTCCTTCTGCTTTAATCTGAAAAAGAGAAAAAAATGATTTATATTGTGTAACATATCAAAATTAGTTTTTTTATTCCTTACAATTCTATCATTACTTTTGTTTGAGTTTTCTCCATTCAATTTATGTTTAGGTAGATAAGAAACTTTAAAAGTAGAATGTGTCTGAGGAAACACATGCCACAACTCAAACTTTGCAATTATACGAATTAAACAGGGGACAGAACTCTATAACAGTAAATGATTAGCTGCCTAAATTTGAACTCTGTCTGTGTGTTGTGGTGTATGAGTGTTTTAATAAATGAAGTTTTCCATTACCAATCCAAGCAAAATTTTACAAATATTTTATAAAACTTACCATGTTGTTAAACTTTATTTCATAGATATCAAGTATTATATTCTATTTTGCTTTAAAATATTTTAATTGATTATGTGTCAGTTTCTTTCTCACTCAAGTGTTTTAGATCTCAATTTAGGACAAAACTGTCGACCAATGCCATTCATCCAAATCAGGTGCTGTAGCCTTGTAATTTTGTGTAAGGGAAATTAACTAATTAAAGAGGAGTACCCAGTAATTTCAGTTGATTTCAGTGCAATTTCAGAGAAAGTTGTATACAAATTTAGGAAACTTATTCCATTGTAATTTTCCAAACAATAAAAATATTCCAATAGTTTAATATAAAAAAGAAGATGTGGTATGATTGCCAATGAGACAACTATCCACAAAAGACCAAAATAACACAGACATTAACAACTATAGGTCACCGTACGGCCTTCAACAATGAGCAAAGCCCATACTGCATAGTGGGCTATAAAAGGCCCCGAAAAGACAATGTAAAACAATTCAAACGAGAAAGCATTTACAGTACACAAAAAGATAAGTATCCCCAATTGAGCATGATCACAAAAATAAAATACTGGCAACAAACTTACAATGTTACTTTTCTCTTTATAATGATCAATCAATGGTTTTGTTTGGTTATGGAAGGTTTCTAAACGTTTTTTAATTGTCTCTTCGTTATCATCTACACGGCCACTTGTCTTTCCACGTTCCAACAATCTTTGTGTCATAGTGTCGTCTGATACTTCAAAATACAGTACACCAGTACATCCTGCAACCTACAAATACAAATAAGATAAATTAGTGACAGAAATGATATCATTAATAATTTCATTTACTGATCAGTTATCATAATCTTATGAAATTCAATCATAATTCTATGTTATCTAAAAAAAAAAATTAAATTGCCACATTTTAAATATGCCTATCTCAAGATTATGAGTGGCCTGTGATTCAATGTTTTTTTATTTGGTTCATGTCTGCCATATTTATTTTCCGTAATTGCATTGTTATAAATTAGACTGTTAGTTTTCTTGTTTGAATTTTTCCACAATTGTCATTTCTGGGCCTAAGTTATAGCTGACAATACAGTATGGGTTTTTCTCAATATTGAAGTCCCTACAGTGAACTATGATTCATTATCCTTAAACCAAAATAATGCACAAATATATAGGATAAAACTGCTATACCTCTTTTTCAAATCTTTCTCCTTGTTCCAATTCTCTTGGATATCCATCAATGAGAAAACATTTGACTCCCTCTGAGACTTTTTTCTCCATAGCATCTCTGAGTAAAGCTAATACCTCATCCTAATAAAACAAAAAAATAGAGTTATCTCCCATACTGTTAAATGATATTATTTCCCTTTAACAGAAATTCTGCTTAACAAAAATGTATATGAAGGTTTTAAATATGAGGGTCAATTCATAAAATAAAAATAAGTCATCAATGACAGCACATTTGCGGAGAGATTTCTGAATGACAGTGAAGACCTGTGCTCCACTGATTGGTAGATAAAGTTGTATAAATAAATATTTTTTAATAAGACTGAATAAAAAATATGTGCTCAATGCATTTAATTATTATAAAACAGAGTTGAAAAGTAATTTAAATCAGTGTAACAGAATCTGCAGTGTATTTGAAAACAAGGCCATGTGAATGTCCTAAAACTGCTGCATGAACCTTAATGAGACGATGGTTGCAAAAGATTGGGCTAAATTTATACTTAAATGAATGGTATATTAATGCTTCTGGTTTGAAAAGGTAAACCCAGTATAAATTAAAGAAATAGGTAAGCAAGAAGTCAGTATGTATTTTTTTTTCCGAATTATTCCCTTTAACTTGGTACATGTATAAGTCAATTGAAGAATCAATAATTTTTCTTGAGTTAAAATCTAGAGTTATCTCCCATACATCATGGTTTTTTTTCAAATAGGCATTTTTTTCTACTGGATTTCATAAAATATGTTAACATTTAACAAAAGGAAATAAGAGGTACAATGCATAAGTCAATGAGACAGCAACCCAATGACACAATAAACAATATATTTTTACAATCTTGTTCCATTTGAAGAAAAGTTTGAATGAGTGAAAGAATAACTGAAAAAGACCATACATAGCTCGTTTGAGACATAGATATTCAAACTTAGTTTATCATGAGGGGGGATAGGACCTTTATCGAGACTCCAGGATTGGGTGTTTTCAGGATTTCGGGATTGACACTTTCAAATTCTGGGAATTCTTTTTTCGAATTTCAGGATGTTAGAATTTAAATTTATTTAAATTCGGGACCTCATGTTTTTAAGCCCGGGATATTGGGATCAGTACCCCTCCCACCCTCCCCCTCTACCATGTTGACTGAATGTAATCAGATTTTTTTTTTCATGTACCATGTTTTTTATTATTTGTTTAGGTGTCTAGAGCAACTCATCAAATCTGCAAATGTTTACAGTTACTTTTTTTTAATGATATATTATTATATATCTTTATTTCTTGCGCAAATAGTAATAGGCTTCAGCCCTCACCTCTGGCAATGCAGATAAAAAATGTGTTCTTTATCTTTCAATATCTCCAAGGTATATATATAGGCGTAAAAAATAATTTTCACATGTGCAAATATATATATTCATAAAATAATTAGTAAGATAATTAACAAGTTAACCTGATGAGTCCCAATAAAAGGATGAAATCCATTGAACTGGAACTGTTAACTTGTTACTTATTTTACTAATTGTTTTATGAATATTTCATAATCATTTTGATAGCATACAACTGTCATTTACATTTTCAATCACAATGCTGTTTTCATCAGCACAATGTAAATAAATCATGTCACGTTTGAGCTAAATATACAATTAAAATGCAGATTCCTAATTAATGTCTGCTTTTCATCAAAATATCAGTATCTCAAATTTACAATTAAATTATATTTTTTGATGATTCTCCATTATGGCAATGTATGGCTTTATTAAACTAGGGGCTCTCAAGAGGCTGAGTCTCTCACTTGACTCTTCTTTTTTGAAATCATATAAAAAAAGATAACAAGAGTGCACATGCTGAAATGTCTCGCCTCCTTTACTAATCATTGATATTATGTTGATAGTCCTAAATATAAAGCTTTATAACAACTGTCACATAAACTCAACATTAACCAAGATATCAATGAACCATGAAAATGAGTTCAAGGTCAGATGAACTATGCCAGGCAGACATGTACAGCTAACAATTCTTCCATACACCAAATATAGTTGATTGACCAAAACTCAAAAACTTAATTTAGACCACTGTACCATGAAAATGAGGTCAAGGTCAGATGACACCTGTCAGTCAGACATGTACACCTTACAATCATTCCATACACCAAATACAGTAGACCTATTGCATATAGTATAAGAAAAACAGACCAAATCACAAAAACTTAACTATAACCACTGGACCAAAATGAGTTCAAGGTCAGATGACACCTTCCAGTTGGACATGTACACCTTACAGTCCGTCCATACACCGAATATACTAGACCTATTGCTTATAGTATCTTAGATATGGACTTGACCACCAAAACTTAACCTTGTTCACTGATCCATGAAATGAGGTCGAGGTCATGTGAAAACTGTCTGACCGGCATTAGGACCTTGCAAGGTACGCACATATAAAATATAGTTATCCTATTACTTATAATAAGACTTTTAAGAGAATTCAACATTACAAAATTTTTTTTTTTTTCAAGTAGTCACTGAACCATGAAAATGAGGTCAAGGACATTGGACATGAGACTGTTGGAAATTTCGTAACATGAGGCATCTATATACAAAGTATGAAGCATCCAGGTCTTCCACTTTCCAAAATATAAAGCTTTTAAGAAGTTAGCTAACGCCGCAACCGTCTCCACTGCCGGATCACTTAATAATCCCTATGTCGAGCTTTCTGCGACAAAAGTTGCAGGCTCAACAAAAAAGTTATAACAGATACTTAAATTCGGGCCAGGTGAGCTCAAATCAGATTAACATTTTTGATTTATTTTCGTTATCTCTTCTATATCAATGGTAATTTAAAAGCCATGGGCAGTGTACACAAAATATATCCTAGGTATATATGCATTAAATTGCATTTTCGTGTACACCCTATGTTTTGAAGGATGTTTACCTTTTTTGGCATTATCAACAAAGTATGACTCAGAAAATTATAAAAATCACAGTCAACTACAGATCAGTGATTGAGATATGTAAATATTTGAAAATATCTGCTGCACGATTTTGTCTCCGGCTTGTCCCAGAAAAACATATTCTTTGAGTATTTAAAGGTACTTTATTCTGACATCAATCACCCAAACATTTTTCTTCAAAGTTTATGCAACTGGAAATTTCTGATTACTCTGAGTGCCTTGAAAATTCAAATATCATCACTTTGAAAAGACTGCCAACTTCTGTGAAGTTAAAGGGATCATTACCACTCTAACGGCTTGACATTTCAAAAATTAAACAATCATTAAACAATCAAACATTTGAAAATATATGTTGCAAGATTTTTTTCTCTGGCTTTTCCCAGAATAGTAATCTTTTATTTTTTGCCTCTGATTACTCTGTGTGCCTTGAAATTTGAAATATCATATGATATTTCAATTTTCAAGGCACACAGTAAAACTTTTAAAAGCCTGCCAATTTCTGTGAAGTTTAAGGGATCATTACTAACGGCTTGACATTTCAAAAATTTAACAATCATTAAACAATCAAACATTTCCTGCCAACTTTTAGATGAAATTTTATTTCACAGTACAAAATCTTTAGAATCATTATCAATATGTGATTATGCGAAGAAGCAGAAGATGTTTTCCTGCATACTTTATAGTACTGTGGATTCAGTTACAAAGGTATTTTCATCAAGTTCATGGGGCCTCAGTGGTTTAAGTAGTTCTACTGTAATCACTTCCCAGTCAACACTGAGGTTGTGAGTTCAAACCCTGCTCATGCGAGTGCACTTGACTCAAATCTTAATTGAATAGGATTGTCAGTTTTCCTATGGAAGGTTTGTGGTTTTCTTCTGGCATTCCGGCTTTCTCCACCAACAATCAATCAATATATCATCAAGTTCATGCATTTTCTTAGATATTTGATTTTGTGGTTTTGTCGAAGTCTGCTCAGTCAAGGTTTATCTTTAACAAAGAAATCCAATGAATAATGATGAATACACAGTTATAGAAAGGAAGAAATGCAAAAATTATTTTGCCTCAATATTTTCTGTTGTACATAAACAGACTCACAACTATTACAATTAGGGTGATAAGTTCATTTTAATTTTAATCAACATTACCATCTAAAAGTCACTTACTAAGGGAACCAGTTCACCTTTCTCCATTATTTCATTGAGACGCTTTCCTCGATCAGATTCTGACTGGACCTCAGCTCGTAGTAAATCTCCTGACGACAAGTGACAGAAGCCGTACTTCTCAACGATCTTCGCACATTGTGTACCTTTACCACTGCCTGGCCCACCTAGGTAATAAAAAATGTTTTGTATGTATTTCATCATTCCTTTAAAAAAATGTATCGAGTCCTAGCAAAACTAGTTTAACATAATCATATATTAACATGGTCAAAAGTTTTTTAGGAAAAGTTAAGCGTTGATGGTAGATATATGTTTGTCTTTCTTAATTTTTTCACAACTTTGATTTTGACTCAAGGAATTTAGAGCTTAACATATGGGTTACACTAGTCTATTATGGAAGACCAGATGCTGATTTCTAGACTTCTATTTTTGGTGCTGTTGTCTTATTTTTGGCTAATGTGTTGATGGACAATCAGTATTTATATCATCAACTGCTTTATAATCTTTAACAATAATTTGATCAATGTGAAAAATTCTGAATTCCCCAAAACTTTGCTAGATATTTTTTAATCTGTCTGACTTAAAAATAGTATACAAAAACCTGCTACATAATTTCATCCTAGACCCCCCATAATAATCAAATGGTAGCTCCCTAATGAATGAGCAAAATTATCTGAGTGTTAGCAGATATAAAACAATGACATCTGACATTAAAACAGATGAGAGATAAATTTATTATTGATTGATTTTTTTTTTGTTAAAATTGTTTTATCCACCAAATTCTGATGAGGGTTACTAAAGGAATCTGGCATTGTATCAAATGCAGTTGGATTTGACAAACTGTGTCTGCTAAAAGTTACAAAAGTGTACAACATAAACAATAACCATGATAACAAAATAGTTATGTCATAAATGTCAAGACCAGGAAACCAGCAGTTCATTTATCTATTTATCACTCAATTTACATCTTAGCATTTGGCATTCCTGCTGATTTTTCATCTTCACTATTATTATATAACATAATTCTTTACCATTATTTACTTTTGTAATAGTTATTTTTTGGGATGTCTCAACTAAAGCTAGTTTCCATTTTCTTTATTTGTCTGCCTCACAGGGATTTTTAGCTGGCTTTATGGTATGTGTATTTCTCATTATTGAAGGCTGCTCTGTGGCCTATAATTGCTTACTACCACGGCACTTCATTTGTACTCTGGCAGAGTTGTCTAATTCAGTGTTGATCCAAAAGTTTTCATAAGGAAGGCCCACTGCCTTAAGTTTGGGCCTGCTCTAATCATGCTTAAGTGATTCCCAATTCTTATATAATATATTAAATAAAGATGACAGCAGTCATTTAAAAACAGACAGGTGAGCAAAAAGGTGTATGTGTACCCTGTTAATATAAGATATAATAATGTGAGAAACAAACTATGTACCTGTAGAAAGTTAGGCATCAGGTATTTGGATTAAAGGATCAAAATAGTAATAAGAGATTACCATCTGCTAAATTGAAATGTAAGACTCCAAACCATTGATTTGTGTCATACAGTCTAGGATAATTGTAACTGGAATTGAGCTTAATTATAGTCAGGTGTACAGACTTACTGGAATAGGTGTATCATCTATGAGTTTTCATTAAAAAAATTCTTATCAATTTATTGGAATTCAATAAAATTGAGAATGGAAATTTGGAATATGTCAAAGAGACAACAACCATGACAACCCAACCAAGGAGTTGATAACAGCTGAAGTCCAACAATGGGTATAAAACACAGCAAGAAAATCCCACACCTGAAGGTGGTCATATGCATATATTGTTCCAGAATCAAATAATTCCTTGTATAAAGTTAAATCTTAAAAATGTACTCTCAGAAGGGAATAACCAGTGAAGAATGTTACATACTGGTGTCTTGATGACACAAAAGTTGCAGGACATCGATCTCCCCTATCTATCAATCTAAACTTGTCTATCTATAAGTGGTGCTTCGATGAGTTCAATTTTATAACCACTTTCTTAACTGGGTTCAATATGTTAGGTGTACAAATTGGATATCTCACATTCTATAATTTTTTTCCTGGTAGCAAAGTTAAGAACTTATTTTGCAATGTTCTCTATAACTTTTATCTTACTGCATGTTGTTAGGGTATGAAGTAACATTTCTCATGTTGAAAAATTAAAAATAACATTTGATTGATAGGTTAATTGATAGCAGCTTAACAGCGTGTGGGAAATACAACATGCATACTGAAGACAACATCATGTTTAATAATATAAGCATGATTGAATGATTATCTTAATTTTCTAAAATATATTATTTTTAAATGAGTAAAGCAACATGTCCCTAGCTCTTTATTATGTAAATTACTGTGGATGCATTATTCAGTGGCCAATCCAGGGGTAGGGTTCTGTAGGGTTGGAACCCAACCCCTCCCCCCTTTTTTTTTGATAATCAATGCAATTGAATGGGAACTTTCAGTTGGACACCTCCCCTTTTACTCCTGGGTTTGGAACCACACCTTTTGAAAACGGCTGAAAAGGGGTAATTTTTGGATATTATCCACAATCAAAGAGCTGAAAGCTCTGAAGAAAAATGACGCCACTGTCTCTAATATTGGGATAGTTTTTATGCAAGTCTTGATTTTCACATACCGTAATTAGTTTAACAATGCAACATGTCTCGTAAGCATATAATTGATATTCGTATATTTGTGTGTGTGTGAAGTGAAGGTGACAACTGGCTGTTTTTTAAGACAAATGAATAGGTCAAGACTACCTGAATTGTACAAATAAATACCGTAGAAAGGCTTGTATATTTCTCACTGGTACATAGTCTGAATCCGGGTCCATTCGCGCCCACTCATGTTCGCCCCTTTCACTTTCACACCCTACATGTTCGCACCCAATCTTAATTGGTTTTGTGTTTAATAACTCTGTACGCAAGTGTTTTCTTATAAGTATAATTGTTGTCATTGTCTCAAAATAAAGTAAGACAGCATTTTTTTTTGTGTTGAATAAATCTTAATCATGTTTTAGATAGCGTATTGTTAAAAATTATAATAATCCTTTCTAAATAAAGTGGTATTTTGTCAACGTTTTATTTTGTGTTGAATAACTCTTAATCATGTTTTGTTAGTGTATTGCTATAACTTTGTTTCATTGACTTCTTTCAAAATGAAGTGAGATTCTGACTATGTTTTTTTCTGTGTGTTGAATAGATTTTATCATGTTTTGGTTATAATAGTGGATTGCTATATTTTGGTTCCTATATTTTATTGTTTCGTTGTTTCAGATCAAAGGGACCAAGCTGTTAAAAACAATTATCTTTTGTGTTTTTCCTTAAAAATCTTCAATGTTTTACTCATACCAAGCTATAAATACATTCAGTATTTACACCAAAGCAATTTAAAACAACAATCATGATTTTCCAATTATTCAACTTGAATTTGAATTAAAATTGGGCGCGAATGAGTAGAGTGCAAACGGACCTTGGGTGCGAACATGCGAGGTACGAACGTGTAGGGTGCGAAAGTGTATTGGGCGCGAACAGACCTGATACCACATAGTCTGAACCCCCTTCTCCCACAAAATATTAAGTAAATAATCTTTTTGTTACTGTTATCAAAGGTCTAATGAAACTCGGGTAATTTCAAACATTTGTCAAAGAATTCTAGTCAAACCGGCACCTGGTTAAATTGGCACCAGGACAAATCAGCACCTGGTTAAATCGACACCTGATTTAGTCAATTCGTCACCCATGTTAAATATAAATTTTAACAGTATTTTAAGCAAAAAGAGTAAAAAATAAGTAAGGGGTTGCCAGAATTTTTTTCAGTATTTAAGCAAAAAGAGTTAAATACTAACTTTCACATTTTTGGGTGTTCATGTACATTTTGTATATATTTATTTTTCTCAACTTAATGACTTTTTTGGTGTATTTTTAATGATATATATATGAGTAGTCAAAATAATTATTACGTCTGGCAAGGCTTTTTAATTTTATTCTGGGACACCTTTCTATGACCGCAAGGCTATGTTAATTTTTTTCTGGGACGCCTTCCTACGAACTTCATAGGAAGACATCACAGAAAAAAAATAAAATAGCCTTGCCAGACGTCATAATTATTTGGACTAATACATGAGATATTGGATATGTTTATGCATTATTTAAACCAGTTGAGCATTTTACAGGATTGTTTGTTTAATGCTTTTTAAACTTTACTGAAAAAAACACCTTAAATTTGCTTATTATTTGGCATGAAAGTTTGATTTATTGAAAGGGACTCATAGTTTTCCATTTTATTTTAATAATTGTCTAATTGTTAAAACAACAGCTTGGGTAAGGGCTTCGTTGTTTACCTTTATACACAACAACATATTCACTATGTACTTGGTAACAGTTATTCATTAATTGAATAGAAAATATTATAAAAAATATTATTGGATGCCGAATTGACGTCAAATAGGTGCCGATTTGACTAGATGCCAATTTAACCAGGTGCCGACTTGACTTGTACGTTTCAATTCCTCTGCGATCGTTTGCGGTATTTTCTTGAGAAAAACCTATTTTCCATCATCAAAGAGAAGAAGAAACTGCTTGAAAATGATTCTGGAACGCTTCATGATTGTTAAAATAAGTTAAATTCACTCAAAAAACAATTTTAAAACTTGCGATGTTTAAACAGGAAGTTTCAAAAGCACGTGTAAAAGAAGAAATTAACCGGTGAAAGTGGAAATCCGTACATAACAGATATCACTATAGTACGACTTTGAAAGCAAAACAGTTCCATCCTTTTGTAAAACAGTCTTTAATATACCTATCACATTAATGTTTGAAGGGTCTTAAGCTTATTCAAACCATAAAAGTCGGTATGAAACACCAAAACGGAATGAACAATAACCGATTACGTTTTGTAGTTTACAAATTCTAAACTGGTTCCCGTCAAAGTACAACACTTTGTTCGAGTGTAGTGGAATACAAGCAGCAACCAGTTAGTTTGTAAACTGGTTCCTGGCTGATTACTACACAATGACCTCGCATGCATAATGATAACACAAGCAAATTCCAGTTTGTATAGAAAATAGTAAATACGAAACCAAGCGCGGTAGGCAGAGAAATGTAATGAAGTTCAGGTCGCCAGTAATGGAACAATGACTGCGTCATTTTCCAAAAAATGGTACCCAACAAAACAACGAATGAATCCAACTTACCATGCAACTCTTTATCATGTTTATAATCATCAAATAGTACAATGTGAAAGTTGAGGAAAATTCTTTTTCCAGAGGCAATAGATTTTATATCTCTTAAATAAGAGATAAATAGCATTTAGACAGAGATTTAAAAACTTATAAATATAGGAAGGCTTCAACTTTATAATAAAGATCTGATGAGTTGACAAATGTCCCTTACAGCTACAGGTAATAGTATTTATCAAGTTATTTTTAGATGATGAATATTATTACTGACTATTTATAGGCACACACAAAATGTTGTTTACAGATAACTTACAACCATTAATGGAAATATAAATATCTTATTACTTTTAGGATAACCAGTTTAAAGTTATTTGTATTGATAATCAATGATGGTAATTGCTCAAATGGACACTTAATAAATGTAAAGAATTTTAACCCTCCACAGTAGTTGTTAAATTCTGATTTTCTATCAATAATTTCACAAATTGCTTTGAACATTTTACATTTTTTTCACTTTAGTTCATTTACTTCAAGTTACTTTGAAATGCAATTTATTTTGTCAATAATCCAAGAAAATATTCCTGATATTTTAATCTCTCTGAATATATATATATATACACTTACCAATAACAAATAGAACTTTAGCATCCTTTAATCCACCTGTGGACTTCTCTTTCTGCTTGGAAGCTAAAGAAGATAAAAATAGAATCAATAAATTCCAATAAATCAGCTGATTAGAGATCAATAATTAGACCTTAACAGATCAATACACACCAATACACCCCATGATTGTCCTGAAGATGATCAATCTATTCTAACTGAGAGGGAAGGTGGAGTTAATGACCTTCACCGTGTAACACTAACCTATAGTTATAGTACAACCTGTTCACCCTTCATCTACAAATAGAACAATCCTGTCTATGAAAATTGTGAGTCATGCATTTTTTCAGTATAATAACTTGTCTTATATTTTCTGTTGCTATGGTAATAATGCAACAACAAAAACAAAGTGCTTTACTACAAACCAGAAAATATTTTGTCAGTTGTTTTGGTTACTAGAAACATTAAAACATTACTGGATCAGGTGATATATAAAGTACCTGCTTTAGGAAATTGTGAGATCAATGCAAATTTGATACACCTAGAATGTATAACATTAGCAACTCAAAATTTCATATGTAAAAGCATCATTAATTCTAGCATGTTGTATACCCTATCCTGCACACAACACAATTTAAGAACTGAGAAAACAGATAAGCTAATGTAAATCTTTTTCATTTACAAAATCTACAAACAGTTGCAGTTTTGTAATGACTATGTTGCTCCTTTGAATTTTATTTCAACAATGAAAAGGGATATAAAAAAAAGAAAATGTGCACACACACACACACACAAATAATAAAATAAGATCAATGATGAAAAGAAAATATAGATAAAGGAATCAATTAATTTGTTCATTAATAAATTGATTAATAAACACCTATGGACATGGGTTTATTTTGTAGATAAAAGGGTCCATATTCATTACTTTACCAAATCTAAATTTGTAACAGTTAGAACCATTTAAAAAAGATTCCATGGACAAAGATTGCAAAACTGCATTTGACTATTAGAGTGAAAGTGAATCTATTACTTTACAAAGTGTGTCAAAGTGTTGGTTTAAATTAGAAATCCACTATGTGTAACCATTGCCTAGTTATTGACTTCAGGTTAGGTGCAGAGTCACACTTTCAAATCTAATCATAGTAAAACCTATAATTATAATATCTGAAACATCCTTAAATTGAAAGCTTATTGGATCTACCAATGGTTGGTAAAAAAGTCTTTCATAAAAAATGTTTAAAAAATCTTAGACATTTAATTATAAAGACATTATTTGCACCCAATAAAATATTTTACTGAAAACCCATAAATATTAAATTTAATGAGTTTTGAAGTTTTACATTTAATTGCCTTATTTTTACAGAAATTTCAGCTTGATATATATAATCTAAAATATTACTAAAAATCTTCACTGCTGATTTTATTCTCTACTTTTATAATCTTTTATAGCCAAATCATTTTAAATAAAGAAACATATATTTTTAAACATAAATAAATTAACATTAAAAAACTTCTTATCAGATATTTAAATATGGTTTTACTATATCAATCAGTAAAGCAGAGATTGCCTAGTCAAAATCTTGTAAACCTACTCAAAACAAACTTTACTTTTGGACGTTTCTGCACTGAAAGTTCAAAAGTTATACATTGTACAACTAATCATATAAGGTCACTAAAAACTATGAAAATCAGAAAAGATCAAAAAAAATCGTTATTTTTAACAAATTTCATTTCATTTTATCTAGTGGTGTATAAAAACAGATATAAAAGAGTTTCTTATAAATTTGTATAATGGGTACAACTTGAACTAAAACATAAAAATTTACTATAGAATTATGAAATTTATGGGTTTTAGAGAATTCAGGAAAAATTGTTTTTCAGTGGTTACTTGATGGTTTGTGTGAACTTTTTTAGGGGGACAGGTTGTCTAAACCAGCTGTGTAAAAACACACTCATGGCTATTTTTTTTTTAAACCTTTCTCACCCTTTTTAAAAAGGTAGAATAGAGATTACTACAACATTAACATGATCAAAGCGCCAGAAACTGTTCATGTGTTAAACATTTTCTTGTCCATGTAGTAAATTTTTCGGTAAAAATAAAACAAGTTCACATTTTATAAATTTTATGCGTCTGAGGCAAATTTCTGTATACAACTTCATCAGGAATGTCCAAAATCAAATATTTGAAAGCCAAGGATGAAAATAAACAAAATCAGATGAAGTTCTAAATGATAAAAAAAGTACCAAAAGATAACAGCCAAATCCTTCTAAGATCAACTTTGCTTGAGGGTGTTGAATAACTTTATTGAGAACTTTAAAAAATAAAATATTGTTAGAAACCAAAAATTTTGAGAAAAAATTGTTTCACTAAGACTATTGATTTCTATTCCTTACTTTTTGGAATAGTTCTTAATAACATTTAAACACCATTTGAAGAAGTTGCAGGAATATTGCATAAAAAATTAATTGTTTCTTTTATAAAAAGAGAAATACTGGAAATTCTAGCCACCCATTAATAAGAATTGAAATAAGTTCTGGTTTAGTCAGGAAAGTGCTACCAGTAATTTCTGTCTTATATAGGAAAGTGCCTTGACTTATTACTGGTTTAAACAAGAAAGTGCTACCAGTAATTTCTGTCTTAGATAGAAAAGTGCCTCCACTTATTTCTGGTTTAAACAAGAAAGTGTTACTAGTAATTTCTGTTTAGATATACAATGTATGAATGTGCTTCCACTTATGTCTGATTTAGACAAGAAAGTGCTACCAGTAATTTTTGTTTTAGATATATGAACGTGCTTCCACTTATTTCTGGTTTAGACAGGAAAATGTTACCATGGGTTTGCTAGATTTTCTGGTTAATATATAAGTTTCTGAATATTTTTGCTTATATAGCAATGTGCCATAGATTCCTATTACAATATGTGAAAAATACTTCACAAAACAGGAAAGCTAAGACCACCCCCTCGAGTTATGACCTGATGCCCTATTATCTAATTGTTCACCCCCTCAGCAATAATAACTAAGATCTTGATTAGTGTAAATGTGTTACTATCATCAATTATATTACATCATGTTACAAACAATTTACAACATGATATAGGAAATACGCAACTTAAGCTGTTACATTAGTTTTCTTGGCTTTTTGTCAAATATGTGTCTACTGTAGCAAATTCCCCATACTTGTTCATGACACAATTTCTTGACAGAAGCACATGTATTTTGTTATCCCATCCCCTTTTTTATTCCAATTTATGAATTTTGCAACTACTCCCTTTTCATTCATTATATACATAATCAATTTCGTGATAATTCATCTTTTTTAAAAGTTTAACATTGGATTTTTTTTTCTTCACATTATTGGTCTCTATATCTTAACAACAGCCTTCAATCAAATTTAGTAGTTTTAAATTCCTATTTAATGGTAAAATAATGGATTTATTTTTTACAGAAGCTAGTACATTTGAAATGACAATGTGTGTGTACTCTTTAGGGGACTACAGAAACTTTATTAGAAAGAAACTTCATCCAGATTCCTTTGTGATAACTAGTTGGTTTTTTTTAATATAAAATGTATAAAATAACTCAAATACTTGATATTCTGTCTGGCAAACAGAGCAGCATTTTTACATAATGGATTGACTTGGTTGATAATGATTAATATTATCAAAGGGAAATAATCCAATAAAAAATGTACAATTTGGCCTATTGAATGTGGTAGATTTTATAGCATTGATAGATCAGAAAGAATATGTGATTTATGTAACAGTAATGTGCTAGGAGATGAATTTCATTATATATATGATTGTACTTTCTATAATGCTGAAAGGCTGAAATTTTTGCCTGCAGATATTTGTAAAGTTAAAAACACTATGAGTTTCTCTAATTTAATGAACAGCAAAGATAAATTTGTTCTTGTTGGCTTAGCCAAGTTCTGTAAAATTGTAATGTCAATTTACAAATGATATTTACCTTCCCATTTATTCATGCATAATTTGTAAATATGTTTTTTCATGCATTATATCTTATTTGTTATATTGTTGTACTATCATGCCTCATGTGAGGCCTTTAGTGAAATAAAATGTTTCAATGTTTCAATGTTTCAAGGCAACATGCTAGTTTGAAAAAATATACAATGACAAATAAATGTTCATTTAATGTTTATGTGGAAGAATAATCACAAGAAACAAAGATAACCAGTATATTTTGTCAAATCAGCAAATCAGCAATTTAAATCAGATTTTATATGCTTTAAAATTAGGTTTTCAGTGTATTTTTGTATGTTTATTTTATCTAGCTAGCATTATGTAAAAAAAAATCAAATGAAATCATTTTTCTTAGTATTAATTTTCAGAACATTTCTTAATTATCTTGAATTGATTCAACCTTGAAGGCCATCTTTGATTTCATCTTGTAATTATAAATATCACTATAATGTTTAATTGATTGTACATTGAGCAAGTATAAAATTAATGCCATGTATAAAATGACAGAATATAAATTTGAAAAGGTTAGACACTTAAGAATTCTAGCTGATTGCTGAAATGAAGTGAAGTTTTATATTAGGGGATGGTATATGTATTTGATTCCATTTTAAATGCTGTTATTTATGCCATTTGACAAGGAATTAATTACAGTGTACTCCAAATACAGTAAAGAATGGCATGAAAAAATCTTACATTATACTCTAAGACAATGATTATAGAATAACTAATCAAAGAATTTAAATAGAGAAAAATATTCAAGGAGTGACTGAACAACACATGAATTCACGAATGCATATAATTATCTGTGTAACATTTGGTCACAAGTTAAATATTTTTCCATATTTGAAGTTATTCTTTTTATTACATTGGCAAATGGCTTTTTTTTTAAATTAGATTAAAGGAGAAAATGTAAGGAACTATATCTTTTTCAATGCATTCACATTTTGTTTTGATCTGACGTTATTGACAACAACTATTGTTGTATAAGAGAGGGGCAAAAGATACCAGAGAGACAATCAAACCCATAGATTGAAAATAAACTGACAACGCCATGGCTAAACAAGAATGTGTCCCTAAGTACAAGGATGCCCCATTTGCACTTTCATTTTCTATGTTCAATGGACCATGAAAATGGGGGAAAATCTCTCTAATTTGGCATTAAAATTAGAAAGATCATATTATTAGGAACATGTGTTACTGTACTAAGTTTCAAATTGACTGTACTTCAACTTCATCAAAAACTACCTCACCAAAAACTTTACCCTGAAGCAGGACGGATGAACAGACGAACAAACGGACTTACAAACGGACGAACAGACAATAGACCACTTTCGAGTTCATCCGTCACCGGAAAAAACTCGTCAATTATACGCGCCTTTATCATCGTCATTTGTGCGTTTAGGGGCGTCGTCACTTCCTTCCAATGTTGAGCGAGTGGTTGGAAAACTATAATTCTATATTGTACGAATTATTCGACAAATTGAATTCTCAAAATTGACAATCAACACTGCTGTCATTAGGGAAATGTCAGTAAGTACCTACAGAGCAACCATTATTTCTAGTTTATCCTGCACAAAGACGATCACTAAGACGCTTGATGAACGTAAATAGTGCAGGGATACAGGCGAGCCCCTCTATCTGGTAAATGACGTCATAAAGGCGTGTATAATTGACGAGTTTTTGCCGGTGACGGATGAACTCGAAAGTGGTCTATTGAACGAACAGACACACAGACCAGAAAACATAATGCCCATAAATGGAGCATAATAATAAAAAGACAAATAACAGTGCACCAGACACAACATAGAAAACTAAAGACTAAGCAACACAAACCCCCACCAAAAACTAGAGGTGATCTCAGGTGTCTGGAAGGTTAAGCAGATTCTGCTCCACGTGTGGCACCGGTCCTGTTGCTCATGTTATTACAAACCTGGTAAATAGTCTAATTCAGTAGGTCACATTTGTGGTAAAAAGGGCAGTGGATTGTATTTATGACATAAGGAACATATTCGATACCATCTGTGAAATGGTTATTCCATAAAAGTCAACCAACTCTTGGTTTAATAGCATCCTTGTCAAATGCTTGTGAGCAGCAACCCTCTAACCCTGCATGATGTCAGAGGAATGAAATAACCATGTTTATTTCACATGTGAAATTATTTGTTTTAATTTCGATGGGAAATCAATGTAATTCATAGCAACCAATGTTATAATAATTCATATCAATGTATAAATGGTAGATAACTCTTACCGGCTGTAATCCCTCTACCTTCAAATGCTCTCACAACCTCTGCAAAAACTTCATCTACTGATTTCTCTGCCGTTATCTGCAAGAAAAGAAAACATATGAAGCGTCAGGATAACTTAAGCCACTATATAGGAATATAAATGCATCAACATTTCCCACTTTATATATATATATCAGTATAACAAGTTCTGATTATCTTAACAACTGATGTAATGTTAGAGTTTTCTCCCTTTAAAAATTCTTGAAACCGGCCAGGTTACCTTTAATACTAAAAGAATATTTTTTTGTTGTAAGATTATTGGTGAAATCACTAAAGGTATAAAGTAACTGTTAAAATTGTCCCAGAATTTGGAGTTCTATATAAATACCAAAAGAAAAGTACCATTTCCATTTTATTTCCCTTGCTGTAGTATTCCATTATAGCATTTTTGTTTTCACTGAAAGTCTTCAGTCTTTGTTTAATTGTTTCTTCGTTATCATCAACACGTCCACTTGTCTGTGCTCTTCCTAGAAGTCTAGAGGTCATTGTCTCCTCGGAAACATTGAAATACAATAAAAAATCACTTTCTCTAACCTGAAAAAGATAAGAAAGGAAAGATTGATTGTAAACACTTATAATATACCTTTTTGTTTTTTAATTTCCACTAGCCAATATTATATCTATATTTTGCTCAATACTCTTAAGAGGGCCTTATGTGGTACAGAACTATTAAATTACGTTCAACAATTGTTCTAAAGAAGAAATGTCTTCAAAGATTACCATGTCCCAAAAGCAGTGTTTATTTTAATTATGTATATAATGATTAAAAGTATTTAGTGTACTGCATAAATTTAAACTATATTATTTGTTGAAAACGTACGAGTAATCAAATTTAATTTCTGCATAATATCTTCTAAGTATACTCTTTCTTCTTAAACTCTTCTTTAGTTTTTTTATAATTTGTTTACTAATATGAGGCTGTTAGTTTTCTCGTTTGAATTGTTTTACATTGTCATTTCGCGGCCTTTTATAGCTGACTATGCAGTATGGGCTTTGCTCATTGTTGAAGGCCGTACGGTGACCTATAGTTGTTAATTTCTGTGTTATTTTGGTCTCTTCTGGAGAGTTGTCTCGTTAGCAATCATACCACATCTTCTTTTTTTATATGAAGTACCTCATCTTCAAATCTAACTCCTTGTTCCATTTCCCTAGGATATCCATCAATGAGAAATCCTCGACTGTTTGGAGCTCTGGCAATCATATTATCCTTCAACAACATAAGGACTGTTTCCTTTAAATGAAAACATCAAAATGTTTCAATGAAGTAAACAATCAAACATTTCTATGATTCTAGTAAACCTACTGAAAATTTAATTTTTAAAATCTGATTTGACTTCTTTATTTATCTTTATTTGCAAAGGTTATTTGTTTCTTCAATTTAAATCTTTTTGTGGTAAGATATTGAAACACTTGAGCTCCTGGGGATCAAACTTTGAGTGGGCCTTTGCTCTGAAGTTATTGATATTCCTGTTAAAAAGGATGTTCAATTGATTAAAGAAGAAAACTAAAAAAATATGATATAAAAATTTGGGGGGTAAAAAAGTGCCCCTCCTAATTTTTTTAAACTTTTTTGTGAGGGAAATGTTAGTTTCTTTGCAAACGTGATCAATTTTACACCATTATATTCATGACTTGTCAACTCAAAGCATTTCTAAAAAGACCATATGCAAAAATTTGTTAAATTGTTACTTTCAATTTTGAAGACTTTGCCAACACTCATGTGAAGCTGTCTGACATTTTACCAATATAATTGTAGTACTTTTTTAGTCATTTGTATACATAGGAGAGTGACAGTACTTTGTGCCATCTCCTATGACCTAATATTAATAGGATGTAGTTACTATGGTTATTTTTATGAATGCAATATGATTTTCATATCTGAGACATAAAATCTTACCAAGGGTACCAGTTCTCCTTTCTCCATTATTTCTGTAAGTTTCTTCCCTTGTGCTGACCCTGATGCGACCTCTGCCCTAAGGAGGTCACCAGTTGAAAGATGAGTATAGCCAAATTTCTCAACAATTTTCTTACACTGAGTACCCTTGCCACTGCCAGGACCGCCTTTAAAATAGAATTAAGTGAGTCAGATTTAAAAGCAGTTATACATGTACAAATAATAATGTTTTGATGGTTAGGTGGAGGGTTGGTGCCCCATGCATCCCCCACCTCCACCCCTGACATCCAAACATCTTTAACCCCTCAATATTCTGTGCCTGTCCCAAGTCTGTAATAAGTGGTTGTCATTTGGTGCTGTATATCATATATTTTTTTTTCATTGATTGTTTTATATTTAAATCAGGCCATAAATTTTCTCCTAGGAATTCATTCTGTGACATTTCAGTGCATGTTATAGCTTGCTATGTAGTATGGGTTTTTCTCTTTGTTGAATTCATACAGTTAACCTTCTACCTTATTTGGTATTTGGTGGAGAATAATGTCTCATTGGATATCATGAACCACATCTTCTTATTTTTCTTTTCATAAAAATACTGCCAAGAGTGGTGAATATCATCTATGTACAGAATTGCAGGCAAAACAAACTATTTTTCCAGATATACCATGCTATATTTATAATGCAGCTCCAACCTACTGCGTTCCATGTGCCTGTTCAGACATTTGTAATTGTGTTCCATGCATGCAACCTATGTCTCATTTCTTTTGAAACTCAGTTTTATTTTAGGGTTTTCAAATGAAAACAAAATTCCATTGAACTTCAGCAACCAGCTTTCAATCAATCGATCAATCAATCAATCAATCGATGAATCAAGAAATCAAGAAATAGCTAATATGTATCCACATTAACTGTCTACATTTACTTACAGTTATCAGTATTTGTTAATACTAAATATAAATATCAATTTCGTAACAAATAAACAAAATTGTGTATAGCAATTAAAATGCCTAAAAATTTTCTTGGTCTTAAAAGGGATATAACTCTGACTTACCTAGAACAAAAACCACCTTGGTGCTCTTTAAAGCTTCTTCTGTAATTAAAACAAGAATTATCTCCCATTACACACTATGATGAACTTATAATCTTATTCAGAGGGATAATTCAAAAGAGCCTGCATCTTTATATTATTATTTTGTTTCCATTTTTCAAGAAAAATGCATGTAGCATAAAAAGAAGACTATTCTTAGCAGAAAATTTGATTGATAAAGAACATGATCAGTGAGCAGTAATGATTTGATTGCTAGGTAGAGAAATAGTCTGAAATATCTTATACAACATGAAAAAAAATCGTTTTAAAGTCATAAGAAACGAGTGACCGGTGAAAAATAATGTTCTTCCAATTCTTGAACCAATGCATACAAACATCATAAACTTAGTCTTCTGTGCTCGAATTTATCATTTTTTTCGTGTAAATTTCGTATAATTGTCAATTTTTTTTTCAATCGGTCAGTGTTGTTGTGAAAATATGGCAGGTAATTAAAGTTCGTGTCTTGAAGCCGAAGTTTAACGATTGTCACCTGTTTGTCAACAATTGACGAAAAATAAACAAAAAAGCATGGAAATTGAGCACGTGTTTAACATGTAAATTCAGATAATAGTTTATTTTAAGGACATCCATGCGTATTGTGGTCACCGGATTTTTACGAGATGGGTCACACTGAGGTCACCTTGCATACGGAAAATATCTCGGGGGAATTGCTTGCTGGAAGGAAGCTATTCAAATAAAGTAAACTTCTTCTAAATATGAATAAATTAAAGAATTTTCTTCAGAAAAAAGTATATGTACATAAGATTTATAATGAAAACTATCCATTGAGTTATTAAAATCATATGCATTATTTTTTTTTGATTTGAGGTTTCTTATGACTTTAAGTTGGGAATCACAACATTTGGCAAATTTAATAAGGATTTTTTATTTTAAAAAATCTTAGCTTAGGGGCGACATCAAAAGTTCAATGTAGGATAAAAAACTTAATTCACATAGTTTTTTCGCTGACCCCCCTACCCCCCTTCTTAACTTAATTTGGGAAAAATTGATTTACCTATATAGATATATGTAAAATCGATTTTAGATTTACAAAACTTGCAGCAATGTTGACCCCCCCCCCCCCCCCCCCCCCCAAACTATTCGATTTAAGTTTTTTATCCTGCATCGATCTTTTGATGTCGTCCCTTATAGGGACAGGGAATCAGACATCTTTTACAAACATTCCATTAAAGATTTGTTGTTGCCCTTGCATTAAATGCTAGATTTTTTTGTACAGGTATATACCTCCAAAATATGGTAAGTTAAATCCAGTTTCATTTGAAAATGGGAAAAATATTTTCCTTGGATATGACATTTAAGAAAGAAATCCTGCAATTCATTGCAGAAAATAATTTCTGTGTCAGTAATATACCTTGGGTGGTTCATATTACCATTCTTTTTTATTTGTTGTTTCGATATAAAATATTTGGGAAACCATCGATTGAAATATTCAATGAATTACAAATATGCTTTATGAATATATGAAGACTTTGAAAAACCATGAAATCAAATATCAATGCAGGTGAGAAAATAAAGCAAAATTAACCTCCATTTTGCCCATGTTTTATTATAAAAAGTAATTTTCTATTGGTAATTGGTAGGTAAGGTTATCAAAGACAATTTGGTGGAGATCACTACAGTACACTGTAAATAACAGATGATATGTGTTAAAAACAGTTCAGTAGTTTTAATGGAAACTTTTGTCCCCCTAACCAAATGACTACAGACATCTAAATAATAATAAGTATCACAATATGAACCACATCTTCGTTAGCCAAGGGTTACGATCCACTCCTGTTCTCTTGAGAACGGGAGTGGATTGTAACCCTTGGCTAGCGAAGATGTATGAACCAAGAATGGCCAGAAACTTGTTACCCCTTTCTTAACCAGATAGATTTACAGTACTTTTTATGCCTAATGATTCAATGAGCAGATTTTTCAAATATGACATTCCTGGGATATAAATTAATTTACTATATATAGAATAGATTTTATGAATGATAAAATTGTCCATAAGATATGAATTAAATAACCATCAGGTCTAAAGGGGACTGATATAACAAACTTATTCATATGTCTGTTTTCATATCAGTATTTTCTATACCTTAATTCAAAGAGTAGAAATTTGAAATATGACACTCATGCTTGTAAAAGGATTAATTCACTATGAAAGTTAAGATCAAATGGTTTCTATTTTCCTTTACATATATTTCTGTTTATTGTATTGTGCATTTAAGTGTTATATTTTCGTTGTTGGGTGTGCTTTTATACCACTTTATAAATAATAATGAATGTCACTTTGTTTAACATGTTCAACATAGAAAGATGAACAGTCCCACTATGGCATTAGCCTGAGTATACATAAAAGTAATAATAGTTCAGTTTAAATTTGATTGATATTTAAATAGTTATGCACACTTTTCCTTTTTTTTTAATAGTTTTATCTTTTATCAACATAATAAATGAAAACGAGAGCTCAGATAAAAAAAAAATATAATAGATAGAATTAATTTTCCATTAACTTTACAGTTGGCATATTTTAAATAAATGAGATAAAAGAGGCACAGTAAAGGGTTTCAACTATAACTTTTAACTTTGTGCAATTTTAAGCACTGTATTATTTAACTACGAATGAATATTTTTACTTTCCCTTTCATTAAAGAAGATCTGTATCAAATGGCACATGAAAGACTAACTTCACCCAAGTCACCCAACTTCAAATCATAGTGACCAAATGTTGCTGAGATATTAAATCTGTGGTAGCTAGATATCAATGATATAATACCCATAGGCTGTGAGAAATAACCTTAACATTATAAGTAACAGGACTGTATCAGGGACAATACTGTGACCTACCATTCAATTTACAGAGTGTTAATAAACAATTGGGCTTACCCTAAAAGCTTTATCATAGGCACTCAAGCATAAAATGTAAGTCATGGTGACCTATTTTTGCTCAATATCAGTGTATTGTACAGAAGCAGCATAATTACACTAACACATCCTTCATGGAATTGAAAAAAATTACAAAATCAATATGAATGGATTGAAAAGGGTAAATTCTTTTAGCATGGCTGCTTGACGAAGACTTCATATGGAAAAAAATGTTAGACTAAGATGTGGTTGGCATATTAAAAGCTGTTGAATTTTTATTAAACAACAAGTACTATTATTGTATCACTAGTAAGTGTTTAATTTTTTTCAGATAAAGAATCTTTATTAATGCTATAATTGATTGATGGGTACTTAATGCCATGCTGTGAATATTGCATGCATATCCAGGACAGTGCCATGCAATGTTGGATTAATAAAATCCGTTTGGTATTAGATTAATATACTAAATCAGATGGTTAATGATCTAGCTCAAAAGCCTAAAGTCCTGACAAAGACATGGTCACCCTAAACAGATAAAATGTATTTTGACTCTGTGGGTTTATCAGTCTTTTCCATTTTTGCATTTTGTGCTTTGCAGAAAAGGAACAGATACTAAGTGGGATAAAGTTATGTCACTAAGCCAGGGTAAGAACAAACTGCTTCCAACAACATCAACAGACACATTCATTTGGACTTTTGGCTTATCAGTCTTTTCTCTTACTACTTTTAAATTCTGCATATATCTTGGAGAAGCAGAAGAAACCAATTTAAGTGGAGTTTAACTTGGTTTGATCCAGCCATTGATAGAACCAACAACTTTCTACACTCTAGACGACCAAGTTACTACTAGAAAACAGACACAATTTATGGCTTCTAAAATAAACTTTTATTTTCTTAGTTTTATTTATAAAGTTCATGAAAGATGTCTCCATTTTAACAATAATCATATATATTCTATTTGTAGAAATAAAACAATAATATTATAAAAAAAATTGCAACATAGCATATGAACAATAGAATTGACACATATATTAATTTTATACAAAGCAATATAGCCTAAAGATGATAAAAGATTGATTGTTTATAAGATTAACTCCTTTAGTAATATGATTACCTCCCTTTGGACATAGATTAGAATGTGTCACAATCATTGCTTACAAGCAAAAAATGTGTCTGTGAAGGAGAAATTTCATTCTCATTCAATGTAAACAACTTTTAACAAGACCAAATTTTACAACAATTGAGTTACTGGCTTTTGTACTTTCAATAATGAAAAAGTATACACAAAGATACACAGATATCAATTCATTCAAAGTCTCACTGTAACGTACATACTGTGTCCTAGAAGTTTTTTAAATTTTTCTTTTCATTGGTAATTACAAATTACCTCAAAGAGTCTGAGCAAAAGAGTTTAAATGTTCTCATTGGCAATTAATAAAAGCTTTAACAGCCATCGAATCCCGAGTTCATATTCCAAGAATGTTTGAAATTAATTTTTTGGTTAATTTTACAATAAAAATGTTATACAAAATTAAGACATTTAAAATGAGATATCATGAGCTGATAAAAAATTATCTATCTCCCAAAAAAATCTTAATTAAAGTCATTAAAAAAATGTCAAGAAATGAATTTCATCTTCAAAGTTACATCTGCAGCCATTACTATGTTATGGGTGTGTTTGAATATGCAAGACAATTAATTGAAGAATTAAAATATAAATCACAGTTCTTTTAAGACAAATAATGTATGTTTCTGCCGCTAAATATAATAAAGATTTAAAAAATAAAATGAATATCACAGCACTAAGAATATCACATACATATTAAAGAGAGATAAAATAAAAATGGTATTTAACTTGATTTTTACCCATTTTAACATTTCATAAATCAACAATGAAATAAAAATATTTGTCTCAAAAAGAGTTTTGGTTTAAGGTGGTACCTAACACTACAGGGAGATAACTCTGTAATATCAGCTTAACGTTTTAATTATGTTGCTTTGTGAAGGCAATATAAAGCTTCACAACGATCAAAAATAGTGTTTGTCAAACTGCTATTTTTTTCTGATAAAACGCTTGGTTCAAATTTTTTGATTTTTTGATATTTTTGTAAAAGGGTCAAAGTAAATAATTTGTCAAAGTTTTATGAAAATTAAACGAGCCAAATTTATTTTAGTGAAAGTGTTGGGTACTACCTTAACATACATATCCCTTCTTTTTTATTATGGTCATTCTCTATTAGTCTTCCAGTTTGAACAATGTAATGTGAAGAACAGCATACTCATATTATTTGTAAAATGTTATGAAACTTCAACTGAAAACCATTCACAAGTTTATATGCCAGAGTCCTTTTCAACATGCCTTGCTGATCCAAGTTGATTGCATATACCGGTCTTAATATATAAGTATAAAGATATGTGTTTATGAAATTGCTTAGTTATAAAAATTGATTGAAATGATGCAGATTTGCAATAATTTGGCATAGCAGTTTATAAAAATAAAATTGAGTCTGATCTTAGATATAGAAAACTGGGATTAAAATAAATCTTATACATTTGTATGAGCAAATTAAAAGTGAGCACTTTTATAAATTTGAGTCAATATGACAAAAGTCAAAGCCATCATATTGAAACTATTATGACCATATATAAATTATTGTTTTTCTAGCCAATATAAGCATAAGGAACAAGCAGATATTTAAAGGGACCAAAGACATAGGTATCCTAGTATAAATGTATTGAAAACAAATGTTCTGATTATCATAAAATAGTGAAAATGTGTACACTGTCGGGAAAATGAGATTCAAATATGTAATACAAGCAAAACAGTAAGATTTTACAATGTGTAATCGACAAGACACAAAAACGTGGAACTGGACAGGCAAATATAACACAAAAACTGCTGCCTTATAAATGCAAGCCCTAATAGGTTGAAGATATGTTGTTATTTAAAAATTGCATGGCAAATTCAGGTTCTTTTTTTCAAAGATGCTACACTCTTTTCCCTCTAGATATATAACAAAATATCTTTTCAAGAACATCAATTTAAAAAAAAAGGTATCAAATTCACTATTAAGATTTGCAATTCAATAGAATAAGGAATCTTACATTAAACCATAGTTGTGATAAAAACAAATAACTTATTTAAGATCTTATTTCATTTCAGGTACACATGTATTTATAAACTGATTTTTTTTCTTTCAAAACAACAACAAAGCCGCATAAATATCATGCAATTAGAGTACTTTCAATAGTATCACTGAACTTATATTTCATATAATTGTTGGGGGTATTTCACAAGAGTGAGTATTACACAATATTGGTATCAGACCACTAACAAACATATATTCCTGAATGTTATTATTCTTAAAACCACAAATAGAGAATACACATTTTCATCAAACAGACATGTATTGTGAGAAATATGGAAAATGAGACATCAATTTTAGCAAGTGTCAATATTAGAATTAAAAAGTTGTTTTTATCACAAAAAAATTGCATATTTGTGTCCCATAGGAAAGAGATTGAAGACTAACTTTTGATAGATCTAACAAATTGTGAACAACTTTTCTAGACTGTAGATCAAAACATATTGTTGAGACTCTTGCATATCTATTATTGAAGACCTGTACATTAACCTTTCAGATGTCTTTTGTACTTTTCTTATCATAGTGTTGCTGTCAAATTGAGATATACTCTACAACTTCTTTTATTTACATTTAAGATAGCTATTGGTGTTTCATAGTTATAAGAGATGAACATAATCTGTGTGTTGCAAATAAAATCCTCTGATTTAATAATTTGATTCAAATGTTAATCTTTTGAATAAAATCTTTATGAACATTTCTGTTAACTGGCAAACATATATCCAGCATTAAAAAATAAGTTCTTATATTCAATGACCCTTATAATACAAATCTTTTAAGAGAATAAGTCTCTGGTCCTGTGTGAATAAGTATAACTGATTATAAATTGTAAGGTTTTTTTAAAGAATAGAACCAAGGTACAACAATTTCCATATTTTTATGTGAGATACATAGACAAAGTTTTGAAACATTAGAAATTTATGTCAATGTTCCATGGTTAATTGTGATCCTGGCTGAGCTTTTGAAAATCTGTACACATATTATCTATCTACTGCTAATCTAAATCATTGTGAAAAAGTTTATCCGCTAGGTACCCGCTGCATCTAATTTTTCCGTATGTGATGGATTTGCAACTTTGTCACCTGTTGTTGTGGAGCTTTCTGGTGCAATATCTTTCTCTATCACTTCTTCAGCAACTTCTGCAATTAAACAAACATGCAAGGTCATTCCAAGGTCATGCTTATGTCAAAGGATAAAAAGGTCATGCTTAAAAGGCAGGGCTCAAGTGAAATAAACATGGTCTTACAGCTGACGTGTTTTTACATTTTATTTTTAAAACCAGAAGTAATTGTAACAGGATGCTGTTACGAAGTCTCCCAAACAAAGCTCCCATAACTCGCCATTCATATGGTCCCATGTTCATTTGATTTGATTTTTTGTCCCATACAAGAATATATATGGCTTACGAGTAGGGATCTCCACCATTTACAAGTATTCAAACAGGAGGGGGTGGTGGTGACCCCCAGGAAATTTACCTACATTTCATTTGATTTGTTTTATTGTCCCCTACAAGAATGTATATGGTTTAAGGGTGGGGATCTGGACCGTTTACAAGATAATAGCACATTCTCAAATTGAATGGGGTGGGGCTACCCCCAGGAACTTCCCTTTAATTTTATTTGATTAGCTTTATTGTCCCATACAAGAATATATATGGTTTAGAGGTGGGGATGTTGACCGTTTACAAGTTTTCAAACAAGGGGGGTGGGGTGACCCCCTTGGGACTTCCCTCTTATTTCATTTCATTTCATTTGTTTTATTGTTCCCTACAAGAATATATTTGGTTTAGGGGTGGGGATGTTGACCGTTTACAAGTTTTCAAATAAGAAGGGGTGGGGTGACCCCCTAGGGACTTCCCTTTAATTTCATTTCATTTGTTTTATTGTCCCCTACAAGAATATATATGGTTTAGGGGTGGGGATGTTGACCGATTATAAGTTTTGAAACAGGAGGGGGTTGGGTGAACCCTTGGGACTTCCCTTTAATTTCATTTCATTTGTTTTATTGTCCCCTACAAGAATATATATGGATTAGGGGTGGGGATCTGGACCGTTTACAAGATAATAGCACATTCTCAAATTGAACGGGGTGGGGATGACCCCCGGGGACCTCCCTTTAATTTCATTTGATTTGTTTTATCGTCCCATTTAAGAATATATATGGTTTAGGGGTTGGGATCTGGACCATTTACAAGATATAAGCATATTCTCAAATTGAAGGGGTTGGGATGAACTCCCAGGGACTCCCCCTATATTTCATGTGATTTGTTTAATTGTCCTATAATCAATTCTGAAGACTGCATGTATCTATCACTTACAGTTTTCAAGTTATATTCATTTGAAAATTTTAGAAAATAAAATCCCATAGGGTTCTATAGTAAACCCCTCCCTCCTTTCTACCCCCCAAAATACCCCTTAATAGACCCCAATGCACAAACGAAAGATTGATGGCTCACCTAGACATATTAGTCTACCATTTTATGAAATTCTAGGTCAATCTGACAAGCGGTTTTGGAGAAACGCTGCGGACAAGTTCATTTTTAAAGTGGCGGAAGAAGAGGAAGAAGAAGAAGAAGAAGAAGAAGAAGAAGAATAAAAATAATAAGAACTGAGCAAAAACAATAAGTCTCCAAACTTTGTTTGGGAGACTTAATAACTACTTTAATTAAAGCATCTACTAGTTAGACATTTTAGTGTTCTAATTTTAGAATAACTGATTTTCCATTATAAAATTTCTACAAGCAGAAAGAAAGTTTGACAGGCACTTCTGAAAACCAAGCATTGCTTCTCTTCGGCAACTTCGACTCATGACTACAAAATGGTTCGTTTTTTAAGAGCTTTATGATGAGAAAAGAAAACAGAAAAGTTTGCAAAAAAAATGGATTTCATACAAAAACTTTAAAAAATGAAAATTCTGCTGGTCATTTGAGAAACAATATTTTATTTTCAGAAAAGGCCTTAATAAATTTAGGTGCACAATTACCTAGATTGCATTTCTTCTTCTGTGTCTTCTATCAGTAACAAAATCCAGCAAAAAACTAAACTAACAGGGTTTTTTTTTCAAATGAATAATTGCAATTACAAATCTGCTGGGTGGTTTTAGTTTTAAAGAAATGCTATTTAACTACTTATTCTCTTCAGGGATATGACCATCAAAATTTTCATTTTTACATTTACTTTTTTAGAAAAATTGAAAGTGTCTGCTATATATACTTAGTACATGTAGTGATTTACTCATATACAGTTCACAGTGCATAAGCAAGATGATTCATGATCACACAGAAAGGTGAAAGGATTAGTATAGACCAAGATTTGGCCTCATGAAAACTTAACATCATATGTGATTTTCCAACAATTAAGTGAGTAAAGTAAAATATACATGATTTATGAGAAGATATGACAAAAGTACAAATCATTTAGAGATATTACCACAAATTATGTCATTATAATTTTAAGACTTTATTGGGACAATAAACTAATTTCATGACATGATATCTATAAATGTTTGATATTTCTTTTTTTTCTGTGAATTTGATATATTGTATATCTAAATTTTTAAAATATTGTTATCATTTTCCTTTTTTTTTTTTTTATTAAATTTGCTTTATTTATAAAAGATTTTCAAATATACAATATTCCTCTGACATCAGATTTAATAGTTATGTCGGGTTATTTGGTAAAAAAAATTCTAAAAATCAGAATATAGATTTCGTGGAAGTGTTTAATAAGTAAAAATAAATATACCGTCTTAGGAAAGCCGTTTGCATGCTTCAAAACAAATTTCATTCCGAATAACTCATTTCACACACATCTAATTTGTGAATATTGTGATAGTATATGAATAGATGGATTATTTCCCTTTCTACGATTGACAACATATCACCTTCACAACTTCATATTGGCCACAGATATTTACAATTAGCCTGTTAATCACTAATTCACTGTGCTCTATGGATCATGTAAACAATGGTGGTTATTATTAATTTACAGATCAGTAAGTGATCAGTGATTTACACATATAATCTAAAATATTCCAATCAGCATTATCTTATGAATACATAATTACACTTACCAGCTCCTGGTGGCTGTGGCTGAAAATAAAAAAAACACACAATTCTTTATTAACCAAATGTTTTACAACATATAGGTACACAATCATAATTTATTTTCATTTTGAAAAAAAATAAAACCAACTTATTTAAATGTGTATGGGGTTTTATTTTAGTGAGTTTATTTTCATTTTCATCTATTTAGTTTTAATTCAATTTTATTTTTTGGGGAGGGATCTTATCAACAGCAAACCACTCCAATCAATTTTATGATCTAATATTTCCTCGGGAAAATATAACCATCAACCAATTTTAATTCAAGAGCCTGCATCATATATCTACATAAAAATTTATCAACATATATATTATACTAAATTATTCAGAAATCAAATTTAGCAAACATGACTATAGCTTCTTGAGAAAGTTTGAAATCAAATATTCTTAAATGAAACAGAATGCTACCAAGAAAAAATGTTATTTACTTAAAGGATGGAGAAAACTATGCAGTATTTTTAAAGCAAGGTCATGAATAATTCAATTTATAAAATTAAAATGGTATTTTAAAAGGGAGATAATTCATACATTAAATAGTTGTAAAAGGTTTAATGAAAAATTATTGATAGTCTTATAGTTATTTAGTCTTAATTTGTGTTCCCTAGTGCTTTAAATCCACTTTAAAAAAAAATCATGTTTCAACAAAAAATAAAAATCACAAGATATAAAACAAATTAATAAATAATAATTATAATATTAACTTACATTCATTTTCAGAAGTAAATATTCTTAGTCTTCAGAAAGTAAATATCTCACAGAATTCTTCAGGTGACCTTATAACAGTGAGCTAAAAGGGGGCCCTTATCATAATTTACAGATCAAATGTGATAAAAAGCATACAATGTGCTATGAAGGGGCATACTTAGAGAAAAATCAGATTAAAAAATCTTCGTCAGATTAATATAGATTTTTTTTGTTATTTAATTAAAACAAAAAATTGTATATCAATTTTATTAATTCATTTCAGTTAGAAAGAAATAGATAAGAAAATATTTGTGTACATTAGGAAAAAGATTCTCCTTTTCTGAGCCCCACTGTATATTATTATGTATCAATAATTGTGATGTTTATGTAGCATAGTTTTACTGGGGGTTTCATGAGGAAATAATTTTATATATAAGAAATAACTGTATATCTTATGCAATGATTCTACAGTGTCATTCTAAGAATTGAATTAAAATCTTAACTTTGGTCAAAAGATTTTTTTTGACAAATTTTAATTTCAATTCAGATTCTTTTTAATATTTAATTGACGGTTTAAATTTCCAGTTTAATTTAAGAGTCACTCCAATCTTAATAAGAAATAACTAGGAAAAATAATCTGAAATGAAACAATTGAGTGAGAACAGTGAACAGAAAAATCAAGGGCAAAACTGGATAAAAATCTAACTTTTCTTTTTAATTACATAGTAATACAATGTCTGTTTTACCTCATTAAATTTTTAAAACCTACCACCAAATATTATAAAAATTAAAACATATCATACAGTTGTATGCAATGTTAAAATAAAGTTTATAAAAAAATACACATCAGTATAGAGTTTTATTTGAATGATATATTGATTTTTGACAAACTGGTACATATGGCAAAAACTCAAATGTCCCCTTAAAATCCTTCTTCCAAAATATAAAAAAAAAAATCACCAATTTTTATATCTAGAAAGGGGCATAACTCAAGATCGGTATAAGTGACGCCACCAAATTTCAAACTTGATCTGTATTATGTGACAATATGCATAGTGTTTCATAACATTTGGTAGAGGCGAATGTACGGACCTACAGATGGACAAGGGTAAAACTTAATGCCCCCTCTGCTATGTTGGGGGGATAAAAATCCTGATTTCACTTGGGTTTTTTAAATTTTAATCTCACACTCTTTAAAAACTTCCAGGAAAAAGAAAACAAACTAAGAAAAAGTTGGCTTTACTTTTCACAACTTACCTTTCTGCCAAAAAATGCAAAATCTAAAACTTGACTGATGTTGAAGAATATT
Source organism: Mytilus edulis (assembly GCF_963676685.1). NCBI lineage: Eukaryota > Metazoa > Mollusca > Bivalvia > Mytilida > Mytilidae > Mytilus > Mytilus edulis. The sequence goes on from NC_092345.1 coordinate 23,461,690, forward strand.
TCATCCAAGTCTCTGTCTCCATCAATCTAAAATAATTCAAAAAAATCAATAAATTTAAGGGTTTTCTCATAACATCTAATAAAATATCATCATGTGTGATATCAACTTCTTTCTAATACAAAATACTGTTGGCCCAGCATTATTTTGTATTAGAAAGAAGTTGATATGACACATGATGATATTTTATTAGATGTAATTGTAATTGTAATGGAAGATTCACAAAGTAATTGTAATGCAGTACATTGCAATGTAATGGCCCCAGGCCTGATGTTGGCATCATGTAACACTGCATACTTCAGATGGGGATTTACTCTTTAATTTTATGATGCATGGAGGTTTTTTTTCTGATTGTATGCCAGACAGTGTTGTGAATTGGTTTTTATCTCAACCTCTGGATGTTATGACATCCTAAAAATTGTCATATGGAATATTTTTCAGGATTAAGGCCACACTAAATTAATTTAAGTTCCTTGGATTTCAAGGAGACTAAAAGTTGCTTGCAATCAATTTTTATTCTATTTTTTTCCTGTTAAAATTTGAATACAAGAAACTTACAAGATATGTACATGATCCTGAGGCCTAGGCTAATCAGCAAAGAGACAATTTTTAGGTGTGTTTTCAACAATTAAATTATAAAATACATGTAATACATTTGAAAATTTCTTGAAATAGTTATGTACTAATTTTTTTCAGAAAGCATATCTCTCATTTATGTTTACCCCCTTTTTTTTTCTTTACCAATATAACTGTAGAGTTATCTCCCTTGACTCATGTTTACTTTTAATGGTTACACATTAATACACCATTAGATTGTATGGGCGCAGCCATTTTATGAGCATTCAGCATTAAAAGTATGGCTAATCCTGATGGTTGATATGTTCGCCCATATTTTTTTATTATTAGAGAGTATGTGCATTCTGCATTATATCAAAGGCCAAACAAATTTTTTTCCTTAGCCCTAATGGAAATGAGATGTCTTTTCAACGCTAGAACAAGACACGTATTTGCATGCAAGTGCAAAATTGATAGGCATGGGAGATAAGTACAAAATACGTTAAGAAAAGCAACGCGAACCTATATTTTTTGAACCACAAAATACTGTCCGAATAGCTTTTCTGTAATTGTAGCAAGGTTTCATTAAAAAAAATCAACTTTCTAAATTCTGAATCTCACAAAAGGCTATCATTGTCACCTATGGGGAAATTAATTGTCTATTTCAATCTAATACTTACTGCTACAAGTTTTCCTTGGTCATCTAAATGTTTTAATATGGGTAATGTGTTATTCTTGAAGAATGTTAGCCTACTTTGTATGGCATTTAAGTTGTCATCAATACGACCACTGGCGTTTCCTCGGTCAAGTAACCGTTTCTGCATGTAATATTCTTCACAGTCTAATAATATTGCAAAATTTAATCCACCAATCTAAAAATAGATGTGTCAAATAGTATGTGTTACATTATAAGTTTGTATACAATTCATAAAATAACTTATTTGATAATTGTATTTGGTGGAGATACATTAATTATATGAACAAAGGAGAAGGTTCACGAAGGGTTAAAATTGGCCCTGAATTTTTTTTTTGTCCATAATTTCAAATGTTTTTGCCATAATTAACCTTGGCCTCCATCTACGATCCAAAAAGTTTTTATATTGATGAAATCTATATTAAAATTGGAATCTTTTGGTTACAACACATTTTGGATCGTAAGTGGCGGCCAATGTGTTTCAAAAGCTTTTAGGTCTGAAAAATGCACAAAATCATCATATTTTGACAAAATGTCCAAAATGGGCTTACTTTTGGCGAATATCTTGTACTCTTATGAAAAGAACTGATATATTTAGCATTTATACTTTTGAAATAGACCCATTTACGAACCAAATTGAGACCTTTTTGGTGTTTTATGATAAAGTTGATATTTTAGGCCATTTTGTGCCATTAGCGAACCTTGTCCTTTGTCAGTTTCCTTCCAAGCCCAACACATGCACATTGATTTATTGAAAGTCATAAACTACAAGTATTAGAGAAAAGTTTACAATTGAATTAAGTTTTTTTTTCAATTAATTGTTTTGAACTTTATGAATTAAAGAATTTGTCATTCCTTTCAATGTTTCAGATTCATATAGTAGCTTTCTTGAAGATAATAGAGTTATTCCCCTTTACAACTGCCTACTTACATGTTTATTAAATTCTTCCAATTGTAGTTTATCTCTGGGGTATCCCTCTACAATGAAGGCTGCAGCATCTTTGTTCTTCTTTATTTGTTCTATCAGGAGTTCAGCTGTTACTTCCTAAAAAAAATACAAATCACAGCATTCATTAGACATTGAGACAAAATTATCAGTAAGTTATTCAAAATTAGTTTTTTTGGCCAAAATATTTATTGAACTTATATTTAAAAAGAAGTAAAGTTTTTGTCCTGTTTTCAAAACAAAAAATGATTTGTTTTTCTTTCAAAGCAAATTTACAGGAGATTATTAAAAGTTGTTTTTGAAAAATAGATTGTAAAAACAACTTTTCAAAGGATTTAAGACTTTACGAATTTTTTAAAGTTTTATTAAGAAAAAAAAATCTTAAAGATAATAAGAGAATAATTGTTATCAAACTGCTTTGGAAAACACTTCACCACAAAATATATGTAATACTTGGGAAAATGACTGATTACTGTTAGCTTCATGTCAATTTACAAATACTTCAGAAAAATCAGCAGGGCTAAAAACGGACTTGTAAATAAAATGAAAAAAATAATTAAGTTTCTTATACATGTATCTATATTATTTTTTAAAAAGTTACCTGTGGAGCCATTTCACCTTTCTGCACTAAAGTACCAATCATACCCCATTTCTGATCAGCTGATCCTTGTGTAGCAATTTGATTTCGTAAAATGTCTCCCATGGAAAGATGGATAACTTCCTTATATCGTTCACAAACCTTTTTACATTGTGTACCCTTACCACTCCCAGGGCCACCTGAAATACAAAAGTAGTATTAAAGTTACAGCAAAAACTAAATAAATATCAGGCAAGGTATATAATTAAACAACTCCATAATGACTTTAACTGATGTGATACAGAATTTGTTACATCTTATTGGTTAAATTTTACCAATTTAAATTATGAAAAACTCATTTAACAAAGAGCTAACACATAAATCACAGTATAAACTGCCAACAATTTTGAGAGATAGGACAGTCAAAATTAGCAGCAAATTCGAGTGAAGGCTAGTTTTGAATTTTTTATGACCCAACCTTTATAAAGATTAAAGGAAATAAAAATGTATCAAATATTAGAAAATGTCCTGAGCTGTAACACTAATACATCATTCTATACAGTGCTGACATAACTAACTCCTCTTACAGCAGTTTGTTTACCTTTAGTTAAGATATCCTGTTTAAAAAATGAAATTACAAAAAGGGAAATAATCTTTACAATAAAAAAGGGAGATAACTTACCAACAATTAAAATGATAGGACATGTAGGTAATCCATCTTTCCTCCCTGTGTCTGGTACATCAATTGTTGGAGGTCGTGTAGCTAATGGTACTATCACATCTTCAGGTTTGACTGTACTGTCTTTATTGTCTTTACTGTCCTTTTGTTTAGGTGTAGAAGGCCTTCGTTCTCGTTTTTTCTGTGGGGGTGGAGCAGTCAATGGTTTTGCATTCTTCAGTTCTACAACAACAAAATTTACAATGTATTGGTGTATTTAAAAAATGTTAAAATACATTTTATTTGTTAATAAACACTCAGGCTTTAAAGGTCTATTCTGATTCAACCTTAAATTAAATATATTGTAAAAAAGTACTTATCAAAATTGTTCTTTATGAGCAATTGTAACATAGGAATCTTATCTTTAATGCTTCAAGAAAACTGTTTTGTATCAGAATTTAAACCACTTTATAGGCTACATGTATTTGAAATACTTACCAAAATTGTTCTTTTTAAGGAATTTGAACAAATTTCCTACTTCAAATGCAATCTCCTTTGTGTCTCTGTCCCCATTCACCTGTTAAAAAGCAATAGAATATATAAATACATTATGGCATTCTCTGATTTCAAACACAAAATTATAGTTGCACTGCACTTATTCAAATTATTTAAATAATTAAAATGCATATTCAACCAGTGTGAACATTTATATTGGTTTTCAACTACCAGTATGTGAGATATTCTGACAAATTTTGAAGTTTTGCTTACAGGTAATAACACAGTTGATACCAATAGTGGATCAGGAACTGGCTTATCTTATGGAGCATCTGATTTCACCCAAGGTTTTGTGTTGGATTCATTATGCTCAATATTTGGCTGCTGTGCAGTATGAATGTTGTGGCCTGTTGCGTGTCTTGCACAGGTCTGTTTTTACTGGACTTTTACTGTCTTAAAGTTTTGCTTTTGCCCCCCGAAGTGTCACCTTCATCTTTTTTCATCAAAATACATAGTATCACATTTAAAGAAGATGAAAAAAAATTTTAAAAAAATATGGCTATATGTATGCTGATTTCGAGGAATTCTTTAAGCGAGAAGCTATTTTCAACCCCAGTTACAGAGTGTAAATGTTGCAATGAAGAAAATTTTAATAGTAGATCTTACCACAAACACTCTTCCCATGTCATCATAGTATTTGACCACAGGTAATGTGTTGTCTTTAAAGAATGTAATCCTCTTTGAGATGGCCCCCAAGTTATCATCAATTCTGTCTGTCTTTTTTCCTCTGTTTAGAAGTCTTTGTGTGCAATAATATTCCTCACAATCCAAATAGAAAACTGCAGTCACCTTGCCAATCTGAATATATAAAAACATTGGTTTTGTATTCATTATATACACAATATATAATTATATATATGTAAAATTAAACATCACACACTCAATGCAAAACTACATGTATGAAATTAAAGCATTCTCTTTATCCTATTTTCCTTGGTGTTAAAAAATAATAAAATAATTGGGATTTAAAGCTCCCTGTTTGCTTATGCTATGTTGATTTGTAATAGATCGGTTTGGTTCATTGGATCAGTGATATGTTGCAATAGGCTTCAAAACAGTTAGGAACATCTTCAGTTGAATAATAACATACCACTTTCATATACTCTTCGACTTGTTCCATATCTCTTGGATATCCTTCTAGTATGAATCCCTTGGCATTCTTGTGTTGTTTGAATGAATCCAAAAGCAGTTCTCCAGTAACTTCCTGTCAAAGTCAAAAAAGAATATGATCCATGAAATTATGTTTAAACTTTATATTTCAGGTAAAAGATAAACTAATTTAGCTGGTTTATTGGAATTATACAAATAAACAAGTTTGAAAATACTATTGTAGGTTTATTTTTAAAGTATAGATCTGCACATGTGGTTGTATAATGATGAATCAAGTGGAAAATATTACTTGCATATAAGTCTTTTACTGATGTAATATCTCACCTCTGGTGCCATTTCTCCTTTTGATACAAGATCTCCAATCATACTCCATTTATCCTCAGCTTTGCCTTTCTGTGCAATCTCATTCCGTAAGATGTCACCCATAGACAAATGAACCCATCCTTCTGCTAACTTCAGTAAGCTGGTTACTTGTGTCAGTTTTCCTGAACCAGGACCTCCTGTATAATTAATATATTTTAAATGTTAGTGAATCTTTTACAAGAAAGTTCATTATACATGTAGGACAATTTAAGGTTCATTTTTTTTTAATATCTGTCAAAGGTTAATAAAGAATCCCTAGACACAAAACTTTTCTAGATCATGGATGACAGCCAAAGGAAATAATGCTTAAAACTTTGATAAATTACAGAAAATATTGAGCCCTTCATCAACCTTTTCTTGTCATGGGTACTTACAAGTATGAATGAATAAAACAAATTTAAGGCTATGTCCTTGACATTGTAAGACTCACCCATGATAAATACAATAGGAACATCTGGAATGTCAGCCTTTTTCACAGGTTTAGCCTTTGTGTCTGATGTGACTTTGTCGTTTATTTTAGCAGAATCAGATGGATCTGCAATAGGTGGCAGTGGTGTTCCTCTCTTCTCCTCCAATGGAACAGGTGATTCTGAAATTCAAAATCATTTTATAATTCTTGCTTCAACTAGTATTCTGTTTATTCATAATTATGAATTTTGTGTTTATAACTCTGTCTTCATTAAAATGGATGCAATCAATGAAATATAATACCACTACCCAATAAACAGGGTTTTTTTCTGTGGATTTATTTGCTTAATATATGTATTGCTCTCTAAAAAATTAAATCTCACATTTTTTTAACTTGAAGTAAATGCTTTTTTACTCCTAGCATTTTCATATATTATAATTATAAAGTTTAAAATAGAAAAGCAATTTTCAAATATTTAAAATATTTTTTTCCCTGTCAACTACCATCCTCACACCATACAAATTTTATTTTTAGAAGACAAAAAAGCAGATGATTGATTTTTAGGATACATCATTTTTTCAATCCTGAAAAAAAACATAAATTTGAAAGACAAAAATTAAACATGCATTATGAAAAATCTGTATTTTGATAAAATTTCTATTTTTGGTGCAAAATTATCATCTGTTGAAACTAGAGGCTCTAAAGAGCCTGTGTCGCTCACCTTGGTCTATGTGCATATTTAACAAAGGACACAAATGGTTTCATGACAAAATTGTATTTTGGTGATGGTGATGTGTTTGAAGTTCTTACTTTACTGAACATTCTTGCTTCTTACAATTATATCTATAATGAACTTTGCCCATTAGTAACAGAGAAAAATATTTGGTAAAAATTTACATAAATTTACCAAATTAATGAAAATTGTTAAAAATTGACTATAAAGGGCAATAACTCCTTAAGGGGTCAATTGACCATTTAGGTCATGTGGACTTATTTGTAGATCTTACTTTGATGAACATTATCGCTGTTTACAGTTTATCGCTATCTATAATAGTATTCAAGATAATAACCAAAAACAGCAAAATTTCTTTAAAAATTACCAATTGGAGGGCAGCAACCCAACAACAGGTTGTCCAATTCATTTGAATATTTCAGGGCAGATATATATTGACTTGATTAACAATTAAACTCCTTGTCAGATTTCCTCTAAATGATTTGGTTTCAGAGTTGTAAGCAAAAAACTACATTTTACCCCTGTTCTATTTTTAGCCGTGGTGGCCATCTTGGTTGGATGGCCAGGTCATCGGACACATTTTTCAAACAAGGTACCTCAAAGATGATTGTGGCCAAGTTTGAATTAATTTGGCCCAGTAGTTTCAGAGGAGAAGATTTTTGTAAAAGATAACTAAGATTTACGAAAAATGGTTAAAAATTGACTATAAAGGGCAATAACTCCTAAAGGGGTCAACTGACCATTTCCGTCATGTTGACTTATTTGTAAATCTTACTTTGCTAAACATTATTGCTGTTTACAGTTTATCTCTATCTATAATAATATTCAAGATAATAACCAAAAACGGCAAAATTTCCTCAAAATTACCAATTCAGGGGCAGCAACCCAACAACAGGTTGACCGATTCATCTGAAAATTTCAGGGCAGATAGATCTTGACCTGATAAACATTTTTACCCCACATCAGATTTGCTCTAAATGCTTTGGTTTTTGAGTTATAAGCCAAAAACTGCATTTTACCCCTATGTTCTATTTTTAGCTGTGGCGGCCATCTTGGTTGGTTGACCAGGTCACGCCACACATTTTTTAAACTAGATACCCCAAAGATGATTGTGGCCAAGTTTGGATTAATTTGGCCCAGTAGTTTCAGAGGAGAAGATTTTTGTAAAAGATTACTTAGATTTATGAAAAATGGTTAAAAATTGACTATAAAGGGCAATAACTCCTAAAGGGGTCAACTGACCATTTCGGTCATGTTGACTTACTTGTAAATCTAACTTTGCCAAACATTATTGCTGTTTACAGCTTATCTCTATCTATAATAATATTCAAGATAATAACCAAAAACAGCAAAATTTCCTCAAAATGACCAATTCAGGGGCAGCAACCCAACAACGGGTTGACCGATTCATCTGAAAATTTCAGGGCAGATAGATCTTGACCTGATAAACATATTTACCCCATGTCAGATTTGCTCTAAATGCTTTGGTTTTTGAGTTATAAGCCAAAAACTGCATTTTACCCCTATGTTCTATTTTTAGCCGTGGCGGCCATCTTGGTTGGTTGACCGGGTCACGCCACACATTTTTTAAACTAGATACCCCAATGATGATTTTGGTCAAGTTTGGTTAAATTTGGCCCAGTAGTTTCAGAGGAGAAGATTTTTGTAAAAGTTAACGACGACGGACGACGGACGACGACGGACGACGACGACGGACGCCGGACGCAAAGTGATGGGAATAGCTCACTTGGCCCTTCGGGCCAGGTGAGCTAAAAAGGGGAAAAAACAACATATAGCATATCCAGCTCTGATGATTTTTGTATAAAATATAAAATATTATTAACAAAAATTGTCACAACAAACAGACAAATTTTAAGGATGAAAACTGAATTATAATGGATTTTTTGTAATGATAATTTTTTTTTGTATTAAAATTTGAACCAAGTTATACATTCATAGAGAAGTATATATTTGTATAAAATATCTATAACAGAAGATAGTATTGCGAAACAATATAGATATTTTCCTATTGAAATGTATGTACAAAGTGTGCAATAGTGAGTAAATGTCAATTCAATCATGTGCATATATGTGCTTTTAAGTAATAAAATTGAGAATGGAAATGGGGAATGTGTCAAAGAGACAACAAGCCGACCATGGAACAGACAACAGCAGAAGGTCACCAACAGGTCTTCAAACATACTGAATAAAGTATGTTTGTAAAATCAAACAATTAAGATAATATTGAAACAAGCCTATCCATGAAAATCCAATAAATGGAAGACAAACTTTTTGGTGTTTGCATGGACTTTGAAAATACTATATTTGATAATATTGTATCTTCACTGGAAAACCTTGAATGACAATTTCAACATTTCTAACAATTTGTAATGATAAAAATATCCATGAGTCTTTATCAGACAGTCAATTAAACATGGTCTGAACGATTTCACATTTACACAAATATATATCACTATCTTGACTATTTTAAAGAAATTCATATGTTTTCTTATATATTATACTAAACGTAATTCCTAATAATGTCTAATATATAATAGAAAGCTTTACTGTCATAACACTTAGAAATATAAATTAGAGTTGATTTTTTAGTAAAGAAATATAACATGATGAAAGCAGAAATTTTCGTTGTGGTTTTTAATTTATTTGTTAAAAATCATGGATTTCCTTGTTTTCAAAATTCCAGTAGGAAACATACTTTATATATTTCCACCCTGGATTTCCACCAATAAATATTATTTATAAACCATAAAATGTAATCCCTTTCCAGTTATACAATAAATGAAAGTTATATGAAAATTTTTCACTTTAATTTTCAGGGCATTCAGTGTAAAAAAAATGATTTATGATATTTTAAGACCACATGTGACAAATAAATGTTACTTTTTGGTTTAAATTTATTGCTGTTCCATAATACCATAATGCATGTACATGTAATGACAGGAAGAAAACAGATGTAAATATAAGATGAAAGCTTAAGAAATAACTTTGAAGCAATTGTGCAATGTTTTACCCTGTTTCCTTTTACTATCACTTGGGGTAACAGACCCTTTCCTATCTATAGGTGTTAAAGACCTTTGTCTTTCAACTGGGGTTACAGACCCTTTTCTATCAATTGGTGTGATAGACCTTTGTCTGTCCACTGGTGTGCTACTTTTCTCGGAGTCTGGAAATCAATTGATGGAGATTGAACAAAATATATAAATTTGCCTAGATACCCTCTTGAATGATACATTTATCCACTAGGGATTGTTAAATTTTCAGCATCTAACATTTGGGGTTTACCTAGCATTTTTTTTTTACTGAGAGTGGGTGATTATTGTAAACATAGGGTATTTAATCAACAGAATCTGTTTCTCTAATAATATAATGGAAAATTATCACAGCAATGTTCTAATTTTGGCCTCAAGTCTCACTGAAGAGACATTGATTGTTGAAAATTTTATCAAACCTGGAAAGACAAACATTCAAATACAACTAAGACATTAATATTTTTATTAAAGCAAGATGTTTGTACACAAAGTCAAACTGTGAATGCTAGGTGAAATGTTAGTCTCTTAATGATACTTTGCCTGTTTGGTAAAATTTTATTTTTTTGAAAAACCATTGTTTTAAACAGAGTAAATGGTATGATCGTCAGCTGTTACTTATGTGAAAGAGTAAAATTAACTGCTGAAGTCACATCAAAGCCAATGATAGCATTACATCCGTTAGTAAACATGATGTGAATCAAAAAAGGCTGATAAAGTCTCTACAATTTGTTATATCATAAATGGGAGACAACTCTCACTCATTGATTAGGGAAGATAACTCCATACCATGTACCTATTATAGACTTGCCAGATCTTTCGACCCAAAAGTAGTCTTGACCTGACAAACAAAATTGACTTGTAATAAAACTATAGCATGAAATTAATTCCATTGCTCTAAATAATAAAATCAAAAAAGACAACTGCCATTTTAATTTTTTATTAAAAACTCTAGCAACCAGAATCTTATTTCTTAAGTGAATATTATACAATACTTTAATTCTACATGGTTAATTACACTTAAAACAACGTGAAACTACATGTGTTATAGATCTTTAAAATTGACAGTAAAAACTTTTCATTACAATCTAATTAGAAACTTAGTACATGTAAAACTAACAGATATTTAATATCCTATTACCTATTTTTGCTGGTGTTTTTGACCTGGATTTTGGACGCTTTCCATTATCTGGAGTTATAGGGGGCAGTGGAGTCTTTGCTCTCTTTGCTTCTACGAATGAATTCCATGCCAAGTTTTCTTGACCTTTGTCACTGACTTTAGCTAGACAGTCTATCAGATAAGCTATGTGATCTGTTGGTCTGTGGTACATCAGACCAGTCATCAAACTCTGCAAAAAAAAAAAAAAGTTTTTTCAAACAATTTAGTAATTCCTATACATGGACACTACCATATAAATGTAACAAATTGAACTTAAGTACCAAAGATTTGATAGTAATCTGGCTACTGTTTCTAGAACATCCTACATTTTCATCTTGAAATCATGTGGATATTGAATGGCAGGTTTGAAAGCAAATGAGCAGTATGTGACAGCTACAGTCTACATGTACCTTTATCTTCAATATTACAATGTTTCTGTTATAGGTCCAGTAAAAGTGTTATTTCACTGAGCACATTCAAATATATACTGTATTACATGTACATCATGCATGTCTGGTTAAAATGAAAATTATCAACAACTTATACTTGACATGATTGCACATGAACCACAAATAGATCATCTGATGAATGTGATTCTCTGCAAGTATGTTCCATTAATGTTCAGGATATTTCAGACACAAAAGGAAAAATGAGCTGGTAATATTCTGTGGTTGGGTTTTTTTTAATCTCCTTTACACAAATTTCAGTATAAAGGAATGTATACAAATGTTTTGGAGTACATGTAGGTCTTATTTGACATGTCTGATGCTATTTCTGGATTTTTAAATTTTATTTCACTTTGTTTTTAAATTAGGTCATTTGGGTATTAAAATCTTAGGTACATTGTAACAGTAAACTAAATTACTATGGTTCATTTTAAATTGGTTCTGACAGTGTCAATGGGTCCTAATTCAAAACCTAAGGATTGCTAGAAATATCCATGCCTACTGTAAAAATGTACAATGTATGACCACTGGCTGATCTTAATCAGAATCTTTTTTTATATGGTACATTGTAGCTAAGAATTTCCAGCAAGGATATATAAAAGAGCCTCAGAGGAAGACAACAACAAAGAAACAAATAAAAATTATGTTTCAGAAAAACAGACAATACTTCCCGTACGAAATTATAAGGCGTATTACGCCTGGAAATAAGGCGTAAACCAGGCGTAAGTGGTAGTTACGTGTCTAGATCCAAGCGTAAGGGAGCAGGAAACGTAAATGTGTAGTCCTTACGGGCGTAGAAAAAAGCAGTTAACCTGGCGTAAATTGAAATAAGCAAGGCGTAAGTTTTCTTACGGGCGTAAATTGAAATAGGCAAGACGTAAATTTTCTTACGGGCGTAAAACTGTTGGTATGGCGTAAATAGAAATACCCATAATGCTTTGTTTAAAGGATCATGGGATTTTTTTTTCAAAATTTGGCTCTTTGGTTTTAGTTTGTAAAGGTTGGACACATGGCAGCTTCATATATTCAGGGATAATTTGCTTGTTTTGTGCTTTTTGGAAGAATCTGAAATTGGAAATACTGAATCTAATAAATAAATGAAAATTGTGAAATAAAAGGAAAGTAGTTATACATGGTAAATAATAATAATGTGAGTATAACTAAGTTATTTAAAAGTATTATGTTCTATCAGAATTTTTGAAATCCCAAAACCTTTATCCTTGGATAATAACATTAAAATCTTTTACTTTAAGTTAAATTGCAGTATTATCATTTATAAATTAGTTCAAAAAACAATAATTTTCAAAAACAACTTAGTTAAAATGCTATTTCAAGAAAAAATAGTTGTTATAATTCTGATTTAAACTTAAACTTATTTGAGCCATTGTCTGCATAAAATGTATTTATTTCTATATTAGCTTCTTCAATGGTTAATATTTCAAGTTTTTTGTCAAACAATAAGAAATAAAAGCAACAGTACAGAAGTTTGTATCAATACACAAAAGTACACAGCTTAGGGTTAATACACTGAACTAAAATAAGTGTAGTATTATGTAAGGATATTACGCCTGGTTTATTTATTGACCAGGCGTACTCATTTGCATATTACGCCTATTTTTTTGTGAACCAGGCGTACTCATTTAAATATTACGCCTAATTTTACGCCTGGTTTACGCCTTAGTTACGCCTAATTTACGCCTGGTTTACGCCTGGTTGACGCCTGGACATGCATTCAGTAAACACTGCAATGCCGCCAGGATAAAGTATGATTTTTACGCCTGGTTTCCGTGTCATATACGGGCGTCACAGTTCGTACAGGTAAGACCAAATTCAAACAGTGCCTTCAAAACATTTCATACTAGATTGATAAAAAAAAACTAAGGATGGGAGTACTACCCCCATCAAAAAAACACTAGCCCAAGAAGTGTAGCAGATCATTCTCCAGTTGCCAGCCACCATTCTGTTGCTCTTGTGTGAAATAAGAACTAATTTTAAACCACAATAGAAGCATGCAAGATACAGTACATATTAGTCTTTTATTAGAATGAAACCGGGCAGTATGGACTATTTCATTGTAAAACAATGATCATTATCAGCTCCGAAAATGAAATCAAATGGAAGATACGTTGATGCGCTGGTCTGCATATGTTAATTGGCCCTGAAAATCTTAAACAACAGGTCAGCAACCCTACTTCGGCCATATATATATGTGGGTGTGTGAGAACATACAAGAAAATAAAAAATTAACTATGAATTGTAACAGTAAACTACTCCCAGTTCTTAAAGGTGTATAAATGTACATGTATGGGTCATGTATATTGAAATATAATTTATAAGACTGTAAAATTGTATATAAGCAGCAATTGAAGAGTCATATACAAAATGTAACTTCACAGCTGACAAATGAAACAAACAAAAATCTATGGGACCTCATCAGGTTTCTCATCATATCATATGATCAAATGTATAGACTATATATACAGCAGGTTTATTTTTATACATGTTTTAGGTTTATACAAATTAGTGATATCTGACTGTTTCTTTTGGCAAAAGTAAACTTCTGTCAAATATATAAAATTAATCATTATTTCAAAGATATAAAGGAATATCTGGAAAGATGCAGATGTCAACTGGAATGAAACTTGAAAGATGTTTCTCACCTCAAACAAGCGAGGAATCTCTCGCTTTGACAGGTAGGTTTTTGCATCCTCCGTACTCATCTTTCCGCTACGGACGCGGATGTAGGATTCCTTTTTTCGTGGTATCTTGACGGTTATGTAGAACGATTAGTAAATATTTTGGGAAACCGCGTTTTGCTTTCACTCAGAACATCAAGCACCTGTATCCAAGGACAACAAATAGGTTGCGTAAAGTCTTCCGGCTCGATGTAAGAAAAGTAGTTCTTATCTAGTCCCTAATTACATTTATTACGTCTTTATTGATTAATTTGTAATGAAAAAGCAATTTGAAAATCTTATTGTACTGATATAATAGTAATAACAATGCAGTTTTAACTCTAATAATTTTATAAACATTTAGAAGATACTGCGGATTGATATATCGAAATATTATGGATAATAACCAAAAACAATTTGAATAAAAAACAAACATGGAAGAACCATTGTCTTTGTAGTTTTATATAACCAGAGACACATGATACAGTCAAGGTCGTTAAGAACTTCTATTTTTTGCATTATTATATGTCTGTGATATAACCAATGATTTGTATAGCCCAAATAATACTATACAACTCCTTGATATAACACAGTTATAAGTTGTCACTGGTCTTATATTCCAGAGAGTCAAGTCGACCAGTGTCTCTCAAAGAGAAACAACGTCAACATATATTTAGCTTGAATTCCATGACGGTTCTGTAAATATACCTTCTTTTTTATTCGTGATAAGGTGATTTAATAAATAATTCTGTTTAAGATAGCATGTTCTGTTGTCAACGTATATTTGTTTCACCTGACAGAAGTTCCAATCATGGAAACTCTGTTATAAACATTCAATTTGTCATAATATCTATTCCTGTTGGAACAAATATCATTTATTCCGTTAGGAACATATACTGTAATATTTATTCATGTAGACATTATATTCCAGAATATATTTTCCCTTTGGAACTTATATTATGAAGGAACTTCTATTCAGTGACACTATGTCAATATATCTCTTGAATGTAAAAAATTAGTTTTTCACCAAGGATTTATATATACAAATCCTGGGTTTCACAGCTTAACATTTTAGGCATGTTTTTTTACGTTTTTTTCCCTGCTTATATTTCTTCAGGTCAAAGAAAACTGACGATCTTAAATATCGCACAAGCATACTCTTTGATTATTTTTTTTTATCATTTTTTTCTCCAGTTGTACTCTGAGGCCATATACATATACGTTTGTTTATGTAACTTTAGGATCCTTGTGTTTGTTATTTTTTTCTTTTTTTGATGTTTTTTGTGTGTGTTTGGGTGGAGGGTATCGTTTGCCAAATACTTTCACGTTGTTTGTTGGGAGTTTTCTTTTCTTTTTGACTTGTTTATTAATTTGTTTATGTCATGGATTGATTTTGGAGTGGCATTCTTTTGATTAAAACTAAGAGGGTATTTTTATCCTGTAATTAATTTTATTTTCAAACCTTTATACTTTGTGGCCATTTATGCCACCAGAGACATATAATACAATTATGTCTCTGATGCCATGCACACTATAAAATATACGTAGATGTACTGGTATATATAATTGCCGACCAAAATGGCATCTCCACCAGAGACCAAATTTATATAACATCATGAGAAGTTAACAAACAATATGATATGTCACCGTACGGCCTTCATATAAACCTTTCATTTACAAATTATTTTTTTCTCCAAAAACTGGAAACAAACTTTTTTTCCAAAAAAAAACATAGCCCCCCCCCCCCACCCCCCCACCCACCCCGAAAATCAAATGGTTGCTGCCTAAGCACTTTAATCTGCATGAATCGTTAAAATCAGTTTAGAGTTATATTAGAGGTATAAACTGTTAATTACATATACTTCTTATTAGAATAATACAGTATTTTAATGATTCTCACAAATCATATGCATACGTAAATAAAGAGAAGATAATATGACAATTATATATCACAAACATAGTCAACTCAGTAAAAACAACTCAAAGGCAATTAAAACTACAAACTGTAAAACTGAGCAGTCTAAGAACTCATTCGTTGTCCAGACTGTGATTCACTGGAATCAACTGGAAGAAGCAATAGTGTGCGCCAAATCAGTTGAGAGCTTCAAAACAGCTCTCCAACGCCGTCAATGGGCGCTCTCTCTCCCGTCGAGTAAAAGCCAGTATTGGTACCTTCGACGTAACGATACAGATATACAGATACAGGAACAAATAACTCGGCGGGATTAAGCAAATAATAAATCAATCACTGCTCGTGCAAATGAGATCGCATGTCTCCTCTCATATTTGCTTTCAAATATTAAAAATGAAGTGTACAGAAACCCAACAACACAACATAGAAATCTCAGATTAGTTTACAATGGAAATAGTTTCATGATACATTAAATTTTGTAGCTAAGATCTTTTGAATTCATGCAATAGACTCCTTTTCAAACGGGACTAGAGGTAAGAGATACATAACAAAAATTAAATTCTGATTATTTTGTTTTGTCCAATCTTTAGTGAAAGTGAAATAGTGAAATACTATTTCGCTTTTAGCAGCCAGTATGTTTCAATTTTGTAAAAAAATATCGATGATCAATTTTTCACTTGCAAGTCACGAATATTTGGACCTCATTGAATCTGTATTCATGTGAACTTTAATTTAACCCCATAGCTAGAAATGGATTACACATGATTGATGCGTGTTTGGTTATTGAAAGAAAAGAATGTTAACATTGAGAGTGAAACAAAGGTAAATCATTTGATTGGCTGTTTTGAAAATAGTGACTATGTGTTGAACGCATCCATCCCATCGAACTAGAAATAAAGGATACCACAGATACTACAGATCAGTTAAGTCGGCTTCATATCTTGACTTACGTCTAGAAATTGACAACAAAACTTTATGATAAGAGATTATTTCAGCTTTCCAATTGTGAACTTTCCATTTCTAAGTAGCAACATACCAGCAGCACCTGCATACGGGGTATATATCTCCTAACTACCTGTACCAAGTCAGGAATTTGACAGTTCTTGTCCATTCGTTTTTGATGTGTTTTGTTATTTGATTTTGCCATGTGATTATCTGATTATATAGACTTTCCGAATTTATTTTCCTCTGAGTTCAGTATTTTTGTGATTTTACTTTTGATACGATATTCTTGTGCTTGCATTTCCTATCATGATTTTCTTGATAGAGTGTGGCTGCTAACAAGGAAGCTGTTAAACCAAGAGTTCCAAATGGTGAAGTTGAAATCATCCCTTCGTAAATTTTACCATCATGAGTTGGTTGACCGTTATGGAATAACCATTTCACAATTGATATCGGATATGTTCCTTACGTCGTAACTACAATCCCCTTCCCTTTCATAAATATGACTTACCGAATTATACTATTTACCGGATTTGTTAACACATTTATAAGCAACCCGACGGGTGCACGTGACATGTGGCTGAGCAGGACTTGCTTACCGGGCCCTTCCGGAGCACCTGAGATCACCCCTAGGTTTTTTGGTGGGGTTCGTGTTGCTTTTACTTTAGTTTTCTATATGTTGTGTCATGTGTACTATCGTTTGTCTGTTTGTCTTTTTCATTTTTATACGCCCGTCAAAATTTTGACGGGACGTATTATGGTATACAAATGTCCGGTGTCCGTCCGTCTGTCTGTCCGGCGTAAACATATCGCACCGTAACTCAAGTTGAGAACGACTTATCCAAATTTCATGAAACTTAACATAGTTGTTTCTTATGATGGTCAAAGGATCTGTATACTTTTTGGTGAAAATAAGATTAAAACTTTTTGAGTTACGGCACTTTGTAACTAAAACAGGGATATGTTTTTTTTCACATGTCGCACCGTATCTCAAAAACGATACTTGATTATGGCTTAAAACTTTAAACACTTCTTAGTTATGTTAATCTTAATATCTGTATACTTTTTGGTGATGATTCAAAACTTTATTTTGGAGTTATTGAGTATTTTGTTAAACAGGGGAGGTTTTTTTTACATGTCGCACCATATCTCATAAACGATTTATGATTATTGCTTAAAACTTTACACATGTCTTTGTTATATTAATCTAAAGATCTGTATACTTTTTGGTGATGATTCAAAATTTCATTTTTGAGTTATTGAGTATTTTGTTAAAAAGGGGGAGGTTTTTTTTACATGTTGTGCCGTATCTCAAAAACAATTTATGATTATTGCTTAAAACTTTACACACTTCTTTGTTATATTAATCTAAAGATCTGTATACTTTGTGTTGATGATTCAAAACTTTATTTTGGAGTTATTGAGTATTTTGTTAAACAGGGGAGGGTTTTTTTACATGTCGCGCCGTATCTCAAAAATGATTTATGATTATTGCTTAAAACTTTACACACGTCTTTGTTATATTAATCTAAAGATCTGTATACTTTTTGGTTTTGATTCAAAATTTTATTTTAGTGATATTTAGTTTTTTGTAAAAAAAAACACAGGGTTGGGGGTTTCACATGTCCCGCCGTGTCTCAAAAACAATATATGGTTATTGCTTAAAACTTTCTCGGAAACTATTTATGATTATTGCATAAAACTTCCACACAAGACGTCGGGCGTATCATGCGCTCATGGCGCAGCTGTTTATTATCCATGCCGTTGTCAGTTTATTTTCGATTTATGAGTTTGACTGTCCCTCTGGTATCTTTTGTCCCTCTTTTTTTGAAATAAACCAATATATTTGCATCAATAAATTTGAGAATCACGATGTCAAAGAGACAACAACCCAACCTTAGAGCAAACAACAGCCGAAAACCAACAATGGGTCTTCAATGCAGCGAAAAACTGGCTCCACTGAGCACCCGGAGGCGTCCTTCAGCTGCCCCCTAAACAAATATGTATACTAGTTCAGTGATAATGGACGTCATACTAAACTCCGAATTATACACAAGAAACTAAAATTTAAATCATACAAGACTAACAAAGGTTAGAGGGTTCTGACTTGGGAAATTTTAGGCGCATAAATGCGGTGGTGTTAAACATGTTTTTGAGATGTCAACCGTCCCTCCCCTATATACATCTACAGTAGCCAATGTAGAAAAAAATTATCATAAAAAATAAAATAAACCAACCAAAACAAGATAATAACGTCAACCTTGCATGGAAGTATTACATTGACAGGGTCAAACTGATCATACACCCCCCCCCCCCCCCCCCAAAAAAAAACAAAAAAACCCCAACAACAACAGAACAAAACAAAACAAAACAAAACAACAACAACAAAATTTAAAAAAAAAACCAACAAAACATATAAAGATATTTGCGTAAAACTTATCATAAAACAACTAAAAACAAAAATATTTGGAAAACGGAGTCGAAATCTGCTTATTTAGGTTTTATGGTAGTGCGTTCCTTGTAATGTCTAGTTTGGTAATTAGCGTTATCACAATAAATCAACAACATGGAAGCTCCCGGTTCCTTTTCCTTCAAAATGTTATTTTGCAAACTATTTGTTATTTTTGTATGTTTGCAGTATTATAGATGTAATAGTGAGGTAAACTATGAATCTATTTTTAGCACTACGAAGGGTGTCACTGCAGGAATTCAATCTCATTTAGTTGCTTGCATCTACAGACCACAGGCCTCAAGTTCAACATAAAATTGTCACTTTTTAAAGGTCCCTCACACAAGCACTTGTTCTCGTTATATATAGGGATAGTAGATCTTCCCATGGATAGAAAACAAGTTCCTGTGGTCCCTCATTATAAATGGACAAAGATGACACCTCAAAAACTACTCCGAATAAAGACTAACCAAAATTTTGTGTTTTAGAAAGATAAAATGAATTTTAGATAGGCATTTTTCTTTGTTCCTGCAAAACACAAGCTTTTGTTTCTGTCAAAGTATTATGTACTTCGAGATTCCCCCAGTGTAGACACACCCTTGATTGACTGAAAGGGCACAGCAGACCCATGTTCACTCCCTAAGCATTAATGATGTGTCCAGTCTGATTGATTTCCAGGTCAAGCTGGGGACAACTTTGACCTACCGAGGCCCCTGGAGTATCTAATCTAGTTTAAACTCCACCATGGATACCAGAGATGTGTGTGGGAGGATGAAAATCACCCTACTGATGTACTGAAAATTTGACATCTCGAGTGAGAATCGAACTCGGGACCTTCAGCACTGTAGCCATCGGTCTTAACCACAAGACCACGTACCCACTGTCAATGACAATGGCCTTTACTTCAGAGGGGGTTTACTATCCACACTCATACAAATAATCATGTAAAGCATCTCCACTAATATTTAAAAATGTTCTTAACCGAGTGTTTTTACTGAAAATGGCACATATTCGTAACAAATACGGCGAACTTCCTTAAAGATGAATAGACCCAAACGATTTCCTAAGAACATGAAGAAGTTCCAAGCCTGTACGTGTTAAGGTTCATGTGGACCCTTGATGGCTAAAATGGCTGCATGTTCAACCCAAATTCACTCAGAATACAGACAAAACATGTGCATATGGAAAAACCTTGGATTTTGTAATGTAATGTTTTTACTTCTTTTTGTAAAAATAAATATCTCATCTATCAATACTGAAATTGCACAGAAGTAGACTGCCTGACTGGGAGATAAAATTATAATTAGTAATTTTATAATGAACATAATTAACATAAAATTTTGTGTTTTAGTGCATAGAATTTAAAAATGGGATGAGAACAAAAAGATAAATAGACCTCTATACTTATAATTTTTTTCTGAAATGGCCCATTTGAGTTTGTCAATGGACACTTGTTATTTTAAAAGGCTCAAATTAAATGAACTGATCAAAATTAGGGTCATGGTCCCATTGTAAAAAAATCCTTCCCAATGATCACTGTTTTTATATTACAAATTTTTCACTTGTCCCATCAGAAATATATTTGGTGATTCTACCTGTCTGAGACCTATGTCCACTTGTACCAGACAATAAGCATGATAATACATAATGTAAGATTTTATGAGATGGTCCAGTGATTAAACATGAACATTACAAGATGTCGTGTTAATAAAAGTTAACTATTTATGGTCAAAGATATTCTTGTTTTGTTGGGGCATATTTAGGAATATCTCTTCTAAAATACGTCTTCTAGTATCTCAATTAGAAAAAAAAAAAATCATAAAATGAGAATATTTTTTTTAACCCTTTTCTTGGTTCACTTATCTATACCTGGACATAATATTTTGTCCCAGCTAAACAGTCTGCATGGTTAGCCACTAGTCCGATGCCCCAGACTAGTAAAATTTCATTCGGACTTGTAAGTTTTTGCCAAATTTTGTTTGGCCCAATAAGAAAAATGTCAGAATATTGGTCTTCGGACTAGTAGTTGAAAAAGTTTATGGTGCAGACTGGCTAAATATGTTTTCTTTTCAAGCGAGTGATTTAAATTAATTTTATTTACAAATGAAGATGTTTAGTCTACATTTTGTAAACATGGTAAATTGAGATTATTGAATATTTTACTTATTTAGATTTTAAAATATATAGTTATCTCACAATTTACATGTACCATATAATTTATACAGGAGGGAAATTACCAAAAGACATCTAGAAGAGTTATCCGTACTGCACTGAAGGAAAATATGAAATTTCAACGTTTGGAGATATTTTATACATGTATCTGTAATTAGACTAATATATCAACATATTATTTATTTTATATGAGCAGCGATTAGACATTTAAGTTTATTAATACTTTGTATATATATATTTTATTAGGAGAAAGTTGAGGAATTCTTCAAGAGTGGACACACAAACAACTGGGCAGTACTTGTAGATACTTCTAGATTCTGGTTTAATTACAGACATGTTGCTAATGTATTGTCTATATACCGTAGTGTCAAAAAATTAGGAATTCCAGACAGGTTAGTTCATTGTAATTTATTTAGATATTTCAATATGAAGTCTATAACTTCTTTATCATACATTTTATATTGGTAAAACAATGAATTTAGGTATTAATCATACCTCTGCTTTTAAAAAATGTGGGGGTATACTGTTTTACCTCTGTCTGAACATATGTCCATCCATACATCTGTCTGTCAGTCCTTCCGTCCCATTAATATTTTTAGTCTCATCTTTCCGAGGAACTATGTGCATTATAAGGATTTATGACATTTGGTTTCAGGGTTTATATAAGTCAGCTTCACTGTGTGATGCGTTTTCAGATTCATCACTCAACAACTTCCTGTTTACCATATACGTTAGTTTTAGTGGGCAGGGGATTCATTTTCACTTGTTTTGATATCATTAAAAAAATGTCTAAGAGATGTTGACCATAGCCCTAACATGAATTTAGTAGTATATGTAAACTTGTACAATAAGTTGCATTAAACATGTTGACTTCTATCTGTAAATACGATCATAATAAATAGAAATTGATATTTTTTACAGTCATATAATTTTAATGATAGCTGATGACATGGCTTGCAATCCTAGAAATCCTCGTCCAGGTTAGTATATATTCTAGATGTTCATAGTTTTAGATTTACCAAAAATATAAGTTATTTTTTAAAATTAAAAAACTAGAAACTTGAGAACTATAGTGTAACATATATTCCTATAACTACCGTATATCAGAATTAGTAAAAAAAAACGTCTGATCATATGCTCAATGCTAACAAAATACTTAAAATGCATGCAAAACTGAACATTAGGAAGGTTGAAGGGTAATGCAGTTATCAAATTATTATAAGTGCAGATTCAAACATACTTTGGGAATTGAAACCAGTGAAATTCTTAAGTCTAAAGAGAGACCGAACAGTTAGGTTGACTGGTAAAACATATCCTCATATGCATTTATCCTATATATAAAAATAATGTTAAAGATGTTTGACCTTTCTCTGAAGTTGATGTGTTTATTTAGTCATTTATTTTCAGCTACTGTTTTTAATAATGCAAACCAGCATATCAATGTATATGGAGATGATGTAGAAGTTGATTATAGAGGTTATGAGGTGAGTACTTACTGAATAATACATGAAAAGGTTCACAATTCTGTGGTCACAAAAGGATTAGACAGTTCAACAGACAGCCTAAACATCCCAATCCTCGAAAAGAATAGATAAAATAGACATGCGACTAAGAGCAGCAGTTAGTCCAGATGAAGGCAAAAACATTGTTGGAGTTAAATCAGTTTTACTGGAACACACTCCCCACTTTGCAATTTTAGACTTAATGTCAGAAATTAATCATGTAAAATAAGAAATTGTTTGTGTAAATTCATTCTTGCAAAAATATAATTCAATTTGAATAATTATTATGAAAGTTTTAAAATTACTACTTTTTGTAAGTCTGGTATATATGTTTTTTGTTTCTTGTATTATTAATACAATGTTTAAAAAATTGATGTGCTGGTGATATGGTTGATTTTACTGTTCCATATTTGATATTTGTATATTTTATGTTGCTGTTGAGAATTTTGATTATTTTGGATATTGTTTTGTTTAGGTAACAGTAGAGAATTTTATAAGAGTGTTAACAGGACGACTACCACAAAGTACTCCACCCTCCAAACGGCTGAGTTCTGATGAACGAAGTAACATTTTGGTGTATATGACAGGTAACATGCTCACTTACAGTTTACACTGAACAAATTTTTTTTGTAATGAAATATAGATACTGTCAATTCAGAAATTATTGCGAGGTTTTTATTATTGCAAAAAATACGACAAAGTTGTGAACGCAATAATTTAAACTAACATTTTGAAATATTTTTTATGAATTAAATAGGATTTTTCTCAAAATTGTAAAAATTAAAATTGCATTTAAGTCTAAAACATCGAAATCGCAATAATAAATGCACGCAATAATTTCTGAATTTACAGTATTTAGAATGAAGATTTTTATGGTTATCCATACGACTAAATGAAGAGACCAAGTTCATAGATGGCTTTAACGCTTCTGAAACCATATTTGTGATCTGACGTATAAATGCAGTGTTTTTTACTTCCTAAATTTATCTTTGAAACTATCGTGTTTCCACAGAAAACACCAATTTTTGAGAAATATCCAAATTTGGAGACTATAATCGAATCATGTCTGATACGGTTTCCAGCATCCTCAGTTTATGTACTGCAAGACAATTTAACCCACAGCCAACTTGCGCCACTCAAAAACTCTCATGATTTATTACAAATTGTATCACTTTATCAAACTTGCATCACTCCAAAAAATTAGAAATATGACAAACTTGAAGAGATGCTTTTAATCATTAGATTGTTTTCTTCTTCTCTTATTAAATTGTTCTTTCTAGGAGCACTGGTGTAACACAGAGACAGAACTCACACCACTCTAGAAAGAAAAAAAATACAAAAAATTTGCACCACTAAAGAAATGTTTTAAATTATCAAAGAGTTCTAGATTGTCTTCTTCTTCTTTTGAGTTATTTCCTCTGTTTTTAGAGTGCCTGTATTTAATACACAGAGACAGAACTTGACTAAAATAAATAAAATTCTACTAACTAGCACCACTGTGAAATCTTTTAATCCTCATTGTTTAAGGTGTTCATCAACTTTGTAAAATATTTCTTTCCTAAAAAAAGAGTAAATGTTCAACAACATTATTTTATAGGTCCTTAGATTAAGCGTTTAATTGTTTATTTCCATTAGATTATTTGCTTGAAATAATTGTTTTTGGATCTATTTTAGGACATGGAGGAGATGGGTTCCTCAAGTTTCAAGATGCAGAAGAAGTATCCAATGTAGAACTGGCTGATGCATTTGAACAAATGTGGCAGAAACAAAGGTTGTTTTAGTTGTTTTTTCCCATTTTAATTTGTTAGTATTTCAGAATTTAATGAATTTCAAGAGTTGTCTCCCTTTCCACATGACAAATTTTTCATTTGTATTTTACTTACTTGAAAATTGTTTCTTTATATTAGGCTAGAAGAATATTTTAATGCAAATTAATGCCTCATTCATGTGCAATATTATAAATTATTTTTCAAACATTTCATTTGTCAGCTGAGTTAGTCATAAGAAATATGAAAAAAATAGGATATAAGAAACATAAGAGAACTTGGAAAGGAAACTTCTACTCTATGATATTTACTTATCTAGTTGATAGCAAGTAATTTTGTCAGATATTTGAGCTGCTTTATTTTTGCAGTCGAATCTTGATGTATTAAACTCAATTGTGTCGAAAAACTGGGATCCGTTTAGATATTTTGCTTAACAAGTTTGTATATCGTCATAAAAAAGCAATCATTTAATACTATTTCTCTATTTTCAGATACCATGAGATATTCTTTATGATTGACACATGCCAAGCTGAGTCAATGTTCCAGCTTTTTTATTCTCCTAATATTTTATCTGTAGCTAGTAGCCATGTTGGGGAAGATTCTTTATCAGTAAGTGTTACTTCGTTTATTTTTTGTGCATATCAGTGTTATTTTAATGTTTATTTTGACTTGTATTCTGGCATTGTGAACAGACCTTTTGAGTTATCTCTCTTTGTTTCTGAACATTTTTTAATCAGTAACTCCTTCAAAACTCTTTAGCAGTAATCAACCAAAAGTTCAGAAAATGCCTATTAGATTGAAATAAACAATTAATTTCCCCATAGGCGACAATGATAGCCTTTTATGAGATACAGACCTTAGAAAGTTGATTTGATAACGAAATCTTGCTAAAATTACAGAAAAGTTAATCGGACAGTGTTTTTTGGTCCGAAAAAATATAGGTTCGCGTTGCTTTTCTTAACATATTTTGTACTTATCTCCCATGCCTATCAATTTTGCACTTAAAAATACTTGTCTCATCCTAGCGTTGAAAAGACATCTAATTTCCGTATGGGCTAAGGAAAATAATTTGTTTGGCCTATGATATAATGCAGAATGCATGAAGTCCCTAATAATAAAAAATAACGGGCGCACATATCAACCAATCAGGATTAGCCATACTCTTAATTCTGAATACCATTTCATGCTCATAAAATGGCAGCGCTCATACAATCTAATGGTGTAATGTAACCTATACTGTTACAGTAATTATGCATCTTATATTTAGAGTTTCAAGTATCCTCTAATGGACTACTATGTTTCCTCTATTTAAGTTTCTTATGGCGTTGTGGCTATTACTTTATTAAACAATACACATCATTTATATATAACTCACTTCTAAGATCTGAGTTACATGCAGGAAAATTCCTTTCAAGTGACTACGATAAAAGTGTTTAAAACATTTTGTTGTCTCCCTTTGTCAAGAGAGAAAGAGATGTCATATACGATGAATTCCAAATAACCTTGACCATTTCATGTTTAAAAATTTATGTTGGCTAGACAGAAATTCAATTTCACAGCATAGATTATTTAAGAAGTTAACAACTATATGTCTTCTTACGGCCTTCAACAAATAGCAATACTCATACAGCATATTGATCTATAAAAGACTTAAAAATCACAAATGTTAATGATTTCAAACAAGAAAACTATTCTGATTTCTGTATAAAAATTGTCCCGATGAAGCCTGCCTTGCAGGCGAAACATGTAGACCATAGCAAATAAAATTGCAGACCATTTGAAGTGTTGTTGTCAATTCAGAGGTATAATTAAATTTTGCATTCATTTGCATAATTTGACAACCCTGCATACCAAGGTATCCACTTCAGGGACTCTATCGAAATGATTCACACAGGCGTTGGTTCACCTCATGGAGTTTAATTTATTCTGATTTATATACAAGACAATGAATAAAAACAAATATGACTTAGGACAGGCACCTACACTACATAATGGTTGCAATTAAATGAAAATTAACTGATTTATTCCATGTCACATGATAACCTGTTACCCAATAGAATTGTTTCTAATATATGTAAGGTGTAATTATAGAAAACATTAACATAGATTGGATGATAAGTTAAATAATTGTATTATATCTTGATGAAAAAGAAGTTAATTAGATGTATGTTGTGTATTTCAGCACCATGTAGACTCCAGTATTGGTGTATATGTAATAGATAGATAATAAAAATTTCTTGTTGTGTATTTCAGCACCATGTAGACTCCAGTATTGGTGTATATGTTATAGACAGATATACATACTATGCTTTAGAATTCCTAGACAAAGTAACACCAGATAGTAAAAAAACAATGGGACAATTTGTAAGTAGTTTTTAACTTACAAATGTACATATATATCATTATCTTCACACATGTTTCAAACTGGACTACTCCTAAAAAGTTCTGGAAGAAAAATTGATATCAACTATTCATAATTTTGATAGACAATTTTTGTGCATTCAGAACTCAAATAAAGGTTAAACTTTTGGAAGATTTTGTTTTTAGGTTTGTTTTCACTATTTTCCTTGTATTTTATGAAAATTATTTAAATAGATAAAGTGAATCCATCCAGCTAGTGTAATGTAATTGATAAAATTGAGAAAAACATTTTAATCATATATGTTGCATTCAAATTGAAGAAAATTATTTGATAATTACATAAATTACTTTTGAACATCAATTTATTGAATGCCACTGGATCATCATGATTAAGAAAATCAATAACCAATCAATCCATCATCAAGTCATTTGTTCAGACTACAAAGAAAAAGAAACACAAGAGCAGTGGTGTAGTGGTTAATAGCACATTTGAATACTAACACAAAGGTTCCTGGTTCCATCCCCGCTCAGTGGAGATTATTATTTTAGGGACTGTATTTTCGGCTCTTCTTTGACACCATTTACGAGTATGGTCTTGAGGAAACGATAATACTCTGTCCCAAGGGGACGATAAATGGCTGACCTATGTTACGAGAGAGCCATATCTCTTGTACGTAAATAACACCCTTGTAGATTTAAAAAAAAAGAAGGCTAATGCCACTACAAGGCAGTACTCGCACCTGCAAAGTGGAAAGGGATTAATATAAGTTGTAATAACTTGTTTCCCAATCCACTATAAATAAAAATGTTTAAACTAAAGAAACACAATTTAAAAATGTGGTGAATACCTGGAGAATATTATTTTTGTCATGGCATAACTGCCTCTTTGACTTGTACCCCACAATCACTTTGATTTATACCTTAAAATGTATAAAAAAAATAATAGAAATGTTGGTTTTTTTTCAGTTGAAAGTTTGTCCAAAGAATTTATGTATATCAACAGTAGCCACTAGAACAGATTTATTTGCCAGGGACCCAAATAAAGTCCTACTTACAGATTTCTTTGGAAGTGTAAGGAATGTTGAACCTTTAGACAAGACCATCAAACTTCTAAACAAAACAGATCAATGCATGTAAGTTACTGTTATAGGATAACAGATTTATTAAAAACTTTCAAATACTGATGTATAAGAAAACAGTACTTGCATATTAAACAAAACTGAAAGAAAGTATTTGAGAAAAAATTTCTTCAGTGTGCCTTTTTTTTTTTGGGGGGGGGGGGGGAGTTGAAATATTTAAACTACTTTTAAAATTACTGAAAACAAGTTTCTAATAATTATTTTTATTCAATTGTAGAACATTTGATTGCAAAAAAAAGCAAGGATAAACATTCATTTCAACATCATATGATGTTATTTAACATTCATTGCTAATGAACTTCTTGTTTACCTATTCTCATATTTAGGTATAATAAGTGTGTGATAACTCTCTGTACAACTTGTTTTCTATTTTTTTACAGTAAAGATAGCTGTCAAGATAAAATACAGCCTGAAGATCAAGATCTAGAGCCTTTATCATATGCAGAACAATTCCCAATGCCTAAATGATTTATATGGATGTAGGGAACTTAAAACTTCTGTGATAAAATTCATGATAGCAGGCCAAGTAATGAATGACTTAGTGACAATGACTTCGAGATGGTCTTGGAACAGCACACTGGCCCTGTGAAGGCATATCTTATGGCTAAGGAATGATGACATCTAATGATTGTGATAAATAATTCTTTTGATTTTGTAATTTTGGTGTTGTTTTTTATATTTCTTATATAAGTGACAGTTTATAGAGTTGTTACATGATATATCATTCAATTATGACCCCATTAGAATTTAATATTCAAAATGATTAAGTTCAGAAAACGTCATTTTCCTAGAGTTGTAGGTTAAATAATGTTTTCATGATTTAATCACTTTTTATACGACCGCAATGGTTGTATATTGGTATCACGTTGGCGTCGGCGTCATCGTCCGAAGACATTTGGTTTTCGCACTCTAACTTTAGTAAAAGTAAATAGAAATCTACGAAATTTAAACACAAGGTTTATGACCATAAAAGGAACGTTGGGATTGATTTTGGGTGTTTTGGTCCCAACAGTTTAGGAATTGGGGGCCTTAAAGGGCCCAAATAAGCATTTTTCTTGGTTTTCGCACAATAACTTTAGTTTAAGTTAATAGAAATCTATGAAATTTTAACACAAGGTTTATGACCACAAAAGGAAGGTTTTGATTGATTTTGGGAGTTTTGGTCCCAACAAATTAGGGGCCAAAAGGGTCCAAATTTAAACTTTGTTTGATTTCATCAAAAAATAAATTATAACCGTGTATTCAGATTCTTAATTTTTGGTCCTGTTTTCAAATTGTTCTACATTAAGGTCCATAGGGTTCAAAATTAAACTTTGCTTGATTTTAACAAAAATTGAATTCTTGGGGTTCTATGATATGCTGAATCTAAACATGTACTTAGATTTTTGATTATGAGCCCAGTTTTTAAGGTTGGTCATAATCGGGGTCCAAAATTATTATATGAAGTATTGTACAATAGCAAGAAATTTTTAATTGCACAGTATTCTGCAATAGCAAGAATTCTTCAATTGCACAGTATTGTGCAATAGAAAGACATTTTCAATTGCACAGTATTGCGCAATAGCAAGAAATCTTCAATTGCACAGTATTGTGCAATAGCAAGAAATCTTCAATTGCACAGTATTGTGCAATAGCAAGAAATCTTCAATTGCACAGTATTGTGCAATAGCAAGAAATATCTAATAGCACAATATTGTGCAGTAGCAAGAAATTTTCAATTGCACAATTTTGTGCAATAGCAAGAAATATTCAATTGCACAGTATTGTCCCGTTTTCAAATTGGTTTACATTAAGGTCCAAAGGGTCAAAAGTTAAACTTTGTTTGATTTCAACAAAAATTGAATATATGTGGTTCTTCAATATGCTGAATCTAACCATGTAAAATACTATTTAGATTTTTATACGACTGCAAAAATTTTAATTTTTTGGTCGTATATTGCTATCACGTTGGCGTCGTCGTCCGAATACTTTTAGTTTTTGCACCATAACTTTAGTATAAGTAAATAGAAATCTATGAAATTTAAACACAAGGTTTATGACCATAAAAGAAAGGTTGGGTTTGATTTTGGGAGTTTTGGTCCTAACAGTTTAGGAATAAGGGGCCCAAAGGGTCCAAACTTGAACTTTGTGTGATTTCATCAAAAATTGAATAATTGGGGTTCTTTGATATGCCGAATCTAACTATGTATGTAGATTCTTAATTTTTGGTCCCGTTTTCAAATTGGTCTACATTAAGGTCCAAAGGGTCCAAAATTAAACTTAGTTTGATTTTAACAAAAATTGAATCCTTGGGGTTCTTTGATATGCTGAATTTAAAAATGTACTTAGATTTTTAATTATTGGCCTAGTTTTCAAGTTGGTCCAAATGGGGGTCCAAAATTAAACTTTGTTTAATTTCATCAAAAATTGAATAAATGGGTTCTTTGATATGCCAAATCTAACTGTGTATGTAGATTCTTAATTTTTGGTCCAGTTTTCAAATTGGTCTACATTAAGGTCCAAAGGGTCCAAAATTAAACTAAGTTTGATTTTAACAAAAATTAAATTCTTGGGCTTATTTGATATGCTTTATCTAAATATGTACTTTGATTTTTGATTATGGGCCTAGTTTTCAAGTTGGTCCAAATCAGGATTCCATATCAAGTATTGTGCAATAGCAAGAAATTTTCAATTGCACAGTATTGCACAATAGCAAGAAATATCTAATCGCACAATATTGTGCAATAGCAATTAATTTTCAATTGGAGTTCTCTTTCTTTGTATAGAATAGTAGTTGATAATATATGTTGGAAATTTGCCAGACATGACTATGATGTCATTTTCTATTTTTATTTGCCAATAACTTTATGTAAATAACTTCATTGGAAATTTGCCAATATAAAATGTTGCTGATGAAGCTTTTTTTCCTTATCTTATCTAAAATGTTTTTAGATAATGTATGTTGGACATTTGCCAGACATGACTATGATGTCATTTTCTATTTTTATTTGCCAATAACTTTATGTAAATAACTTCATTGGAAATTTGCCAATATAAAATGTTGCTGATGAAGTTTTTTTTATTGTTTTATTCAATAAACAATGTATATTCACTTTTACTACCAACCAATCTTTACCATTCAGTGATAACAAGCACTTTATTTTACATTTTAATATTTTATGATGTATTTAAAAGAGTAGTTATTGTTGCAAACTCCATTAGAAATTTGAATTGATATCAGTTTTGGAAAAAGGGAAACGGGGATGTGAAAAAAAGGGGGGGGTTTAAATTTTTCTCATTTCAGATTTCATAAATAAAAAGAAAATTTCTTCAAACATTTTTTTGAGAGGATTAATATTCAACAGCATAGTGAATTGCTCAAAGGCAAAATAAAACTTTTAAGTTCATTAGACCACATTCATTCTGTGTCAGAAACCTATGCTGTGTCAACTATTTAATTTTAGATTTAAAAAGTTTGAAGAAGAAATCTTTAATTGATTTGTAAAATCTTGACATTTGTTTTGTGTAAAAAAAAAACATGTAATGTCAAAAATTTGATCACAATCCAAATTCAGAGCTGTATCACGCTTGAATGTTTTGTCCATACTTGCCCCAACTGTTCAGGGTTCGACCTCTGCGGCCGTATAAAGCTGTGCCCTGCGGAGCACCTCGTTAATATTTGGGCCCTGTTATCAAATTGGTCCACATTGAGGTCTAAAGGGTAAAATTGAACATTATTTGATTTCATCAAAAATTGAATTCTTGGGGTTCTATGATATTCTGAATCTAACCCATGTATTTAGATTTTGGATATTGGACCATAATAGGTATAATTCCCAGTTTCCTGTAGGAATAAATGGATTATTTCAAATAATTGCACATTCCTGAACATTTATTTGCAGTATCCTGCAGGAAAGAGGTATTTATTTTGGTGACTATTTTATATGGAGTAACTGAAATAAATTATAAGAATATTTTATTTCTATTTCATCTTGTTGTAGTTATTACCGGTATATAAAAACTTGAAAATTTAGACATTCACTGCATCCAATGATTTAACCCTTTCCTCCATAATGACACCTTTTGACGCCACCCCCTATACTCCATAATGACGCCTTTTGACGCCTGTGTAGTGCCTCTGTTGAAAGGTCTCACCTACGAAAAAACTTTATCAGACTTAATAAAATTTGTAACTAATATAAAAAGGATATTCATGAGAATCTATGACTTAAATTTCATTGATGAAATATTTGTTTTCGCAATGTATTAAAATACTTTAAACGTAATGATTTTTTTTTATTAAAAAAATCCTATGCAAATGAAGTATTTAAAAAAAAAAGTATCCATGGAGGAAAGGGTTAAAGTTGTAGTGATTAGGGTGATGTTCATGTACTATAAACAGCAGGTCAACTATTTTTGGTGTATGGAAGGATTGTTAGGTGAAGACATCAGTTTTGTTGTGTTCATCTGACCTTGCCCTCTTTTTTACCATTCATTGGTCTGTGTTAAGGTTTCTTGATTATGTTTACATCTTTGATAAATAAAGAAAGAGTTCAACTATGTTTGGTATATCTTATGGTTTTAGGTAAACATGCTGGCCTGGCAGGGCTCACCTTACCATAACCATATTTTCATGGTATATTGGTCAACGTTTAGTCTTTGTTGTTTTGTCTTTTTCTTTCGCAGATACATATATTATTTATAAGCAGTTCAATTTTATTTGGTTGAAGGGATACTTGTAAGGTGTTCGTCTAATCTGAGTAAAACCTTGATCAGAAAGACTTTTAACAACTTAATCATGATCAGTAAAGCTGGTGAGACATCTTTGGTGTATGATTTCTTTTTTTGAAAATAAGGATGAGAGAACTAAAGGAGAAGGCTTAAAATAATTAAAGGTTCATGTACAGCTTTCAATGATGGACAACTTTACTCTTCAGTTATCTTTAAAAGGTTCAATGACTAAATAATAAACAGACTAATTTATCCTGAAACAATTGAAAAAAATCTTGTATGGCAAACAGTAACAAAAAGAAACCACAGTTGATTAGATGCTCTTTGCTTATGACCAGCAATTGAAGAATATGATTGGTTAAAGCATGTTTGCAATACCATTGGACAATATTGTAACAGAGAACAACACAAGAAAATATGGTTCATCAAATACATCTACAATGGAGTCAGTGGATAGACCTTGTGCAATTCCAAAATAAAAGCATCGACAGGATGTAGGTGAAAAAATATGTCAAGTACAATAAGTTATTCAAAAGATCAGTTAGTTTGAAGGATTAATAAATCGCTATTGTCTTGCATTTTTGGAATTCACATTAAAGACCGCTTTTATGGATATAGTGAAAGTATAAGCAGCAATAATGATAGATAAAATTAAGTTCTTTAAAAATGTAAACTACCAAAATTACACTTCGACAGATTGATTGCAACTTTTATCCATTTATTAGTAATTGTTTTTTGGCCAATTTGTATAAACACCATGATATGAACATTATGAGCAGCAAAATCGACCAGCAAGACATACTATAACAGAAAAGCAAGTTGCAGAAGTCATTGATGGACTCTTTATAGGGATATTATACCCTCGCCCAAAAGTGGGGAATGTATGATATTGCATTCAGCCTGTCCGTTAGTCCAACAAAATACAGAATGACTTTATCTTATTAGTACGGCGGCTTTGTGAAAAATTGTGCACATCCTGCTACAAGTATGAAATTTGGCATAGACCTTCCTCAACTATTACTCTTTTATTTCAGATAGGGAGACATTTGAAAAAAAATGTTTCACTTCCGGTAAAATCCAAAATGGCAGACGTCATACTTAAATCTGCCCAATATCGAAGGCTAGTGTGTAAAAATGTGTTATTATCATGCTACTATCATAATATTTGGTACAAATCTTTGTTTTTTACTACTTATGGATGAATGAAATAGATAAGATGTCTTCAGAAACCCTACTTCCGGTTAAAATCCAACATTGCGGACATTGTACTTAAATAAGCTTATGTTTTAGGGAGGGTAATTGAAATGTGTTTTAACGTATTGCTACTATCATTACATTGTGCAGGAACCTTTCTTTGGTGCTTCTAATGGATACAATGTATAAGACATATGTCTTTAAAACCCTTACTTCCGGTAATATCCAAAATGGCGGACATAGAAATATCAATTTATTATTCAAATTTTCAACTTTTTTTAAAATGTAAAGAAAATGATTTTTTTTTATGCTGGTCATTAAACTTTTGGCTGTAAGTTATCCCTAAAACTACTAATTCTATCATGTTGTAAATGTTTAAATATAAAGTTGACACTTCCAGTAAAAATATGACGTAAATTTCAAAGATGAGCCCTCAATCCATTTCTTCGATGTAGAGTTTTGGATAGATTGGTTAAAACAAAATAAAATCACTATAGTACTAAAACATATTTAAAATTACTACAATTTTCGGCCAAAAATAACGTTCACAACGACATGCACACATCTCAGTGTACGGTAGACCCGATTTTCCACAATAAAAATGACCGCGGAATTCTTTTTTACATCCACAATGTACAAGCTTCTGACAAAATGGTGAGGCCTCAGAAAGAGTTTTTTTAAAAGGGACCCTATTTGTCCCTTCGCAATCCATTAGTGCCTGGACTGGGTAGCATAAGAGCCAAACCCAAGCTCGTCTCACTAAACACCTGCATTAGTATATTGCACGTTTTACATGCTTGAAAAGACTAGACCAAGTTGTGGGAATAGCCTCACTTATAATTAGCCTTCCCTTTTGCGCAAAAAAAAGATTTTCTTGCTTCGTTAATCATTTAATCTCCATCGGATAAGTTTGTGCGATCTTACAGTAAAACCCCGGTGATTTAGACTGATCAATCATCATTCTTTATGTTAAAGTCACATCTTAAAATACCATCAATGTCTCCCACGCAGTCTTTTTTCCTTTTCAAGCAAAGAGAGAACCGTATCACAATCGGTAAAGGTATGGGTCAGAAATAGGTGTGTGTGATCACTCATTGCCTAGTGCATTTGAAAGGCCATTGATAGATATTATTCCAAAGATTTTTGCCTTCCCAAACACAATCCATAGTTCGTCTGCTCCTATCTCACGGAATAGCGAAATAGTATTGACAGCATCATCAGTGACTGTTAATCATGACTCGTTTAAGTTCGTTTTTTCACTGCATCAGACACATGCACCATGATTTTAGTGTCTGTTTCTTTGTGTGAACTTGGTGCTACACTTGAAATACATCAAGTGGTGGATAAGATAGAATATCCTGAGCATTTGTTGCTACAAATACCATACTCATCAAAGACTTCATCCACTCTTGTTACAGTTTCAGTGTATTTTATTAAGGTAAGGGCATAATACACAATCATCATACTCGTTAGGAAACACCTTGAAACTGTAACAACAGTGAATGTAGTTTCGGAAGCGAACATAGACAATACTGGTAGTTTGAAAGCTGCTAAAAGAAGCAAGAGCAACATCTAGGGGAAAGGGAATACACAGACGAATCCAGGGTTAAAAACATCCTCCAA
Organism: Mytilus edulis; assembly: GCF_963676685.1. NCBI lineage: Eukaryota > Metazoa > Mollusca > Bivalvia > Mytilida > Mytilidae > Mytilus > Mytilus edulis. The sequence continues at coordinate 23,497,384 of NC_092345.1, forward strand.
ATTGGCAGAGTTTTCTGAGAGATGACGACAATAAGAAAGAACTTTTATGTTTTCATTCACAGAAGCTTGCTCAATACAATTTTGAGTACAAGGTAGTTGTAGCAACAAATGCTCAGGATGTTCAATATTATACACTACTTGATGATGTTTCAAGTTTAGCACCATGTTTACACGAAGAGACTGACACTAGAATCAAGATCGATGTGTCTAATGCAGTGAAACACAGACTTAACTGAGTCATGACTCGAACAGTCGATACTGATGTCATTGCTGTTTCGCTATTCCGTGACATAGGGGCAGACAAACTTTGGTTTGCATTTGGAAGGGGAAAAAGCTTAAGATATATATCTATCCATGACCTTTCAAATGCACTAGGCATTAAAAGATAACAAGTTTGCTGGAAAAAGAACTGCGTTGGTGACATTAATGGCGTTTGAAGATGTGACTTTAGCATTTAGAATGATGATTGACCAGCCAACACAACCATATGGATTTGATAAATTTAATGTCATTGAAAACGATACGGGGTTTTGTTGTAAGATCGAAAAAAACAGATTCGGTTAACAAAGCAAGAAAATATGTGTTTTTGGAATTTATGGATGTGAGGACCAATACCACAGTGTAAATGTGGAAATCAGCTCTCCGATTGTGAATTGCGGCCTAACGAGTATGCTGATTGGGTATTACTAATATGTCCTTACCTTGATAAAATACCTTGAAACTGTAATACGATTGGATGAAGTCTTGGATGCGTATGGTAGTTATAGCAAGAAATGGTCAGTACATTCTATTTTATCCACCACGTGATGTATTTCAAGTCTAGCACCAAGTTCACATTTAGAGACAGACACTAGAATCATGGTGCATATATATGTCTGATGCAGTGAAACACGAACTTAAACGAGTTATAATTCGAATAGTCGTTAATGATGATGCTGTCACTACTGTTTCGTTATTCCGTGACATAGGGGTAGACGAACTATGGATTGTGTTTGGGATGGCAAAAGACTTTGGATTAATATCTATCAATGGGCTTTCAAATGCACTAGGCAATGAGAGATCTGACACACTTATTGTTATCCATGCCTTTACCTGTTGTGATATGGTTCTCTCTTTGCTTGAAAGGGAAAAAACTATGTGGGAAACATTGATTGCATTTGAAGATGTGACATGATGATTGATCAGACTAAATCATCGGGGTTTTACTGTAAGATAGCACAAACTTAACAGATGGGTATAACATGGTTAACGAAGCAAGAAAATAACTAATTGCGCAAAAGTGAAGGCTTTTTGAGACTATTCCCTCAACTTGGTCTAGTCTTTTCCAGCATGTAAATCATGCAATATACTTAGGTAGGTGTTTAGGGAGTCGAGCTTGGGATTGGCTCTTACGCTACCCACTCCAGGCGGGGACAAAGAGGATAACTTTTAAAAAACTCTTTTTGAGGCCTCATCATTTTGTCAGAAGCTTGTACATTGTGGATGTAAGAAAGGATGCCGAGGTCATTTTTAATGTGGAAAATCGGGTCTCCCGTGCACTGCGATGTGTGCATGTCGTGGTGATCGTTATTTTTGACCGAAAATTGTAGTAATTTTAAATATGTTTTAGTACTATAGTGATTTTATTTTGTTTTAACCAATCTATCCAAAACTCTACATCGAAGAAATGGATTGAGGACTCATCTTTGAAATTTAATACGTCATATTTTTACCGGAAGTGTCAACTTTATATTTAAACATTTACAACATGACAGAATTAGTGGTTTTGGGGATAACTTGAAGTCAAAAGTTTAATGACCAGCACAAATCAAAAAAAAAATCGTTTTCTTTACATTTAAAAAAATGTTGATTATTTGAATAATTAATTGATATTTCTATGTCCGCCATTTTGGATATTACCGGAAGTAAGGGCTTTTAAGACATATGTCTTATACATTATAACCATCAGAAGCACCAAAGAAAGGTTCCTTCACAATGTAATGATAGTAGCAATACGTTAGAACACATTTCAATTACGCTCCCTAAAAAATAAGCTTATTTAAGTACAATGTCCGCCATGTTGGATTTTAACCGGAAGTAGGGTTTTTGAAGACATCTAATCTATAAAATTTACCAAAAGTAGTACATAACAAAGGTTAGTACCAAATATTATGCTAGTAGCATGATAATAACACCTTTTCAAATACTAGCCTTCGATATTAAGCTGATTCAAGTATGACGTCCGTCATTTTGGATTTTACCGGAAGTGAGACATTTTTGTCAAATGCCTCCCTATCTGAAATAAAAGAGTAATAGTTGAGGAACGTCTATGCCAAATTTCATGCTTGTAGCAGGATGTGCACAATTCGTCTGAAATATGCTTGTAGCCGCAGGACTATATGGTCAGCACCTTGACAGGGATGAGTTGTAACGTATGCCCTGTCAGACACTAACCTTTTGATTGCAGCTACTTAGAATTTTTCAAATTAACTTGAATATTTTCGTCACACTTTTCTAAAGTTCTACTGAAAATAATGATTTTAGATTTAGTCAGCACCCTGAAAATGGTGAGTCGTTACATGTAAGTGTGTTTACCTTTTAGATCTCCTAAGCCTGACACAGTAACTGAGTATTTTAAGACTTTAAATTACGGTTGGTGAGGCTTATAACATAAACTTGTGCGTTATTGTTGTCCTTACCATGCTCTTAAGTAACCGGATTAAGGCTGATTTTTGCGGAGCCTTTGGCAACTGTTGCAGGACGACACAAAATGTGCAGGGATGGCAAATCTGCAGTGGCGGCAACATCGGCTTGATAATCAATTAATACTTAAAAAAAGAGTTAAATATTTCAGAAGGTAGAATACCTGTATGCTTCAAACTTTGTATATACTAAAAGATGCCTTTATTATGTTATGAAGTTTCGTTTGTCATAACAGTCCACTGTCCTTGATTTCATTTGAATGGTTCAGTTACTACTTGAAAAAAACTTGTGATTGATAGAACTGTAACTTATTTTTAAAAATAAGACGTCTACGAAAGATGGCAATAGAAGTTTTTAAATAACACACAAAGAGTTACCAGTTTATCTCCATGATATTATTAATTTTAAAAATGTGCCTTACTCTTTTTGAAAGCAACAGACTGTTGAAGTACTACAGGTGAGAACAACACAATTTGGACTTCATTCATTTAGGTCTTATTCTGGAGGTACACGCTTATATATGAAAATTTTCGCATATATGCAATATAGCTGTCTTACTTTGTATTTATAATGTGTATGTTTTATATGTTCTATATGTCTTAATATTGTATGGGTTGTTATCGTTATTAATGTCGGTTATGTTTGTAATGTTCATGTAACCCCGACTTAAAATTAAATTTTCTTTTCTATTCTATTCTGTATTTGGTATGTGCCTACCGTGCAAGGTCCTCGTGCATATCAGAAAGTTTTCACTTGACCATGACCTCATCTAATTAATCGGGGAACAAGGTCATTTTCGTGCATGGTCAAGTCTATATCACAGATTCAAGAAGCAATCTATCTGCTTTATTTGGTGTAGGAACGATTGTAAGGTGTTACAGTACATGTTCAACTTGCAGGTGTCCCCTGAATTAGACCATGACCTAATGTTCATGGTTCAGTTGTAACATTTGGAATGACTATATAAAGGTTTATAGGTACCACCCAACCTTGATCTCATTTTCATGGTTCATTGGTTAATGAAGAGTTTTCATTGTTTGGTCTGTTTCTTGTATTAACTAAACGTAATAGGTCAATTTTATTCGGTGTATGACATTATTGTATGGTGTCATATGTATTTCCAGCTTGGCTTATCTAATGATTGACCTCATTTTCTTGGATCATGATAAGTGAATGTGATACTTTAAATAAAACTTTATTTTTAGGCAGTTAAGCTGCCTTACGCGAGCACCCTAGATTTGTCTTCTACCCAATAAATGCTGAAATACGTGCCATTGTTATTATCTAGCTGGATATTATGTTATTTATAACTAATTGGACAGTTTTTTCATACTTTTAATTCTGGAGTACAAAAAATATGACCAGAAAAACCTTAAATGATCGTCGAATCACCCAAAAGTTTTGAAGTTGCACATAGGAAGTAGAGCACATTAGGAATCCTTATGTAGTTTATTTAATGAATGGCTGTTATTTATTTTGAATTTATTGAACCATAAAATTAATTTTTGACTCTTCACATTGAATAATCCGCGGAGCGGATTATGTTGAATGTGAAGAGTCAAAAATTAATTTTATGGTTCAATAAATTTAAAATAAATTATTGCCATTCATTATAAATAAATTTCTATCAAAAATAAGGCTCAAAGATATATATTAATACGAATAACAACGTAAACAGATGTTTGCGTATGAATACACAACGTTAGAGTGGGCGTGTCGCCATAAAAATTGATAACATTGAAAATAAAGCTAATTATTTTAACCAATCAGAAGACAGTAAATACACCAAATTTACTTATTATCCCATGAGCTTTTGGCTAAGATGTCAAAGAACAAATGTATGAAATATTTAATCGCCGAAAATCTCTAAAGACAAGTAGTTTAGATATCCCAAATGGCAAAAGTCGTAGGAATATTGTTTGTCGTCAATACGTAGTCAACTAAAATGTACGCCAGAAGTCTATTAAAATAAGTTCAACTGTACATGCGGTTGGCGGCAATTTTAAATTAGAAGACGAAATTTTCGTATCTTTTCAATTTGGTTCAAATTAGCGGTGGTCCGAGGTCCGCGACCTTCCACTTTTGCAGTCGAACTTCGACTTGGTTACTATCTACGCCCGACATGCCCGACAGACCCTCCACTTGAAAGAAAATAAAAAAATAACTTTGCAAACCTTTTTACCAAAGTCTCTAAATAAACGATCTCAAAACTTATTTTCATCAATATTATCGCCGACAAAGTGACAAAACAACATTAAAAACAAAATGGATGCCATGAGCAATTACAATATCGGATTCGATTCCAGAAGCGGATAAGGGTAATTCCAGGCTTTGGCGATCAACCAGACGGGTGACAAAATACATCTATGCATGGTTAATAAATATAAACACTAGAATTGGACCAAAAGATATATGCAAAAGAAAGAAAAAGCAGAACATGTTTTGTACAGAAACTCAAAGTTACTTTAAATTATAATGTCAAAATCCAATACAATGTGACAGCTGGGAACAGTATATCTAACAATATAGATGTTCCTGGTGACAGTATTAATTTTCTTTGTCAGTGATAAATGTTGATAATGCATGTAAGATGCTTTTAAAGTGTTAACATATTACTTCAATTTCAATGGGTATTTTTTTCTCATGTTTGATGGGTCAGTTAAAATAGCTGGAAGTTTCTTACTTTATTTTCACAAATAGTGCAACAAGATTATATGATACCTGAATGTAAGCAAATAATATGATATAAAGGTGGAGTCCATTGGGCCACTCTACCCCCTCCTGCTTGATAACTTTGAAACGGGTGAGATCCCCACCCCTCAACCATATACATTCATGTATGGGACTATATAACTAATCAAATGCAATACAGGGGAAGCCCATAGGGTCACCCCACCCCTTCTGTTTTAGAACTTGGAAATAGTCGAGATCCCCATCCCTTAACCATATATATTCATGTATGGGACAATATAATAAATCAAATGAAATATAGGGAGAGTCCCTGGAGGTCACCCCACCCCTCCTGTTATAGAACTTGGAAACGGTCGAGACCCCCACCCATAAACCATATATATTCATGTATGGGACAAATAAATCAAATGAAATATAGGGGGAGTCCCTGGGGGTCACCCGACCTCTCCTGTTTTAGAACTTGGAAACGGTCGAGACCCCCCACCCATAAACCATATATATTCATGTATGGGACAAATAAATCAAATGAAATATAGGGGGAGTCCCTGGGGGTCACCCCACCCCTCCTGATTGAGAACTTGAAAACAGTTGAGATCCACACCTTTAAATTAAACCATATATATTCATGTATGGGACACAAGAACTATCAAATGAAATAGAAGGAGAGTCCTTAGGGTCATTTTCCCCCTCCTGTTTGATAACTTGGAAACAGATGAGATCCCCATCCCTCAACCATATATATTCATGTATTGGACACTATAACAAATCAAATGAAATACAGGGGGAGTCACTGGGGTCACCACACCTCCTCCTGTTTGAAAACTTGATGACGGTCGAGATACCCACCCCTAAACCATATATATTCATGTATGGGACAATATAAAAAATAAAATGAAATATAGGGGTAGTTCCTAGGGTCAATCCCCCATCCCCTCTTGTGTGTGTATTTTAGAACTTGTAAAATATTGAGATACCAACTCCTAAATCATATTCATTCCTGTTTGTCATTTCAAAAAGATTGAATGACATACAAGGTCAATCTCATAGGTCACATATGCATACCACTTTGCTAGACCTAACCAATGTGCACTAGACTTTGCCAATGTCAGTCGACCATGGGAATGAATAATTATGGGAGCTTTATTTGGGAGACTTCGTAACAGCATTATTTTACAATTATTTCTTGTTTATTATAAAATTTTATTGATGGAAAAAAATGAGTAGGTTTAAAGAATTTACCTTAATTATATTTTGAATTATTTCTGGTCCTATATTTTTTTAAATTTTAATATGGCTCATTTGAAAGAAAACATGTCTTTCAAGCCCAATAATGTTTGACCAATTCTTTTATAATTACCTGTCATTTCATTCCAAACATAGACATCATGGACTGGGGGGGGTGAAGGTGGGGCCATTTACATTTACTATGGGCAGGTCAGATAGACCTCACCTTTGATCCCTGTAGTAGTAAACATTTGTCGGAGTTGTGTCTCATAACTTTTGTACTGTAGAACACAAACTCAGTTTTCTTTCCAGGGAAGCAAGTCCATTCATACTTTTACAAGCTCGTACTAAAGTCAACTTGAACTACTAACAATCAACTAATACCAACGTTAACTAACACCTAGAAGAACTGCAATCATTGCGATCTTGTACCACTGCAGACTCATGACCATGAAAAAAATATACTTGATATATGTGTTGCTTTTGAAAACTTTGATAAAATATAAATTATTTGCCTTAATGATTAATTCATTAAATGAACATAAATGTACAATATATGAATGTTTAATGTTTGTTCTTTTATATCTTTAAAAAAAAATGAAGCAACATTGCCATAGTTTTCATAATTATGTTTGCCGTGGTTTTTGGTTAAAAGTGCCTACAGCGCTTACAGTGCTTTGATTAATACTATCAACATATTAAATTAATGATCAGTAAATCAGGTGAGACATTTTATCGTGTACGAACCAAACTAGCAATGAAGATTTTGCACGGTCGGTATTTCAGCGTGTGAACTGAAAAGTTCAAATTTCCATTGCAAGAGGAAGATTGAAGTTAGTCATGATAAAGCAAGTGTACACAACTGTAGTGTTATAAACGGTGATCTAGTAGCAGATAAAAGCCGCAGATCTATGTATACAGTATTTTCCCTATAGAAGTCAATCTTTTACATATTTGAGTGTCTGCTCAGGGGCGGATCCAGCCATTTTAAAAGGGGGGTCCCAACCTAGAGTAAAAAGGGGGGGGGTTCCAACTATATGCTCCCATTCAAATGCATTGATCGTCCAAAAAAAGGGGGGTTCCAACCCCCGGAACCCCCCCTGGATCCGCCACAGCTGTCTTATGTTTGATATGAAACATTGATCGGTACTATTTTAAAAGATAATTACATCACTGAAGAAAAGGTTAGTGCTTTTATGGATAGATTACAAATAGCAATGAACAACCATATTCCTAAAAAGAAAGTATCGAAAAAGAAGTTTAATAAAGAACCTTTAAGTGTAGAAGCTAGAAGAGTAATAAGGAAAAAACATAGAGCATGGGAAAAGTATTCAAATAAGAGAGACAATGATAGTTATAGGGAGTATACTAAAGCTAGGAACAAGGCAAAATCAACTGTAATTAGAGAACGTAAAAACCGTGAAAAAGATATTGCTGAATCAGCAAAGACAAATTGTAAAAATTTTTGGTCATATATTAACTCAAAGAGAAAGTCGAAAAGTGGTATTTCTGAACTTCACGATAAAAGAGATGGCAAAACGTTTATTGCAAGCAATGACACTGATAAGGCTGAAATACTTGCCGAATTTTTCACAAGTGTATTCACTAAAGAAGATGATGAGGATGAAACTTTTTTAAAAGATATTAAAAGTACGATGAGCCGTCTAGTGATGAAGTCTTTAAACCAAAAGAAATTAACAAATTACTTAAAAACTTAAATACGTCAAAGTCACCAGGGCCTGACCAGGTACATCCTAAAGTTTTATATGAACTTGCAGATATAATTGACATTCCACTTTGTATTATTTTTAATAGTTCTTTTTCATCCGGTATTGTACCAGAAGGTTGGAAAATTGGTCAGATAACAGCGTTGTTTAAAAAGGGAGATAAAAAGCTTGCGTCGAACTACAGACCAGTTAGCCTTACAAGTATTATATGAATGATCATGGAAAAATTAATAAGAAAGAGAATTGTTGACCATATGAACAAATACGGTCTATTTAGTGATAGACAATTTGGATTTATCGGGGGACGATCAACAGGTTTACAACTGTTAAAGGTACTAGACCATTGGACTGAAATTCTAGATAATGGAGGATCTATTGATGCTATCTACACTGATTTTATGAAGGCCTTCGATAAGGTTCCACATAAACGTTTAATTAACAAGTTAAAATCGTTTGGAATTAGTAACCAAACATGTAACTGGGTCCAGAGCTTCTTACATGGTAGAAAGCAAAGAGTACAAGTTAATGGAAATTATTCACAGTGGCATAATGTAACTAGTGGCACACCACAAGGGTCAGTTCTCGGACCAATACTGTTTGTTCTTTTTATAAACGATTTACCCTTATGTGTGGACTTTGAGGTATTTATGTTCGCAGACGATACTAAATTATATAGAGATAAACAAACCCCAAATGATATAGACATTGTTCAACAAGACATAGACAAGTTGTTCAGATGGAGTGAGAAATGGCTGTTACGGTTCCACCCAGACAAATGCAAAGTACTGCCAATATCCACGAAACAAACGAAGAACCAAGATGGGAGATATAAGATGCCAACATATGATGGTGCAGAAACAACTCTTGAAACTGTGGAATGTGAGAAAGATGTAGGTGTAAACATAGACTCTAAGCTTAAATTTGACAAGCATATACAAACACAGGTTAACAAAGCCAACCAACTAGTAGGACTAATCCGAAGGTCATTTAAGTATTTAGACTACAAGAGTTTCTGCTTACTATTCAAAGCACTAGCTAGACCCCATCTAGAGTATGCCAGCAGCGTTTGGAGTCCGTATAAGAAAAAGGATATTGAATCAGTCGAAAACGTACAAAGACGGGCTACAAAAATGCTTCCAAACTTGAAAGATCTATCATATGAAGACAGATTAAAACTCTTGAAATTACAAACACTTAGATATCGTAGACTACGAGGAGACATGATCGAGACGTACAAGATTCTCAATCACATCTATGACGAAAGGTCATCAAGTGGTATTTTCACATTAAATAGTGGGTCAACAACAAGAGGGCATTCATTGAAATTAGTCAAGAACAGGAGCAGGCTGGATGTTAGAAAGTATTATTTTACCAACAGAGTAGTGGAAGTCTGGAACAGTTTTCCAGAGACAATTGTAACTGCCAAAAACGTTAAAACATTCGAACGAAGACTAGATAAATATTGGAAAGAACATCCTATGATTTATAACTACACAGTAGATTACAACTTCATGATCGTAGGTAGCACAGTAATCAACAGTGATAGTGACAGTGAAATAGAGCCAAATATAGAGGAGCAAGCTGATCCCCTGCGTTTGGAAACACTTAGGTAGACTTAGGTAGGTAGATCATTACATCTGTCTTATACCATGCTTCTTCTTACTACAATCGTTCACAGTGTAAACATTTTTTTATGTTGTTCAGCTTAATATAAAATGCAGATTTCAAGGAAACGATTAGCAAAAAAATTTCTGTTGGAATTGATAAACAATTGCAACCAGATTTCTTGATAGAGTGTAAACGTAAATTGCAACTTAAAAAAGATTCCAGGGCTGACGTAATGTGAAAGGCAAACACATTATGTCTTGCAATACCTAAATAATCACATCAGCAGATAACACAAAAACCCTAATTGTAATTAAGCCACGACAACAATGTATACGTTTTGTCAGTTTATGTTTTTTCAACACAAACAAAGAATTGAGAAAAAACATATATTTTCTATGAAAAGAAGACAAAGTACAATTAAAAATAATAAACGGTTATATATAAAATAAGTAAGTTATAAATGATTACAATTAAAAAGTCAAAAGTTTATATAAGATATATAAGTAAGTTATAAAAAAAAAGTGTTTGCTCTCCAATATAATATTAGACTCAACGCGTTGAATGATATAGTATATATATATTTGGAAATTTTAAAATTGTATCAGCGTCTGTGGTGTTCGCTTAAATTGTATAAATTTCAAGATTTAGAAAAAGTTTCTCAATTTGAATATATTTACATGATTCATTTGACATCGTGCTATTATTGAAGAAGGATATCTGTTATCCGAAATATCTGATATTTGTTCATTTTATAGTTATTTAATGGTGATGTTGTACCCTTTTTGACTTGTTATATATTATATTTTGTAGTGTACAGAATCATATTACATGATCCATCGCCCTGTAAGATTGATCGTTGACTATTTATCCAGTCATTTTATATATATATATATAAGTACGTCTGAGTCAGTGACAACTCTACAACAGATTTATCCATCGGATCACCAGCAATGATGGTGATACATGGCTGTGTACATAATGTATATACAACTCGTCTAAACATCAACCCAACAATGTTAGATCTGTTAATTTACTTTCGCAAATGTTTGGTTCTTCCCTCGCCGGGATTCGAACACATGCTTCTGAGATAGCATGGGTTCGAATCCCAGCGAGGGAAGAACCAAAAATTGATTCATTTAACATCAGAATCTGACTGACGAAGGATATCTGTTATCCGAAATATTTATAAATAATTACATTTATAGTTACCTTTTTTTTGTATTTGGAGTTGTTGTGTACACTTTTTTAGGCGTTTATATAATTAATTTATTGTGTACATGTATCGTTACTCGTAACGATCCAGCGCCCTCGTGGGGAAAATCGTTGACTACTATTCAACAAGTCTAAAAGGGTACAACATCACCAAAAACACAATAAAACGAACAATATGTTAGATATTTCGGATAACAGATATCCTTCCTCGGTAATTGCACGATGAAAAATGAATCATGTCAATTCAAATTAAGACTCTATCAAAATCTTGAAATTTATACAATTGAGCGAACGCTGGAACAATTTTTAAAATTTCCAAACACGGCACAAAGACTACAAAGATATGCCAAAATAAAAATAGTTATCTACGATGTGAACTGGCACAACTCTGAATTCCAAAATGTGGTGACAGTTGAGATGTTAAACAACTGCGTGGAAATACAGTCCCAATAAACAGTCCTGACAGATCGAAGCTGGTATAATGTTTAAAATATGACAACGGTAGAGCAATTGCAACAGAGACTGCGTTTTTAAACATCCCAAAAATATAATAATTAGAGGATAAGAAAAATAAGTAATAAATTTTTACTAAGGTTAAGTAATAGAACGTGGCTGCGTATTCACACATCCCTGCCAACTGTAATTAAAACTAGTATAATTAAAAAATTCCTGAAAAGTGTAAGAGTCCAGTACGGAAGCCGGAGTTACTGGACACAAGTGATGGTAGGGAAAATGAGTGACTCTTCTATGTTTTTTCATTAATGCCCTCTTGGGAAACTGTCCTGAGCTTTCTTATCCAAAAACTTTCCCGAGCAAGTCTATCGGCCTTTGACCAGTCCTCGTTGTGATCTATGATGGTGATGGTAAGTTTTTTAAGATCAGCTTGGGCGTGCCCATGTGATCTTAAATGACGACTTACGGGGTGGTCAGGCTTGCAGGTGTAGTCACTACGATGACCATTCATGCGTTTGTTGAATGGCTGTTCTGTCTCGCCAACATACTGCATGCCACATCGACACTAAAGAATGTATTATACAACATTCTGGGTGTTGCAAGTTACATTTCAAAATATTGTGTACACAGACCTAGTGGAGTGGCAAGTAAATGTTTGAGTATTCAGTATTTGTTGGCAAGTCAGCCATCGTTTGTTATCACATGACTTGCACCATCCTGTAGTTGAACAGCTTTTATTAGAGGAGACGGCAGCTTTCACAAATAAGTCTTTTAGACTTGCTAGTCTCCGAAAAGCTAAGACAGGAGGATCGGGAAAGATTTTGGATAATTTTGGGTGATTGGCAATACTTTGCCAATTGGCACGGAATAAACGTGAAAGGTTAGTAAAGGCGGGATTGTATGTTAAAACAAATGGAACTATTTTCTGCGCCTCTTCTTTTTGTACTGTAACAGGTCATTGCGGCTGTTATTGTTAGCACGCGCAAACCCCTTATCTATGTCCAATTTCTTATAGCCTCGTTTGATTAAAAATCCGAGAAGTTCCTGTAACCGCTGAGTGACAGCCTCCTCAGAGGAGCAAATCCGCTTTACTCTGAGAGCTTGACTGTACGGGATACTTTTTGTACATTGTTTGGGGTGACAGCTTTGGGGAGAAAGGTACTGATGTTTATCTGTAGGTTTACAGTAGAGGTCTGTTGATATGACACCGTCCTTTATAGATGTAGTTGTGTCTAAGAAAGATATCTTAGAGTCGGATATTTCATATGTAAATTTAATTGACTGGTGGGCGTTGTTTGCATGGCTGATAAAAGCATCCAATTTTTGTTGGGATTCAATCCATTTCATGTCAACATCATCGATGAAACGGGACCAAGACAGAGGTTTGGATAAAGATGTTGAAATAATTTGTTTCTCTAATTTGCCCATGAAAATATTGGCGTAAGACGGTGCCATTTTCGTCCCCATCGCTGTCCCGTTTATTTGAAGGTAATTCTCACCATTAAAGGTAAAATTGTTGCATTTCAGGACCAGAGTAAGCAGCTGGACTAAACATTCGGTAGGTGGTTCTAAAGTGTTGCGCGAGTCCCATATTTCCCTACACGATTGTATTCCGTCATCATGAGGTATGTTGGTATACAATGAGGTGACATCTAAAGTGACAAGGAGGGTTTATATATATATAGTTAAAAATGCATGCTTATAAATATATAAACATCAATATATACGTTTTATATGAATGAGTTTTGAACAAATAAAGGTGGATACTGTTTGTTGATTATAAAATGGTTACACGCCAGTTTTTTCCATCGCAATCATTTCAGGAGAAGCAGCAGGCGTTAGGTTGGTCATGTGTTGACCACCTGAAGCACTTCCTGTTTTATGAATATTCCAGATTTGAATGACAATATCTTTCACCAAGATATCAGATGATATATCGCCGATCATTTTTAAAACCATCACACCATCTTGCCCTATCGTAGTACCACTGAAAGAACTGACCTCAGCTGACGTGACAGAAATATTTGACATACTCAGGTACTTCTTAATGTATCTGAAATAATAATCATAAATATGTTAAAGTGAACGACCATTTAACTTCATGTGGGAGGATATTTTATTCCTGAATGAAAATCTGATACCCAATTTGATAAAAAAAAAATATATAACATGGTCAGGGAGATGACAAAAAACAATATTATGAATCAAGATTTTAAAAAAATGTTGATAGCGTGGAAAATTAAAAAAAAAATAGATTATGATAAATGTACCAGAGTTTCATGTTACGAAATTCTGAAACTCTCTTCCAACCACAGCGTGAATCAGGTAAAACTCATCGCAAAAAGGTTTAGGAATGAAAGGTGTATCTAGATAATGAGATTCGTTTATATATTTATGTAGTTAGAGTCATTAATTGTTAACGGTAGCACGCGCAGTTGTTCAAGTATGGACGATTTTCATTTATATTCAGGACGAATAGCCCTTATGGGGAAAACGGTACTATTTATTCTGCCATAGGCGACAATACTAACAATTCCTAAATTTACCACTTTTTATAATAAAAACCTGGATAAAACAGTTATGTTTGGTGTTAGTACTTTATTATTCTATTTTAAAAATTGAAGCCAAATAGTATCATGACCTATTTCCAACGGAGCTTGTTTATGTTATCCATGCGCACCGTCATTTTACACCAAATTTTGGAAATTTTGGAAGCCTTTTCGAATAATTTTCTAGAAAATATTTCAATAGGTTTTAAAATTTATATTGTAAATTTACACACTGCAGTTATTAATAGATAATTACAAAAACTATATTGTACCCTTACAACCAATCACCGCGCTCCTAATTTGACTTCCTTCACCTGCCTTGGGTACACAAAAGGCCAACCTAATGCTGGGAAAATGTAATACTACCGTTTTCGATTTGTACGTTAACGTTCTGTAATATATACACGTATATATACACGTGGTATGATTGCCAATGGCACAACTCTTCACAAGAGACAAAATGACTGTTTTGAGACATTTGTCTGATATAGTAAAAAAAATGCATTTGATATGGAATTGTGACATTTCAAAATTTCGTTGCTGAAAGTGAAATAAACCACTTAGAACACAATTAACCTTGACTGAAAGGCGACAGACAAGCGAACGATATAGTTTACCCTTTTCACGTTTCATTGGATGAAATATAATAGTCAAAGCGAAAGTTATATCATACCTTTGTCTCACCATAGGTAATAATGACTTCACAAGGAAGAAGATCCCACTGGTACCGGCCGCTATACAAACTACCAGAAGCCAGATCCAAACAAAGAAACAGATTTGTTCGTTAAATTCGTTGACCGGTACTAGACACTGAAACATGTACGACTGCACATTCGACAATAAAATAAATTTACTGTTACACGATACCTCTCGTGGAAATACAGGCGAATACGCTATTGTTGAATAATTTGTGTTGATTATACTTTCAAACACATAATGGCCATAAGAAGTGACATTTTGGGGTGATAAATATCCTTCTATAATGATCAACTGTGTAGCTGCATTGACGAAAAACAACAATTTCACAAATGCTAGTAATACTGTTAAAATACCAAAAGGTAAGACCCTAAGCAAACGTCCACTAAACTCTTGATGAAGATATGAACCTATCTCTATTGCAAAATATTTTCGGTCGTCTGCAGAATATTGCCTGTAGTCTTGTATCATTTTTGTAAGCTTCTGGCTTCCAAACCCAAAACTTGACTCACAAATCCTTAAAATGATGTCGGGTAACAAAAACAAAAGTGCCTGCAGGAATAAAATTAAAGGAAGCCACTGGTACAGAGTTCGTGTGCCGTCTTCGTTTGCACTATCCTTGATATCCATTACTTCAAGAATATCTACTGAATCTGAGGAAGATCCTTGTCCATATAACTCAGAAGTTTTAATTTGTCTAGATAACCAACATGATTCGTCAGTAAAGTCGTTCCAATGTCGTGGAAATTCGGGTGGTGTTTTGCAAATAAAGTTTGGTCCTCTGTAATGACGCCAAACAGTCAGAAGTGCTAATATCAACAGAAGTAGAAAAGTCCAAGTACTGCTTAATCTGTCAGCCCAGCTTCCGTAGTTAACCGTTGGTTTGTAAAAGTTGAAAATCATTTTACCAAAACAATTGTTCAAAACCTAAAAATGTAAACATTGTTTTATTAAACTGTACGTTACGAGTGTTATCATCAAAAGACTAAGGCCGTGTTCACATTGACCTAAACTTGGTGTTGTATTAGTGTAACTCACACATAAACTAAACATAATTGCGTTCCCATTGATAAAACTCAATGTTTACATGTAGTTTAAATCATGTTTTGGGTACATGCAGTCGATAATTGATGTAGGCCTTGTGCAGGTTAAGTATTGTAATGGAAAAATAAAGTTTCTTTTATTTCATATAGTTTATTAGTTAATGTATGTACGTTCTACTTTGTAAACTATTTTATATAAAATTATTGTTTAACTGTTCTATACAATATAATTCAAAGCATAGGATATTTCAAATTTACATCCCAGCTCCTTTGTTCTAACAGGGGTGATCTGAGCCGGACCACCCTTACCAGATCACCCCAGTTTGAGTTTCTTAGTTTTGCATGCTTTCCTTTGTTCTGTAACATGTTGGCGGGAATGTCAAATCCACTATAAAACTTATAATTAATTTTACGGAAAAGACTATCTATCAAAATTCACGTAGAAAAAATCCAGTGTATATGCTGGGATTCGAAATCAAGACCTTTAGCATATCAAGCCACGACACTACACCAGGACGACTGGATACGAATTAACAGTAATTTAACATACTTAAAGGAAGCAATATATTTTTATAAGTGGGGCGAGTTGGCAGACCTTTATTCAGTGGGGTTTAAACCTTTTTCGTTAATAAGTGAGTTGTCAGAATGATTGTTCAATTTGATTTCATCGGTGACCTATATGTTTTATCATTGTTTTCATATAAGCTGTACATAAACTAAATAGTTGTAAAATTTACGCGATTTCTGTAATTAGGTTACTTTTTTATTTCGATATTACCTCTATTTTTCCTATTAGTTCAACAGAAAACCAGGTGCTCCGCAGGGCGCAGCTTTATACGACCGCAGAGGTCGAACCCTGAACAGTTGGGGCAAGTATGGACAAAACATTCAAGCGTGATACAGCTCTGAATTTGGATTGTGATCAAATTTTTTACATTACATGTTTTTTTTTTACACAAAACAAATGTCAAGATTTTACAAATCAATTAAAGATTTCTTCTTCAAACTTTTTAAATCTAAAATTAAATAGTTGACACAGCATAGGTTTCTGACACAGAATGAATGTGGTCTAATGAACTTAAAAGTTTTTTTTTGCCTTTGAGCAATTCACTATGCTGTTGAATATTAATCCTCAAATGTTTGAAGAAATTTTCTTTTTATTTATGAAATCTGAAATGAGAAAAATTTAAACCCCCCTTTTTTTCACATCCCCGTTTCCCTTTTTCCAAAACTGATATCAATTCAAATTTCTAATGGAGTTTGCAACAATAACTACTCTTTTAAATACATCATAAAATATTAAAATTTAAAATAAAGTGCTTGTTATCACTGAATGGTAAAGATTGGTTGGTAGTAAAAGTGAATTTACATTGTTTATTGTATAAAACAATAAAAAAAACTTCATCAGCAACATTCTATATTGGCAAATTTCCAATGAAGTTATTAACATAAAGTTATTGGCAAATAAAATTAGAAAATGACATCATAGTCATGTCTGGCAAATGTCCAACATACATTATCTAAAAACATTTTAGATAAGATAAGGAAAAAAAGCTTCATCAGCAACATTTTATATTGGCAAATTTCCAATGAAGTTATTTACATAAAGTTATTGGCAAATAAAAATAGAAAATGATATCATAGTCATGTCTGGCAAATTTCCAACATATATTATCAACTACTATTCTATACAAAGAAAGATAACTCCAATTGAAAATTAATTGCTATTGCACAATATTGTGCAATTAGTTATTTCTTGCTATTGTGCAATACTGTGCAATTGAAAATTTCTTGCTATTGCACAATACTCGATATATGGAATCCAGATTTGGACCAACTTGAAAACTGGGCTATTAATCAAAAATCAAAGTACATATTTAGATAAAGCATATCAAATAAGCCCAAGAATTTAATTTTTGTTAAAATCAAACTTAGTTTAATTTTGGACCCTATGGACCTTAATGTAGACCAATTTGAAAACTGGACCAAAAATTAAGAATCTACATACACAGTTAGATTTGGCATATCAAAGAACCCATTTATTCAATTTTTTATGAAATCAAACAAAGTTTAATTTTGGACCCCCCTTTGGACCAACTTGAAAACTAGGCCAATAATTAAAAATCTAAGTACATTTTTAAATTCAGCATATCAAAGAACCCCAAGGATTCAATTTTTGTTAAAATCAAACTTAGTTTAATTTTGGACCCTTTGGACTTTAATGTAGACCAATTTGAAAACGGGACCAAAAATTAAGAATCTACATACACAGTTAGATTTGGCATATCAAAGAACCCCAATAATTCAATTTTTGATGAAATCAAACAAAGTTTAATTTGGGACCCCGATTTGGACCAACTTGAAAACTGCTCCAATAATCAAAAATCTAAGTACATTTTTAGATTCAGCATATCAAAGAACCCCAAGGATTCATTTTTTTGTTAAAATCAAACTAAGTTTAATTTTGTACCTTTTGGACCTTAATGTAGACCAATTTGAAAACGGGACCAAAAATTAAAAATCTACATACACAGTTAGATTCAGCATATCAAAGAACCCCAATTATT
The DNA here is from genome assembly GCF_963676685.1 of Mytilus edulis. NCBI lineage: Eukaryota > Metazoa > Mollusca > Bivalvia > Mytilida > Mytilidae > Mytilus > Mytilus edulis. Next base: position 23,515,836 of record NC_092345.1, read on the forward strand.
CAATTTTTGATGAAATATCAAACAAAGTTCAATTTTGGACCCTTTGGACCCCTTATTCCTAAACTGTTGGGACCAAAACTCACAAAATCAAACCCAACCTTCCTTTTATGGTCACAAACCTTGTGTTTAAATTTCATAGATTTCTATTTACTTATACTAAAGTTATGGTGCGAAAACCAAGAATAACGCTTATTTTGGCCCCTTTGCGGTCCCAATTCCTAAACTGTTGGGACCTCAACTCCCAAAATCAATCCCAACCTTCCTTTTGTGGTCATAAACCTTGTTTTTAAATTTCATTGATTTTTATTTACTTATACTAAAGTTATTGTGCGAAAACCAAGAATAATGCTTATTTGGACCCTTTTTTGGCCCCTAGTTCCTAAACTGTTGAAAAACAAACTCCCCAAATCGATCCTAACCTTCCTTTTGTGGTCATAAACCTTGTGTCAAAATTTCATAGATTTCTATTTACTTAAACCAAAGTTATAGTGCGAAAACCAAGAAAATGCTTATTTGGGCCCTTTTTGGCCCCTTATTCCTAAACCGTTGGGATCAAAACTCCCAAAAACAATCCCAACCTTCCTTTTGTGGTCATAAACCTTGTGTTAAAATTTCATAGATTTCTATTCACTTTTACTAAAGTTAGAGTGCGAAAACTAAAAGTATTCGGACGACGACGACGACAACGACGACGACGACGACGCAGACGACGACGCCAACATGATACCAATATACGACCAAAAAATTTTCAATTTTTGAGGTCGTATAAAAATCAAACATTATCTTACTTACCACTAAAATAAACCTTAATATATTACTTTTTTACGAAGTTGCATTTTAAAAAGTCATAAATGTGTACAACATTTATCTTTTACTTGAAATGGTTCTTTTTTTTTTATCAAATTATTAGATTCCTGATGTTTTTTTCTTGAAAAAAAATCTCGGTTGAAGGGAAATGAAAAAAAAATGTGTTTATACTATAACTTACATTTACTGCTTTATACTCCAGCGACAAACTAAATCTGAAGAACTCAGATTGAGCATAACAAACCATTAAATTTGATTGACACAGAGAAATATCAGTGAAAGTTCATATCATGTAATCTGATCTTCATCAGCCGAGGTTGGAATTTGTGTGCACGCCTGATGAGATGGATACACATGGTTTCAATATCTATGCACAATAACAGGTCAAGATTTTATTGCTGGTCATTAAAAATATTTCTGATACATAAATTTATCGAAAAGTGCAAAAAATAGTTACTGTTGTAAAGTAAAGTATTTTGAAGATTTCTTTACTTTTTAAAATAAGGTCCAGCACTTAAAATAGGAGATATATACTTAGTAAACAGTTTGAGAATTTATCAAATGGAAAAGTTCAATCCTCTCTGTTTGATTTTATATGTATGTTGATTTGTATGAAAAAAAAACATATCATTCATTTTATATAATTCATTTTGATAAAATGCTTCTAGGGCGCAGCTTGATACGACCGCAGATATTGATTTGATATTTGGTATCTATAGTTTCAACATGACAATTTACACATCTAGTTCGAATTTTGTTTTCGGGAAGAATGAATTTTAACTGGTAGGGGACTATGTATTGCCATACAATACTCTCAGAACGCTGAATACAATCCATGCTGGTCTGTGTCCACACTTGTTTTAAAATATTTTTTAATTTCGACTATTTTCGCGTTTTTTATATTAACATAAATATACTAGAAATAACCTACATTTGCCATTTACTATCTATGGCTATTCAAGTTTCTAAAATGTTTAGTCTTGCTTAACGTCGTACAAGTCAGATAAAAAACAAAAGTAACAAAAGAAACAGACCGGTTACAACCGTTGACGGATAGTTTTTCTGCACTTGTAGTCAGGTCGGCTATCGCCTCGGACCTTGACCTGACTACTCGTGCAGAAAAACTATCCGTCAACGGTTGATTGTTAAAAGGCTATTTTTTGTAGTATTTGTGTAAGGGAGCTACCATTTGATTTTTATGGGGGGGGGGGGGGGGGGGGGGGGGGGGGCTAGGATGAAAAATTTTGTCCTTTTTTTTTGTTGTAATCTCTGTCCTGCCTTTTTATTTTTCACTCTAATCGGTCCTGCCTTTTTTTTTTTTTTAGTTTATCCTGACCTTTTTTTACCTAAATTGTCGTCCTGACTTTTTTCTTTTTGCAAGTGACACATCCTGCCTTTTTTTTTTACTCAAAACTCCTGTCCTGCCTATTTTTTTCAAATTTCATCCTAGCCCCCCCCCATAAAAATCAAATGGTAGCTCCCTAATAGACATTACAAGAACTTTAACTGTGACACCTACTAACCGTTAAATAGTAATATTTTCTTAGCATCTGAATGAGCTCTATAGAACTGTCGCAATTAGTTAGTGCTATTTATCTATAGTCGTAAAGTCGCCACTGAAGAACACTTAAAGTTTCTGTTTATTCTAACATGTTTAACATTCAAAGATAAAGACAGAGTAAATGTATTTTCTGGTCAGTGAGTTTTAAGGTTGTTGCTCGATGTGAAAAGTTGGTTACATGTTTGCAATATATAAATATTGTATATGAACTCGATGTTGTCTTTTTAATTCATATTGAGGTGTAACATTGATACCGGTAAGTAACTTATATTTTAATTCAAAAGTTTAACTTAACAGTATTTATTATTGTTATTATCTGATATTTAATTAGAATTGTTTGTTGTATATAATTATTGTTTTTAACTTATTTTAACTTTAAAATTGTACTTTGAAATTATATTGATGTTTTGTTTATTAAATAAATAGCGAGTTTCTTGATATTCTAGGTGTCAGTCGATCCCGGCCTGCCTCTATATCGGCAGCAATGCCATGTACCATCCTTGGCATTGTCACAGCTAGTTTTGCCAACAACACATCAGCTCTCACACATGTAGTTCGTGTGTCGAGAGGCTAAGGGAAAACAGTAAGCAAACCAAGATACAGTACACGATTATCAATTTACTTTTTGTTATAATATAAGTGTACACAAAACTAGGCCATTCAGAACTTTAATTTTCCCATCCACTCAATATGAACAGACACTCTACATCTGAAAGGTCTTAATTTTAAGTCATGATAGGTAGTTTTTCATGATGTTTTTTTTTCTGATACGTATAAAAAAAAATCTCCCCATCCATCCCCATTCATCCCCATCTGTCAGAAATTAACTGGAATGGTCCATTACGTCGGTCGCTATAAAAAAAATCCAAACACTTCGGTGTTGACATGAATATCAATAATGACTTGTGGTCATTTTTATAAATTTCCTGTTTTCAAAACTTTGAATTTTTTTTAAAACTAAGCATTTTCTAATCCCAGGCATAGATTACCTTAGCCGTATTTGGCACAACTTTATGGAAATTTAGATCCTCAATGCTCTTCACCTTTGTACTTGTATGGTTTATAAACATTTTGATTTGAATGTCACTGATGAGTCTTATATAAACGAAACGGGCGTCTGGCATTCTGAAATTATAATCATGGTACCTTTGATAACTATTGACTTGAAAGAAGAATTTGAATAAAACTTACCCTTCACACCAGTCTCCTCGTATTTCAATGAATACAAAGATGTGTACTACTTAGCAGATTATCTATTAATAGCGAGCACTTTGAATTTACTATGAAGTTTCAAAGAATCATTATTAGATTTCAACATAACTGACACACAGCCATACACAAGTTACAGTATATACAGTATAATCCGGAACCAAAATGTTTTTTAGATAATTTGAGAGACGTCGACATTTTATAGTTATATGTAATTACTGTATTTACATATAATTATTGTTTAATAGTTTTTATCAAATGTTCCATTTACAGACATCCCAATTCCCTTTCCTTCATAAGAGACTTTGCATTATTTTTTATCATGAAAACGTTATTATAAAATAAACACCATGCATGTTATTTAATTGGTGTCCTGGATTTTTGTCATGGCTCTGAAATGAAAACCCATCCAAATAAAAAAAAAAACGTAAATATCACCATGGTCATCGAACGACATATTGATAGTTCAACACTAACCACAAAATGAATATCAAATATTTTTCCGTCAATTATAAGCACCATTATTGAAAATAATCTCTAAATTATCGTACTAACTCTCTTTCAATGTTAATAGAGGATCTTCTCTTAATCTGTAAATGGCTTATTTCAGCAGGAATAAACGAAATAGGTTACAGCTTCATTGGTTAAATGTTACATTAACGTATATGTTTGATACTGAAAAACTGTTTTGACGCCATTCTGTCAATTATTTTCTTCTTTAATACAAAAACCGGTCGTCCTTTCAAATTTCAATCGGTCGACACGGTTGGTTTGTCTGCGAGATATGTCCTTGCTGGTAATTTGGTCCCTGATTTTTTTCAGAGACCAGCGCAAGAGACTTTCGCCCTGAACGATGCTGGTGATCGTTGACTATTAGTTAATGTAAACCAAGACAAAATATACTATTTCAGACGTTTTTGTCGAGCCTGCAACTTTTGTTGCAGAAAGCTCGACATAGGGATAGTGATCTTGCGGCGTTAGCTAACTTCTTAAAAGCTTTATATTTTGGAAGGTGGAAGACTTGTATGCTTCATACTTTGTATATAGATGCCTCATGTTACGAAGTTTCTGTCAGTCACATGTCCAATGTCCTTGACTTCATATTCATGGTTCAGTGACTTCTTGAACAAAATATGTGTGTAATGTTAAAATCTCTCTTATTATAAGTAATAGGATAACTATAATTGGTATGTGCGTACCTTGCAAGGTCCTCATGCCCGTAAGACAGTTTTCACTTGACCTCGACCTCGACCTCATTTCATGGATCAGTGAACAAGGTTAAGTTTTGGTGGTCAAGTCCATATCTCAGATACTATAAGCAATAGGTCTAGTATATTCGGTGTATGGAAGGACTGTAAGGTGTACATGTCAAACTGGCAGGTGTCATCTGACCTTGACCTCATTTCCATGGTCCAGTGGTTATAGTTAAACTTTTGTGATTTGGTCCGTTTTTCTTATACTATAGGCAATAGTTCTACTATATTTGGTGTATGGAATGATTGTAAGGTTTACATGTCTGGATGACAGGTGTCATTAAAAACCTTGACCTCAGTTTCATGGTTCAATGATGTCTTGCCATGGCTTTGTTTGAGCTTGAATGTTTGTCCCTAATAATAAATATGTTATTAACTATGTATTTACATTCAGGTATCGCAGATCAAATTTATTCGTTCATAGTGTGTTAATTTACGTTTTTTTTATTGAGTTAAGCCTTCCAATTGAGATTTTATCGTGTGTTTTTCTGTGTTGTGATGTTTTACTATTGTTTTAGAAAAGGGAGAAGGTTTGGTACCATTAAAACGTTTAATCCCGCTGCAAATATTTGCACCTGTCCTAAGTCAGGAATCTGTGGTCAAAATTAAGTTTTTGAGTTTTGGTCAATTTTTCTAGTACTATATGCAATAGGTCAACTATATTTGGTGTATGGAAATATTTTATGATCTATATGTCAGTCGCACAGGTTTTATTTGACCTTGATCTCATTTTCACGGTTCATTGCGCAGTGTTAAGTATTTGTGTTTTGGTCTGTTTTTCTTAATTCATAAGCAATAGGTAAACTATATTTGTTGTATGGAAGAATTGTTAGCTGTACATGTCTGTCTGGCATGGTTCATCTGAACTTGACCTCATTTTCATGGTTCATTGACCAATGTTAAGTTTTCTTGGTTAATGTTGAGTTTATGTGACAGTTGTAAAAAAGCTTTATAATTTAGGACTATCAACGTAATATCAATGATTAGTATAAAGAAGGCGAGACATTTGTAACCCTACAGTAGCAAAGGACTCAGAGCGGTATCAAACAAACGTCTCTTGAACAGCAGGGTAAAACGACTAGGTAAGATTGAAATTTTAATCTATCCAAACTACAACCATGGTCATATTTATATCATTCTATAACAATGTGAATTAAAGCTATTATATGAATTGTAATGATCCTATTTACAATTCAAACTCGCCTTTACTTCCTTTATCGGAATTAAATCAATTAAAGGAAAAGTTCAGCATAATTTAGATAATCACATATTGAAACATTAAAATAAATGTGGTCATCCGTATTTAACTGGGCATAATTTGAATAAGTAGTTAATTGCAATATAAGGTTAATATAGTCATTAAATCTCTCGCTATAGTCTATAATTGTCTATATTTTATTTTTAACAGTCAGACCATGTACCAATGGAGTCCGATTTGGACTTTTTAGAGGGTGTAACCTCTTCTGACAGTGACCACGAAATGGCAAGTGGGGCACACGGTAACGGAGCATTTGAATATAAAAAGACAAATGAAACTCCTGAGACTGATTTAAATATTCTTCTGACTAAACCGGTCTTAGCTGCCTGTTCCAAATAAAAAAATGAAATAAAATAAATAAAGTATATATTTATGATTATTAAACATGAATACATTGTGTTTCTCAGAATGGAAACTAAAAATGAATATCATCTCTTGGACACCCCTGGTTTTTGCATAGATAACATGTCGTGCATGTATTTAGTTGTAGATTGATGGGCAATCAAGGCTCACAATATTTTATTCACTCACTCTCAATTATTAAATAAAGAATGGGCTACTAAAAATAATTTAGTTGTAATCAATAATTGAAGTACCTTAGTCGATTTGAAAGAAATCCTTGATGATATTTGTGAAGCTAAAATAATAAGACAATGCCATTACGTAACTTTCATTAAATTACAAAAAGTCGAGGACGATTTTATAAAAAGACTCACCTCTTGAAGAAATAATTTTGACAACCTTTCCGATTTTAATCACGCGCTATACATAATGACAAGAACCAAATATATAGGTTTATTAAAGCATATTTTCATCCAGAAAATGGGTACACCATATAAAGAGGAATATGCCTCTAATCATAATGTCTTTAAAACAATTTTAAATCATAAAAGTAAAAGGCCAGACTTTTATTTTACATAAATATTCTTTTCCAAGAATGATGAAGCTTGGAATATTCTCCAGTAATATTTGTTGCATAAGTTCAAGAACTGTTTGAGTTCATTAACCCAACCTCATTTTCACAAACTGATGTGATATAACCAGTCCAAACTCTGCTTGAAATAAATAAATATCAAATAATTTATAAATAAATGTTATTTTTCAGAATGATGAAGCTCAGAGTCTTATTCCTAGTTCTCTTGGCATGCCCTGTTAAAATGTCTTTCATAAGAGAAAATGTTGTTTTTAAAAAAAATAAAAGAGATAACTACGACGCGAGCCAGATGGCTAGTTGCTTTTGAGATAGGTTTAACCCCTATCAAACGTTAATAACGACGCTTGAGGAACATTTGTCAGACACAGCTTATGGTGTGTCTGAGGAACAATTGAAGTATTGGCAACAGGAACGAAGAGACCCTGGTAGATATTTGAGATACGAAAATACTATCAGTATTTTAAAACACGAAATTTCCAATTTAAATTTAACACAAACATTTCTTCTTAACGAATTGAAAGATATACGAGTTTCAGGAAGTAAAACCAAAGCGAGGTATGAGTTCTTTTTGTTAGAAATTTGCGATGAAGATGACATTCTTCACAAGCAAATTTATACAAATTGATGGCGTTAAGAGTCACATTTCATATTTCCATGTTTCTGTGTGACAGTGTCTCATTATTATGAATCTTTCAAGACCTCCAAACTGAAGCTTATACCTGCAACAAAATTTAATCATCGTTTCTACCTGTGATTGAATAAGTCAACTAAATGGTCTATCCCTTTTCTTTTACTTTCAATGTTGACATTCTTTTCCTTTTCGACGAGCCTGCTACTTTTGTCGCAAAAGCGAGACATGGCGAACCAACCTTAATTCCGCCACCAGCAACGTCCACAAATATTCACTCTGTGGTAAAAAAAAAATTAAAATTTTGATAACTTTCTTGAAATTATCCTGGATTTCTACCAAACTTGAACAGAAAATTGTTTATCATGTGTTTATGATCAAAAGATAAATTTCAAGAAGTAAATTTGATATAAAAAGAAATCAAGTTTTTCCGTATTTTACTTATAAATAGACTTAGTTTTTATGACGGTTAACATTATACTCACACTGTGGTTGAAGCTTTTTAAATTTTAATAACCTTCTCAAAATATCCTGGATTTCTACCTAACTTGGACACAAGCTTGTTTATGATCATAAGATAATATCCAGAAGTAAAGTTTGTAAAAAAAATCCTTTTTTTCGTATATTTACTTATAAAAATACGGACTAGTTTTTTTCAGTTAACATACCATACACTCTGCAGTTAAAGTTTTTAAAACAGTCATTGGAATTCATAAACCATCCTGAATTTTTACCAAATTTGGACAGAAGCTTCTTACAGAACTAGCCAAAAGATAGTATCTAAAGGAAAATTTTAATATATTTTTTCCTGTTTTTGTTGAGCCTGCGACTCACAACAAAAGAGGCGAGACACTAGGTTCTGTGAAACACTTACAATTTTGATAGCTAAATACATCGGTAACCCATCTCCAGCTAGGGGTTGAATTGAAGGTCAAATGAATATGTATTCAATGAGGTCCAATAATTAACTTCCAAGTGCACAACTCATCAACCATGTTTCTCAGCTTATTTAACAAAATAGAAACTGATAGGCTGCTGAAAGTGAAATATAATTTCACTATATCATTTTCGTTAATGATTTAACAACAACAAAAATCATCTATTTTTTTTTAAATCTCGTAGCTAATGCACCTATAGCAAAAAGGTTCATTTTAGGCTGATCACTTTTTAAAAGTACTCACTGATTTTCTAGTATTACCAAAACTTTTGATCAGTTGACAATATTACAACATTGTTTTAACAGTTAAACATGTAGTAAATAGGTTTAAAAATTCATTTTAAAATTAGTAATTACTGGTAATTACTGGGCCGTTTTAGGAATTACTTGTATTTACTAAGTGCATCGGGTTTTACATGTAATTCCTAAATTTAGTAATTATATGTAATTCCTAATTTCAACTATTTACTGTCACATATATATTGTTTAGGGGCCAGCTGAAGGACGCCTCCGGGTGCGGGAATTTTTCGCTGCATTGAAGACCCGTTGGTGACCTTCTGCTGTTGTCTGTTCTTCTATGGTCGGGTTGTTGTCTCTTTGACACATTCCCATTCCATTCTCAATTTTATTCCTATGTACATATTTATCTACAAAAATAAACGAAAAACAACATTGACAGACATCAATTAACAACATGTTTGTGAGTACTGTAGATCCTAGCTCTTGACTCTTTCTCCCTAACCTATACTCTTTTAAAAATGTAACTATGCCATTGATCTATATGATCTAGGTGTTTCCAATCACAAATTTATGCTCTGTGATGCGATTTGCAATAGTGTATCGGGGTAAACAAAAAGCTACGATCATCCTACTTATGAAATCGGAAGACTTGCAGGTATATGATTTTGGATGTTATTATTTTCTAATTAACAATGATTGCATAAAATCAAAACAAAATAGACCTTTTGATAACAGAATTAACAAAAGAAGTTAATTTGTAAAATATTCATATCTATAAAAATGTATCTTATCAACGAACTGCAGGTTTATGATATTATTTTATTAAAAGTCAAATACCATAAATAATCTTAGTAATCAGATACAAATTATACTTATTTTCCAAAAAAATATTTTAGTCAAATTATATATCTGATGTAATTTAATTATTCAATCAAATCATCGACTTAAGTATTAATTTTTTGATTTATCAAATTAATGATGAAATTATATATAATTTTTTTTTATATGTTCTGGAATACCGATTTTTTCCTTTGATTAAGGAAATAATAAATTTTAACATGTTTTGCAATTATATCTTTATTATAAACCTCGTTATCAATAATTCGTGTGAGATTAATATAGGTTTTATGCATGAGTGACGTTTTAGTGTTTAATGAATATAGCACGACATGCATTGGTGTTTTAACAGTGTTCTATCATATATGAGACAAAATAGAAAAAAGTCTAACTTTCTGCTTATGTTTAATATGAAACATTGATCGGTACTATTAAGATAATTACATCATTACATCTGTCTTATACCATGCTTCTTCTTACTACAATCTTTCACAGTGTAAACATTTTTTATGTTGGTCAGCTTATCAGCTTAGTATAAACTGCAGATTTCAAGAAACGAAAAGCAACAAGTTTCTGTTGTAATTGACAAACAATTGCAACCAGATTTCTTGATAGAGTGTAAACGTAAATTGCAACTTAAAAAATATTCCAGGGCTGACTTAATGTAAAAGGCAAACACATAATGTCTTGCAATACCTAAATAATCACATCAGCAGATAACACAAAAACGCTAATTGTAATTAAGCCACGACAACAATATATACGTTTTGTCAGTTTATGTTTTTTCAACACAAACAAAGAATTGAGAAAACACATATATTTTCTATGAAAAAAAGACAAGTTACAATTAAAAAGAATAAACGGTTATATAAAACCAGTAAGTTATAATAAATAATTACAATTAAAAAGTCAAAAGTTAATATAAGATAAGTAAGTTATAAAAAGTGTTTGCTCTCCAATATAATATTAGCCTCTACGCGTTGAATGATATAGTATATATATGATATGTAAAAATAAATGCTGCTTATATACAAAAATCAATATATATGTTTTATATGCATGAGTTATGAACATACAAAGGTGGATACTGATTGTTGATTATGAAATGGTTACACGCCAGTTTTTTCCATCGCAATAATTTCAGGAGAAGCAACAGGCGTTAAGTTAGTCACGTGTTGTCCACCTGAAGCACTTCCGGTCATATGTTCTTGAAACGAAGGAGTTTGCTGTACTGATACCGTTTTCTGTAGTTCCTTTGATTTATGAATATTCCAGATTTGAATGACAATGTCTTTCACCAAGATATCAGATGATATATCGCCGATCATTTTTAAAACCATCACACCATCTTGCCCTATCGTAGTACCACTGAAAGAACTGACCTCAGCTGACGTGGCAGAAATGTTTGACATACTCAGGTACTTTTTAATGTATCTGAAATAATAATAATAATAAATATGTTTAAGCAAGGACGTATATCAGTTATACGTCCTTGGTTTAAGTGAACGACCATTTAAATTCAAGAGGAGGTATGTTTTTTTTCTAAAAATAAAAATATGATCCCCAATGTAATATTTTTTTTTATATTACATGGTCAAGCAGTTGAAAAAACACCAAAAAAATGTTGATAGCGTGGAAAACTTAAAAAAAATCTAACTCATACAAAATTAAACCGATTACTCCATTTCCCCCCACGAATGCATGTAACAATTCAAAAAATACTATTGTTCTGAGTTTGGTCCGATTGCATTTTTTCAAAATTTAGATCTATCACAATTGTGTGCTCGTATAAGAATAGCGAAACCAGAAGGCTATTATATTTTGATTTAATTGTGATAAATGTAACAGAGCTTCATGTTACGAATTCTGAAACTCTCTTTCAACCACAATGTGAAGCAGGTAAAACTAATCGCAAACAGGTTTAGGAATGAAAGGTATATCTAGATAATGAGATTCTTTGATATATTTATGTAGTTAGAGTAAACATTATTTTTTAACGGTAGCACGCGCAGCTGTTCAAGTATGGTCGATTTTTATTTATATTCAGGACGAATGGCCCTTATAATGTTCCTTGCATTTACGTTCTGTAATGACTATGCAAGTCGGTTGAGATGAAGGACAAGAAGCTTAGAATGTCACTGGAAATTACGGGTAACTATGCTGGATAGCGGCTAACAATTGAGAGTATAAAGATGGTACTGAATATTCATTAATCCTCATCACCATTTTAGCTCTATTAGATATACCAAAGTATATGTTTTCCAAATTTGGATTTTTTTAATTAGAAAATTAGAAGAAAAAAAACAACACAAGGGCGCTATGCGGACGAACAAGGATGTGTATAGTGCTACTATACAATTACGTTGGACGAGCGAACCCTTTTTACGTTCCAACGGATAGCAAATAATAACATTATGAAAGTTATATCATACCTTTGTCTCACCATAGGTAATAATGACTTTACAAGGAACAACATCCCACTGGTACCGGCCGCTATACAAACTACCAGAAGCCAGATCCAAACAAAGAAACAGATTTGCTCGTTAAATTCGTTGACCGGTACTAAACACTGCAACATGTAAAAATGCACATTCGACACTTGAACAAATTCACGTCTACACAATACCTCTCGTGGAAATACAGGCGAATACGCTATTGTTGAATAATTGGTGTTGATTATACTTTCAAACACATATTCACCATAAGAAGTGACATTTTGAGGTGATAAATATCCCTCTAGAATGATCAACTGTGTAGCTGCATTGACGAAAAACAACAATTTCACGAAGGCTAGTAATACTGTTAAAATACCAAAAGGTAGGACCCTAAGCAAACGTTCACTAAACTCTTGATGAAGATATGAACCTATCTCCATTGCAAAATGTTTTCGGTCGTCTGCAGAATATTGCCTGTAGTCTTGTATCATTTTTGAAAGCTTCTGGCATCCAAACCCAAAACTTGACTCACAAATCCTTAAAATGATGTCAGGTAACATAAATAAAAGTGCCTGCAGGAATAAAATTAATGGAAGCCACTGGTACAGAGTTCGTGTGCTGTCTTCGTTTGCACTGTCCTTGTCATTCATTACTACAAGCATATTTAGATTTTCTGAATCTGAGAGGGATCCTTTTCCTAAGGACTCAAAAGGTATAACTTGTCTCGATAACCAACATGATTCGTCAGTAAAGTCGTTCCAATGTCGTGGAAATTGTTCTGGTGTTTTACAAATAAAGTTTGGTCCTCGGTAATGGCGAAAAACAGTCAGAAGTGCAAGAATCAACAGAAGTAGAAAAGTCCAAGTACTGCTAAATCTGTCAGCCCAGCTTCCGTAGTTAACTGTTGGTTTGTAAAAGTTGAAAACCATTTTACCAAAACAGTTGTTCCAAACCTAGAAATGCAAACATTGTTTTAACAGTATGTTACGAATGTCATCATCATAACTCAAAAGCGCACATGCATAGGAAAATTAGGCATCGGTCTATCTATTCAATGAGGATTTGAAAATAATAATGTCGATCACAGACAAAATTTTGATATACCAAAGTAATTGGAATAATAGATAACAAAATGCTAACATTTATCTACGAAGTTATATTTAAATAACAACAAATTTCAATCACACTATTCATTCTTTTCATCGTTTATCCTATTTTATGGTTTATATAGTTCTATCTCACAAATTGAGTTTTAGATTCGAACGACGTCCGATGCCTACGGTACAGCAGTACGGAAAAAAACTAACGTATTCGTGGTTGATTTGATTGTGTATCTAAGATAAATAAAAACAATCTTTTGTTTAATGTATTATTGTTGCACACTTGATAATCTTTTAACTTAATTATTATAACTGCAATATTTGCCTATTTTCTAGTGTTGTCAACGGTTAACCGGTTAACCGGTTAACCGTTCGAACGATCGAATACCGAATACCAAAAAAGCTAACCGGTTAACCGGACTTGTTTTTAATTTAAATATATTTCAAATAAATGTGTATTGAAATCATTAAATAGTTGTGTTTTCTTTAAAAAATGTTGTCGTGGTAATTAATTTGACGGATCAACTGTCCAGTATACTGATTGGTATTGTTAATCCAAAAATATAAAATTAATTAAAACTTGTCTCTCAGCTCGGGGCAAGATCTTAAGGAAACATAATTAGTTTCATGTTTTTTAACAATAATTTTTAATCAGTAATACGATTAAATTTTACGATTTACTTCATTATTTCACTTTTGATCTCATATTGTGTATTGTATACCTACTGTGTATATCTGAATGTGCGTCGTGCAAGTCTTTTTCGTAACTAAATACTAAATCAAAAACTGTAAAAAGCAAACCAACGTGAATGTAATCAATGTATCAGGATTAAACAATTTTAATTGAAACACCTCACATTATTTTTGGAGACAACAAGACAAAATGGAAGAATCATTGGTTTCAGAAATATTCAATTCTACGAGATCAAGACGTTTTTTTTTTATTTTTCAATTTGAAGTTAGTACAAACGCCAGAATTGATACCGTGTATTTGATTATTAAAAGTAAAACTTCGACAGGAATCTTCACAGACAAGCCTTATAAAACCAAAGTCCAAACTTCCATTCATCGTATTATAAAAACGTAAATGTATGACTTGAATGGAATGTAGTCACATTGACACTCATACCACATCTTCTTACATCGATGTGTAGGGTACTTTTGATAAGGCCTTCAAACATTAACTTCGTCCTGAATATGCATGAAATATTTGCCACTGGACGTTAAGCTACCAACAATCACTCAATCAAACATTAACTTTAACTACCGGTTAACCGGTTAATCGGTCGAACGATTATACGAGTAACCGGTTAGGCAAAAGTGTACGATTTGACAACACTACTATTTTCAGCTCCTGCGTCACTGTCGTTGATGATCTTTCAAACATTTAAAAAAAAAATTTCATTTTGTAATAAAGCAGGAAATGGTCTGAAAATAAAAGGGGCACTAGCTACGAGATATATAAAAAAATCAAAAGTATGATTTTATTTATTTAATCATTAATGAAGGAGAAATAGTGAAATACTTATTTGCTTTTATCAGAGAAAATGGTTCAATTTTGTCAAATTAAGCTAATTAACATTGATAATGAATTATTCACTTGCAAGTGAATAATTCGAACTCATTAAATCCGTATTTATGTTAACTCAAATTTAACACCATAGAAAGAGATAGAATAACGCATGCATTGTCCGTGTACGAGTATTTAAAGGAAAAGAATGTAAACATTGAAAGTGAAACAAAGGTAAATAATATGATTAATTGATTCGATCCACACAAAATTATTCTTTTAAATGTAAAAATGACGATAAACATAAATTTTAAATCTATAATACAAAATTTAATAGATCTATAAGAATCTAGTTGCACGAGTTGCTTAATCTATTTATATATATGTTTATGTTTACATCGCTTATTTGGTAATAGAAGGTCAACTTGATAGGTAATTAGATGGCGTCTTGGCTAAAATTCACACGAAACGAAGCTACATTTTATTGAGACCATGTCCTGTAAATTGTTTATATTATACTTTTGATAGTTTGGAAAAATGTTTTACATTGTTATAAATAAGATATGAGAATTTGAGTCAAATCGGTGACCGTGAATTTGACAACGAGTGTCCCTTTTACGGTGACCATGAATTAAGGGGCACTAGCTGTCAAATTCATGGTCACCGATTTGACTCAAATTCTCATATTTGATTTATAACAATATAAAACTTTTATCCAAACTATAAAAAGTCTAAAATAAACAGTTTACAGAGCATGGGGTTGATAATATGTAGGTTCGTTTCGTGTGTATTTTAGCCCAGACGCCATCTAATTAACTATCGAGTTGACCCTAGATGACCATATAAGCGATATAAACTTAAATAAAGATATGAATAGATTAAGCCGACACGCTAAATTGGATTTTTATAGGTCTGTTTAATCATTTTATAGATTAAAAATATATTTCTTCTTATCGTTTTTACCCGTGTAAGAAAGATTCTATGATTTACCTTTGTTTCATTTTCATTGTTGACATTCTTTTTCTTTAAACTACCAGTACACGTACAATGCATGCGTTGTCAATCTCTAGCTAGGGGGCGGAGAGGTAGTAAATTTAAGTTCACATGAATACGGATTTAAATGAGGTCGAATTATTCACTTGTAAGTGAAAAATTAATCATCAATGTTTCTTATATTAGCTTAATTTGACAAAATTGAACCATTGTGGGTGCAAAAGCGAATTAATTATTATTGCACTATTTCACTTTCATTAATTATTGAACCAAAAAAATCTTACTTTGGATTTTTTTTAATATATCTCGTTGATAGTGCCCCTTTAAATAAATTTTTGTTATGTTGGGCATGGGTAATTGAAATTTAATTTCTAAGAAATTAATGTGTCGGGAAGGCATAATAATGTTCGAATGACATTTAATGTTACCTTAACATTCATACTTGGTTACTGCATTACGTTGGTCGGTATTAAAAAAATTCAGGTCATTTTTTTTTATAGCTGACTATGCGGTATGGGCGTTGCTCATTGTTGAAGGCCGTAAGGTGACCTATAGTTGTTAACTTTTGTGTCATTTTGGTCTCTTGTGGAGAGTTTACTCATTGACAATCATACCTCTTCTTCTTTTTTATATTTACTTGAAAGAAAAATTTGAATGAAACTTACCCTTCACGTCAGTCTCCTCGTATTTCAATGCATACACAGATGTGTACTACTTCATGTACTTAGCAGATTATCTATTAATAGATAGCACTTTGAATTTACTATGAAGTATCAAAGAATCATTATCAGATTTAAACACAACTGGCACACAGCCATACACAATTTACAGTATAATACGCAACCAAAATGTTTTTTGATAATTTGAGAGAAGTCGACATTTTATAGTAATATGTAATTTCTGTATTTACAAATATAATTATTGTTTAATAGCTTTTATCAAATCTTCATTGTTTATGTTACCGTAATATATAGATAAAGGCAACAGTAGTATACCGCTGTTTAAAACTTGTAAATCTATGGACAAAAAACAAAATAGGGGTAACAAACTAAAACTAAGGGAACAGCACCATTTCCTTTCCCTCATAAGTGACTTTGCATTATTTTTTTATCGTTATTATTAAACAAACACCAAGTTATTTATTATTGGTGTCCTTGATTTTTTCTCAGATTTTTTGTCCTAGCTCTGAAATGTTGAAATGAAAACCCATTCAAATACAGAAAAAAAAATGTCAACATGGTCACCGAACGACATAATGATAGTTTAACTCTAACCACAAAATGAATATCAAATATTTTCCCGTCAATTAAGCACCATTATTGAGAATAATCTCTAAATGATCCCTTTCGACGTTGATAGAGTATCTTCTTTTAATCTGTAAATGGCTTTATTTCAGCAGGAATAAAGGAAAGAGTTTACAGCTTCATTGGTTAAATGTTATATTACCGTAAAGGCTAATTGATACTGAAAAATTGTTTTGACGCCATTTTGTTAATTATTTTTTTCTAACAGAAACCTGTCGTCTTGTCGAATGCTAATAAGTCTATATTGTTGGTGAGGCTGAGAGAAATGTCCTCAATGGTGATTTTGGTACCTAATATTTTTTCTCCCTGTCTCCCTGTCCGATGCTCAGCCTGGTGATTGTCACCTGGCTTCATGATCAGTATGCGAAAGACCTATGTGCTCATTCTTAAAACATCTAGAACTTGAATACATTAATATATCCTCTTTCTTTTCTATACCGAATTGCAGCACGACTTATTTAAAAAAAAAAATAGAAGTAAAATAGAGAATGAAAATTGGGAATGTGCTTCAGCTGGGCTCTAAACAAAAATGTGTACTAATTCAGTGATAATGAACGTCATACTAAACTATGATATATATGAATGACTTTTCTAGGCATTAAAAAGATGCAGAGAAGGCCTACAAATTGTTTAGGCGAAACATTGGTGTTTCTGTTTGAATGCAATGATTTGTTTGATTGATCTTACAAGTATAACGATCTAACTACTGTTGCTTCACTTTTACACATGCCTGTTAAAAACAGACTCGCTCATTTATCTACAAAAATGAACGAGAAACAAAATTAACAGACATCAATAAAAAAAAATGATGACATAGTTTAACCTGTTTGTGAGTACTGAAGACCCTCTTTCTTTCTCGTTAGCCTATACTTTTTTAAAAATGTATGGTATTGATTAATATCATCCAGGTGTTTTCAATCACAAATCTGTGCTCCGGGAGGCATTGTGCAATAGTGTATCGGGGTAAACATATAGCTATGATCATCTTCCTGATGAAATCTAAGACCTACAAGTTTATAATTAGTTAAAGATGTTATTATTTGCTAATGAACAACAATTGTGTAAAATCAAAACCAAAATAGAACTTTAAGTAACAAAAACGACAAAGAAATTAATTTGTTAAATATTTATTTCTATAAAAATGCATCTTATCAACGTTCTGCAGGTTTATGATATTATTTTATTAAAAGTCAAATACCATAAATAATCTTAGTAATCAGATACAAATTATACTTATTTTCTTAAAAAATATTTTACTCATATTATATTTAATATGATGTCAATGATGTTAAAAGTAAAAGCACAAAAATACTGAACTCCGAGGAAAATTCAAAAAGGAAAGTCCCAAATCGAATGGCAAAATCAATAGTTCAAACACATCAAACGAATGGATAACAACAGTCATATTCCTGACTTGGTACAGGCATTTTCTTATGTAGAAAATGGTGGATTGAACCTTGTAATTTACTTATTCGATCAAATCATCGACTTATTTAATAAGTATTATTTTTTTGATTCATCAAATTAATGATGAAATTATATATAATTATTTTTTTTATATGTTCTGGAATACCGATTTTTTTCCTTTGATTAAGGAAATAATAATTTTAACATGTTTTGTAATTATATGTTTATTACAAACCTCGTTATATCTATCAATAATTCGTGTGAGATTATTAGGTTTTATGCATGAGTGACGTTTTAGTGTTTAATGAATATAGCACGACATGCATTGGTGTTTTTATTTGAAAATGCCTTTACCAAGTCAGAAATATGACAGTTGTTGTCCATTCGTTTGATGTGTTTTATCATTTGATTTTGTCATTTGATTGGGGACTTTCCGTTTTGAATTTTCCTCGGATTCAGTATTGTTGTGATTTAACTTTCTATCATTCCTCGATGTTTGTTCTTTTTTTTGTGCCATAAAAATGCAGATTCTAAAGACATGATTTTTGTTTTTCCCATGACCTTTTTTATATATATTATCTCATATATATATATAATAGCATACGGTCTGAAAGTTTTGGTAATTGATGTTAATATCCTTTTTTTTGTACAATAGTCATAAGGAATTGAGAGACCGATTTTTTTTAACAAGAGCGGTCATTTATAAAAACATATATACAAAAAAAAAAACCATTCCCACCTTGAATATATTATGAATAAAGCATAATTATGTTATGAAAAACAAATGCACTATCGAAAAAAAAAACATAGCCATGTTTATAAATAGAACTATGCACAATTTTGTTGAAGTTTTGACGTCATTTGTTGTTGTTATCGATATCATATCATTATATTTTAAAGCACTGCTTTTATTGTGCATTTTTCAAAATACATTATTTTTACATCTGATATGACCTTTTGCCGCTTTCTTGAGCTTTTGACTGATAAACGACCGTATTGCGTATAAATACGCGGATATTATCGAATGCAAAATAGCATTTATAATATTGCTTGTTATAATTAAATTTCTTCAATGAATACTCGTGCAAATATCTTTTAAGAATATAGATATTAAATTGTTTTGTCGTGAGTAATATATGTAGGACTCTGAAGTGCGATGGTACTCTAAAGTGCGATGGTCACGCTAAAGTGCGATGGTCTACGCTAAAGTACGATGGTGTATCACGCTAAAGTGCGATGGTTGTTTGTTTGATAAAGTACGATGAAATATCACGCGAAAGTGCGATGGCCTAAAAGGGTAATATTAAAGAACTTAAATGTAAAGAACACGGATGTTAATAAAAAGTCTCGTTTTGCAAAAGATATTATGATAATGTTTTATAACATATGTGAAAGGCTTTATAATTACCGATAGGCTTAAGTGATTGTTTCAAAATGTAATTGACTGACCACGTGAAAATTGTTAAAATGGTAATTTTTGTGTGACAAAAATCTATATATCCTGTGTATGATTTTTAAAATTCGGTCGTATCAAATATTTTGATAATTAGTGTAGCTTTCAGTTCACATTTAGTCTATCCCTTATGTGAACTTTTCCCCTTAAAATCGTAATCGTAAGTTACAAATACAAAATTCGTTCATTGTGTAACATTTAATAGCTTAAATCCTTATTTAAAAGAGAGAGAAATGCAATGTTCTCCGAGCTTTCTCCATTTCGCAGCGAGTACAAATACAGGTTGTATTTTCCTACAATGTACAAATTAATATTTTAGCGGACAATTTATGATTTACGCATGAAAACATGTACCTTATATTTTACCGACTTTAATTTTCAATAAAATTGACAATATTTTAACGGCGACCGCAAAGTAAACTGCGACATAAAGAATGATTTCAATTTCCGTTAGCTTCTAATAGAAACAAGATAAAGGATACTTATGCGTATACTTTTATATCTATATAGTAAAATGGTCGACTTCAGGACACAAGTCCTTCTTCCAGCATCACCCGGGGAAAAAACATTTGCCCCAGCCGACAAAGCACTGCGAATATATGACTGTTATACAGAGAGGTTTGGTCATCCATTAAATCAGGTCCAACCCACTTTTTTTCTTAAATGTCCTGTTAAAAGTCAGAAACATAGCAGTTGTTATCAAATAGTTCGTTTCTATGTATGTTGGCGTTTGGTTTTGTTGCACTTCAGTGTTCCTGTTGTTCCTTTGTTTTCCTATTATAGTTGATGTATTTCCCTCGGTTTTGATTAGTTTGTAACCCAGATTTGTTTTCTCTCAATCGATTATGACTTTTAAACACTGTTATACTACTGTTGCCTTTATTATTTACAAACATGAATATAATATGCAACAATAAACCCGATTATTTCGATAAACAATGATTATATCAGTAGAATAGTATAAATGTTATTACGGCAAGGTTGAATTCCCTGCCATTTATTTATCATCCACACAGGAGCTTGTCTCAAAAAAGATTGTATCTATGTACCTTAACCTAATCTTAAAGTATAGAGATATGATTTTATTTTCTCAGACCATCCGCAAGAAATTTGCGGTCATCCGATGGTCAGTTCTTCCGATTATATTATTTATAAGATCATGCTACAAAACTACACATTAAAGTGCATGACCATGTAAGGAAGGGATATCAACAACGATTTAAACATAATTTTCAAAATTGCCAATTTAACTTCATATAATGAATACATGAATAGCACAGGAAATACAGTAATAAAATAGCAAGGTAAAAAACTAAAGTGCTACGGATTTATTTGGTCTCCAGTAAAGTGACTTGGGACTGTCTTGGTTTTGTACCGTTAAAATTACCAATGGAATGGTGTACTAATTTCATTAAATGCTTAGGTATACTAAGAGTACTGATGTCTTTATTTCTACATTTCCCATCTTTATAGACTTATCATTACCAATTACATTTTTATTTTCAGTTTACATTTTAAATGTTTTAGTATAAACAGTTAACTTTTTAAAACCTGAACTGATATAACTGCTCAAATTACTTTCGGATGTTTGCGTCAAACGGTTTCCTCCAAGGATTGGTACGTATACATCGTAGGCGTTCCGCGGGTACGAACAAAAGAAACCGAGTGAAACGTGATGTAAGATGTAGTTTCAGAACGTTATAATTGGGAACAACACAATTATCCTAGCATTTATAGATTCAAGAACTAGCGATACCATAATTACCTGTATAACATTATGCAAAGTTTAAACAGTCAACAGTGCACTTTCAGATATTGACTATGGGAACATGTTATGCAGGCCATGGAACCCGACATGAAGGATAACTAATCAACTATAAATTTGTGTTTTGTGTATTACGCTGTCGAAATCAAAATCGTCATAATGAGGACGACAAAAGATTATACAAAATTTGTAATTGTTATTAATAAATGCATATTTATATATAATACACAAAAAGTGTAATATATAGGAGAAAGGGAAGATGACACCCAGCAGGCAATCAAAACCAATATCTCAAGTAAACACAGACAAAACCGAGGCAAATAAATAAAAATAAACAAGCAAGCAACATTATACAACTAATTTCTTTATGACTATTATTGTGTTCAAAAGCATTTTATCTCTTTCACAATATTCCAACCCACACAATATCGTAA